>NC_052153.1:34984764-35284764 GCF_902713615.1 Scyliorhinus canicula
CATCACTAACGTAAAGGTCACCGAATTGTGGTCACTGTCTCCAAAGTGCTCACCTACCTCCAGATCTAACACCTGACCTGGTTCATTACCCAAAACCAAATCCAATGTGGATTTGCCATCTCGAAACATGTTGTACAGCCCCCCACCCCCTGCAGATCACAATGTTTGGGCACCAGCCAGCGATGTTGGCTGCTGTGGCAGGAGGCGCTGCCCTGCATGTGGCCCTGTGGCAGCGTCGGCACAGGCGGCTCAGAGCAGCTGAGGTAGCGGCAGCTGCAGCAGAGGAGCACTCTGCAGAGGGCCAGGTGCCACCTGCTCAGGCTGCAGGGCCGCACGCCCGTCAGGCGCAGGAGGAGGCGGAGGCGGATGACGACCACAACAACGAGGGGAAGGCACAGGATGAGGATACCGATGTGGATGAGCAGCAGGGGGAGGAGGAGGGGGAGATGGTGGTGGTGCCAAGGCACCGGAGGCACCCCATGAGACCTTGTGTTTACCGTCGCCGCATGTCCTTCGAGGACTTGCCGGACAGGGCATGCAGGAGGAAACTCAGGATGAGTCAGGAAACCGTCGCCCATATCTGCCACCTGATGGCACACCTGGCACCGCGTGGCACTGGGGAGGACATGCTCTCCTGGTGACCTTCAAGGTTACGGTGGCTCTGAACGTTTATGCGACGGGGTCGTTCCAGTCGCCAAGTGCAGACTTGTCCAGCATCTCCCAGCCATCGGGGCACCGCTGCATCCGTGCAGTTACTGATGCCGTGTATGACATCGCGGACCGGTACATCCAGTTCCCAGTGGACCACGCCCACCAGAATGCCCGGCCAGTGGGATTCGCAGCCGTGGCCAGGATACCCACGGTACAGGGTCGATCGATGGGGTGCACGTCGCCATGCGGCCACCAGCGGAGAACAGGGACGTGTTCATGAACAGGAAGGGGATCCACTCCATGAATATTCAGGTGGTGTGTGACCACCGCATGAAGATCATGCACGCCTGCACCCAGTACCCGGGCAGTGTACATGACACATTTATCCTGGCACATTCTTTCATCCCTGCCACATTCAAGGAACGTCCTCCCCCGGCTGAGGGTCTGGCTGCTAGGTGACAAGGTTTACCCGTGGCTGATGATGCCTATATGGAGGCCACAGACCGATGCGGAGACCCGATACAATGAGGCCCGTGCAGCAACCAGGGGTGTGATCGAGAGGTGCTATGGCCTGTTGAAGGTGTGCTCCAGGTGTCTGCACCTCTCTGGAGGGGCCCTACAGTACCATTTAGAGAGGGTCGGCTGCATCGTTGTGGTCTGCTGCGTCCTGCACAATATTGCCCAGCAGAGGGGCGATGTGCTTGAGGAGGAGGAGGCAGAGGAGGAATCCGTGGAAGGGAATGCCTCTCCAGATGAGGGGGATGGGGACAAGGAGGGAACAGATGCGACATGGGGGCTGGGTAAGGACGGGAGGCTGCACGACGCCACTGGCATAGCCAGCGCTCACGCGAGGCATTGATGGCCGCACATTGCACCACCGGGGGGGGGTAGGGGCTCGCTGAGCTGGGACACAGTGTAGCCACCGAAGTTGGCCATTCCCTGAATACAAAATGGAGGAACGCAAAGCATACAGGATAAAATGGACAATGTTCGCAGCGCCAGCAGGCTGCACAAAGCAGGTGTGGACTCTGTCTGCTAAGAAAGCAGAGAGCACCGAAACGAACATTCTGCATACTAATGAGGCAATCACCGGGATAATTAGCATGTTAATGGAACGATTCCAGATACAATGGACACAATTGGGGAAGCAACTGCAACATTGTAAAGGATACCAGACACTCAGGCACCAGCAAGGTTCGAAAACAAAGAGCCTGAAGGCCCGCCCAGTAGCTAAGGAACAGCCTCAGTATTGGGGGGATTCAAACATATCGATTGGGAAGAGACCCAATCGATTCCAAGCAGGTAAGGGAGTCCGCCCAAAGGGGCGCGGATCCCTGGGACCTATAAAAGACAGGTCCCACACATGGTTCAGTCTTCTCATCCAGCCCTCCTCTCTCTTTGACTAGCACTCCTCCATGGACCAGCACCTCGACCAGCTTTTGCCAAGAACATAGAACAGTACAGCACACAACAGGCCCTTCAGCCCTCAATGTTGTGCCGAGTCATGATCACCCTACTCAAACCCACGTATCCACCCTACACCCGTAACCCAACAACCTCCCCCTTAACCTTACTTTTATTAGGACACTACGGGCAATTTAGCATGGCCAATCCACCTAACCCGCACATCTTTGGACTGTGGGAGGAAACCGGAGCACCCGGAGGAAACCCACGCACACAGGGGGAGGACGTGCAGACTCCACACAGACAGTGACCCAGCCGGGAATCGAACCTGGGACCCTGGAGCTGTGAAGCATTTATGCTAACCACCATGCTACCCTGCTGACCTTAAGAAGACCTTGAACGAGAGAGAGGAGAGGGTTCGGACAGCAGCCGCCAGCAAGTAGGTGCCTCACAACGATCGCTACCAGAGATAGACACTCCTGACCCCTTTTAACTTATACCAACTTGAAGTCTGCAGACCAGAACAGAGCAAGAGGCCTTGTTCCCTGACCCGGCAGTTCCTTCGAGCTAAGTATTAGTTTATTTAGAGGTAGGAATAATTTTAATCCTTTTAGCGTGTGCATGGGTAGTTATTATAATTGTATTATAATAAACTCAGTTGTTTGGACTTACTAATTGGTGTATGGTTTTATTGCTTTGAACTTCACCTTGAACTTGTGGCGGTATCTTAATGATACCTGGCGACTCCAGAGCTCAGTAAAGAAACAGAGCTAAATTGAGTGTTAAGCACACTCACCCAGAACAACCAACAACTGGCACCACCGTAACGGCCCACCTTACTACCCAGCACCCTCACCTCCCACACCACATGCACAGCACCCTCCAACTACGGCACAACCTGCTGGTCTCACACGATTGCTTGTGGAAGCGGGTATGATCAATGCCATGGGAGATGATGACAACCCGCTCTGCGAGGAGCTGTGAGCTCCAAATCGGTAGCCAATGTCTGACTCATGGCCACAGCTACACCTTCCAGCTGGGTGGTCCCTGTATGCGTTACAGACACTCCATCGCATGGACTTGTTGAGTAGCTGGCGGCGGGGTGCCGGGTATGGTGGGGGGAAGATTTAGACACACCTGGGCTCACCGTTCCACTGACCTTCAACCCCAGTGCCACTCAGTCCCCTTCACGACCCCGCAGGCACCGGACATAGCACAGAGGCATCTTGCATTAGTGTAAGAGTGAGTTTAATTGGAACGGTAACATACAGACTGCGGAGCGCGGCTGAGATGTCCAGCTGGTTCTGGCACATGAGGCAGCCCTATCCTGGGGCACGGATGACCCATGCACATGAAGCTCCATGCCTTGCAGAGCCTGACCTATGGTCAAAACCGTTGAACACATTGCCTCCACCGTGGACGCCACCCATGTGGTGTCGACCTGGGTGGCAGCCATGACCAGCACCACTCCCTGCTCCTGGACGTGGATGGACTCCTCCAACTGCTTCTGCAGCTGCTGGAAGCCGGCCATCATCCCGTGGTCTAGTCCCTGGGTGTCTAACTGCATCGGGTGTATGGGGTGGGTAAGTCTAGGAACCCGGGAACCATCTGGGGGGCAGCTGGGTGCTGGGGCTGGGCTGCCCTCCGGCCATCTGGCCCCTCAGCTGCTCCTACTTCCACCTGCTGTACCAGTTCGGCTGTGTAGTGCGCACCAGTCAGTGTCCTAGAAGCCTCATCCTAAATTGCCCAACCGAGGTGATAGTCTCTGCGATGGTGGAGGGTGTGGCTGACAGCAGTGACGCCAAGTCTATGTCCTCATCGGACCCAAAGTCAGGGCTCTCCTGTGTCGAGCCTTGGCCCGATGTTTCTTGTGTCGCCCCCATCAGAGGGGCACTGTCCGTCATCTGTCTCACCGTCCTCTGTGCGTCACTGTCCTGGGTCACCGTCCTCTCAGTGTCACTGTCCTGGCTCACCGTCCTCTCAGTGTCACTGTCCTGGGTCACCGTCCTCTCAGTGTCACTGTCCTGGCTCACCGTCCTCTCAGTGCCACTGTCCTGGGTCACCGTCCTCTCAGTGTCACTGTCCTGGCTCACCGTCCTCTCAGTGCCACTGTCCTGGGTCACCGTCCTCTGTGTGTCACTGTCCTGGCTCGTCGTCCTCTGTGTGTCACTGTCCTGGGTCACCGTTCTCTGTGTGTCACTGTCCTGGCTCACCGTCCTCTCAGTGTCACTGTCCTGGCTCACCGTCCTCTCAGTGTCACTGTCCGGCTCACCGTCCTCTGTGTGTCACTGTCCTGGCTCCCCGTCCTCTGTGTGTCACTGTCCTGGCTCACCGTCTCTTGTGTCACTGTCCTGGTTCACCTTTCTCTGTGTGGTCCACTGTCCTGGCTCACCGTTCTCTATGTGTCACGTCCTGGCTCACCGTCCTCTCAGTGTCACTGTCCTGGCTCACCGTCCTCTCAGTGTCACTGTCCTGGGTCACCGTTCTCTGTGTGTCACTGTCCTGGGTCACCGTTCTCTGTGTGTCACTGTCCTGGCTCACCGTCCTCTGTGCGTCACTGTCCTGGCTCACCGTTCTCTGTGTGTCACTGTCCTGGGTCACCGTTCTCTGTGTGTCACTGTCCTGGCTCACCGTTCTCTGTGTGTCACTGTCCTGGGTCACCGTTCTCTGTGTGTCACTGTCCTGGGTCACCGTTCTCTGTGTGTCACTGTCCTGGGTCACCGTTCTCTGTGTGTCACTGTCCTGGCTCACCGTCCTCTCAGTGTCACTGTCCTGGGTCACCGTTCTCTGTGTGTCACTGTCCTGGGTCACCGTTCTCTCAGTGTCACTGTCCTGGGTCACCGTTCTCTGTGTGTCACAGTCCTGGGTACCCGTTCTCTCAGTGTCACTGTCCTGGGTCACCGCCCTCTGTGTGTCACTGTCCTGGGTCACCGCCCTCTGTGTGTCACTGTCCTGGCTCACCGTCCTCTCAGTGTCACTGTCCTGGGTCACCGTCCTCTCAGTGTCACTGTCCTGGCTCACCGTCCTCTCAGTGTCACTGTCCTGGGTTACCGTCCTCTGTGTGTCACTGTCCTGGCTCACCGTCCTCTCAGTGTCACTGTCCTGGCTCACCGTCCTCTCAGTGTCACTGTCCTGGCTCACCGTCCTCTGTGTGTCACTGTCCTGGGTCACCGTCCTCTCAGTGTCACTGTCCTGGCTCACCGTCCTCTGTGTGTCACTGTCCTGGCCGACCGTCCTCTGTGTGTCACTGTCCTGGGTCACCGTTCTCTGTGTCTCACTGTCCTGGCCGACCGTCCTCTGTGTGTCACTGTCCTGGGTCACCGTTCTCTGTGAGTCACTGTCCTGGCTCACCGTTCTCTGTGTGTCACTGTCCTGGCTCACCGTTCTCTGTGTGTCACTGTCCTGGCCGACCGTCCTCTCAGTGTCTGTCCTGGGTCACCGTTCTCTGTGAGTCACTGTCCTGGCTCACCGTCCTCTCAGTGCCACTGTCCTGGCTCACCGTCCTCTCAGTGTCACTGTCCTGGCTCACCGTCCTCTGTGTGTCACTGTCCTGGCTCACCGTCCTCTCAGTGTCACTGTCCTGGGTCACCATCCTCTCAGTGTCACTGTCCTGGCTCAACGTCCTCTCAGTGTCACTGTCCTGGCTCACCGTCCTCTCAGTGTCACTGTCCTGGCTCACCGTCCTCTGTGTGTCACTGTCCTGGCTCACCGTTCTCTGTGTGTCACTGTCCTGGGTCACCGTTCTCTGTGTCTCACTGTCCTGGGTCACCGTCCTCTGTGTCTCACTGTCCTGGGTCACCGTTCTCTGTGTGTCACTGTCCTGGCTCACCGTTCTCTGTGTGTCACTGTCCTGGCTCACCGTTCTCTGTGTGTCACTGTCCTGGGTCACCGTTCTCTCAGTGTCACTGTCCTGGGTCACCGTTCTCTGTGTGTCACTGTCCTGGCTCACCGTTCTCTGTGTGTCACTGTCCTGGCTCACCGTTCTCTGTGAGTCACTGTCCTGGCCGACCGTCCTCTCAGTGTCACTGTCCTGGGTCACCGTCCTCTCAGTGTCTGTCCTGGGTCACCGTTCTCTGTGTGTCACTGTCCTGGGTCACCGTCCTCTCAGTGTCACTGTCCTGGCTCAACGTCCTCTCAGTGTCACTGTCCTGGCTCACCGTCCTCTGTGTGTCACTGTCCTGGGTCACCGTCCTCTCAGTGTCACTGTCCTGGCTCAACGTCCTCTCAGTGTCACTGTCCTGGCTCACCATCCTCTGTGTGTCACTGTCCTGTCTCACCGTTCTCTGTGTGTCACTGTCCTGGCTCACCGTTCTCTGTGTGTCACTGTCCTGGGTCACCGTTCTCTCAGTGTCACTGTCCTGGCTCACCGTCCTCTGTGTGTCACTGTCCTGGCTCACCGTCCTCTCAGTGTCACTGTCCTGGCTCACCGTTCTCTGTGTGTCACTGTCCTGGGTCACCGTTCTCTGTGTGTCACTGTCCTGGCTCACCGTTCTCTGTGTGTCACTGTCCTGGCTCACCGTTCTCTGTGTGTCACTGTCCTGGCTCACCGTTCTCTGTGTGTCACTGTCCTGGCTCACCGTTCTCTGTGAGTCACTGTCCTGGCCGACCGTCCTCTGTGTGTCACTGTCCTGGCTCAACGTCCTCTCAGTGTCACTGTCCTGGCTCACCGTTCTCTGTGTGTCACTGTCCTGGGTCACCGTTCTCTGTGTGTCACTGTCCTGGCTCACCGTTCTCTGTGTGTCACTGTCCTGGCTCACCGTTCTCTGTGTGTCACTGTCCTGGCTCACCGTTCTCTGTGTGTCACTGTCCTGGCTCACCGTTCTCTGTGAGTCACTGTCCTGGCCGACCGTCCTCTGTGTGTCACTGTCCTGGCTCAACGTCCTCTCAGTGTCACTGTCCTGGGTCACCGTTCTCTGTGTGTCACTGTCCTGGCTCACCGTTCTCTCAGTGTCACTATCCTGGCTCAACGTCCTCTCAGTGTCACTGTCCTGGCTCACCGTCCTCTGTGTGTCACTGTCCTGGGTCACCGTTCTCTGTGAGTCACTGTCCTGGCCGACCGTCCTCTGTGTGTCACTGTCCTGGGTCACCGTTCTCTGTGAGTCACTGTCCTGGCTCACCGTTCTCTGTGTGTCACTGTCCTGGCTCACCGTTCTCTGTGTGTCGCTGTCCTGGCCGACCGTCCTCTCAGTGTCTGTCCTGGGTCACCGTTCTCTGTGAGTCACTGTCCTGGCTCACCGTCCTCTCAGTGCCACTGTCCTGGCTCACCGTCCTCTCAGTATCACTGTCCTGGCTCACCGTCCTCTGTGTGTCACTGTCCTGGCAGACCGTCCTCTCAGTGTCACTGTCCTGGCTCAACGTCCTCTCAGTGTCACTGTCCTGGCTCACCGTCCTCTCAGTGTCACTGTCCTGGCTCACCGTCCTCTGTGTGTCACTGTCCTGGCTCACCGTTCTCTGTGTGTCACTGTCCTGGGTCACCTTTCTCTGTGTCTCACTGTCCTGGGTCACCGTTCTCTGTGTTTCACTGTCCTGGGTCACCGTTCTCTGTGTGTCACTGTCCTGGCTCACCGTCCTCTGTGTGTCACTGTCCTGGGTCACCGTTCTCTGTGTGTCACTGTCCTGGCTCACCGTTCTCTGTGTGTCACTGTCCTGGCTCACCGTTCTCTGTGTGTCACTGTCCTGGGTCACCGTCCTCTGTGTGTCACTGTCCTGGGTCACCGTTCTCTGTGAGTCACTGTCCTGGCCGACCGTCCTCTCAGTGTCACTGTCCTGGCTCACCGTCCTCTCAGTGTCTGTCCTGGGTCACCGTTCTCTGTGTGTCTCTGTCCTGGCTCAACGTCCTCTCAGTGTCACTGTCCTGGGTCACCGTCCTCTGTGTGTCACTGTCCTGGCTCACCGTCCTCTCAGTGTCACTGTCCTGGGTCACCGTTCTCTGTGTGTCACTGTCCTGGCTCACCGTCCTCTCAGTGTCACTGTCCTGGCTCACCGTCCTCTGTGTGTCACTGTCCTGGCTCACCGTTCTCTGTGTGTCACTGTCCTGGGTCACCGTCCTCTGTGTGTCACTGTCCTGGCTCACCGTTCTCTGTGTGTCACTGTCCTGGCTCACCGTCCTCTCAGTGTCACTGTCCTGGCTCACCGTCCTCTGTGTGTCACTGTCCTGGCTCACCGTCCTCTGTGTGTCACTGTCCTGGCTCACCGTTCTCTGTGTGTCACTGTCCTGGGTCACCGTCCTCTGTGTGTCACTGTCCTGGCTCACCGTTCTCTGTGTGTCACTGTCCTGTCTCACCGTTCTCTGTGTGTCACTGTCCTGGCTCACCGTTCTCTCAGTGTCACTATCCTGGCTCAACGTCCTCTCAGTGTCACTGTCCTGGCTCACCGTTCTCTGTGTGTCACTGTCCTGGGTCACCGTCCTCTGTGTATCACTGTCCTGGCTCACCGTCCTCTGTGTGTCACTGTCCTGGCTCACCGTTCTCTGTGTGTCACTGTCCTGGGTCACCGTCCTCTGTGTATCACTGTCCTGGCTCACCGTTCTCTGTGTGTCACTGTCCTGGCTCACCGTTCTCTGTGTGTCACTGTCCTGGGTCACCGTCCTCTCAGTGTCACTGTCCTGTCTCACCGTCCTCTGTGTGTCACTGTCCTGGCCGACCGTTCTCTGTGTGTCACTGTCCTGGCTCACCGTCCTCTCAGTGTCACTGTCCTGGGTCACCGTTCTCTGTGTGTCACTGTCCTGGCTCACCGTCCTCTCAGTGTTACCGTCCTGGGTCACCGTTCTCTGTGTGTCACTGTCCTGGCTCACCGTCCTCTCAGTGTCACCGTCCTGGGTCACCGTTCTCTGTGTGTCACTGTCGTGGCTCACCGTTCTCTCAGTGTTACCGTCCTGGGTCACCGTTCTCTGTGCGTCACTGTCCTGGCTCCCCGTTCTCTCAGTGTCACTGTCCTGGCTCACCGTCCTCTCAGTGTCACTGTCCTGGGTCACCGTCCTCTCAGTGTCACTGTCCTGGGTCACCGTTCTCTGTGTGTCACTGTCGTGGCTCACCGTCCTCAGTGTGTCACTGTCCTGGCTCACCGTCCTCTCAGTGTCACTGTCCTGGCTCACCGTCCTCTCAGTGGCACTGTCCTGGCTCACCGTCCTCTCAGTGTCACAGTCCTGGGTCACCGTTCTCTGTGTGTCACTGTCCTGGGTCACCGTCCTCTCAGTGTCACTGTCCTTGCCGACCGTCCTCTCAGTGTCACTGTCCTGGCTCACCGTTCTCTCAGTGTCACTGTCCTGGGTCACCGTTCTCTGTGTGTCACTGTCCTGGGTCACCGTTCTCTGTGTGTCACTGTCCTGGCTCACCGTCCTCTCAGTGTCACTGTCCTGGGTCACCGTCCTCTCAGTGTCACTGTCCTGGCTCACCGTCCTCTGTGTGTCACTGTCCTGGCTCACCGTCCTCTCAGTGTCACTGTCCTGGGTCACCGTCCTCTCAGTGTCACTGTCCTGGCTCACCGTCCTCTCAGTGTCACTGTCCTGGCTCACCGTCCTCTGTGTGTCACTGTCCTGGCTCACCGTCCTCTCAGTGTCACTGTCCTGGCTCACCGTTCTCTCAGTGTCACTGCCCTGGCTCACCGTTCTCTGTGTGTCACTGTCCTGGCTCACCGTCCTCTCAGTGTCACAGTCCTGGGTCACCGTTCTCTGTGTGTCACTGTCCTGGCTCACCGTTCTCTGTGTGTCACTGTCCTGGGTCACCGTCCTCTCAGTGTCACTGTCCTTGCCGACCGTCCTCTCAGTGTCACTGTCCTGGCTCACCGTTCTCTCAGTGTCACTGTCCTGGGTCACCGTTCTCTGTGTGTCACTGTCCTGGCTCACCGTTCTCTGTGTGTCACTGTCCTGGGTCACCGTCCTCTCAGTGTCACTGTCCTGGGTCACCGTCCTCTCAGTGTCACTGTCCTGGCTCACCGTCCTCTCAGTGTCACTGTCCTGGCTCACCGTCCTCTCAGTGTCACTGTCCTGGGTCACCGTTCTCTGTGTGTCACTGTCCTGGCTCACCGTCCTCTCAGTGTCACTGTCCTGGCTCACCGTCCTCTCAGTGTCTGTCCTGGGTCACCGTCCTCTGTGTGTCACTGTCCTGGCTCACCGTTCTCTGTGTGTCACTGTCCTGGGTCACCGTCCTCTGTGTGTCACTGTCCTGGCTCACCGTTCTCTGTGTGTCACTGTCCTGGGTCACCGTCCTCTGTGTGTCACTGTCCTGGCTCACCGTCCTCTCAGTGTCACTGTCCTGGGTCACCGTTCTCTGTGTGTCACTGTCCTGGCTCACCGTCCTCTCAGTGTCACTGTCCTGGCTCAGCGTTCTCTCAGTGTCACTGTCCTGGCTCACCGTCCTCTGTGTGCCACTGTCCTGGCTCACCGTTCTCTGTGTGTCACTGTCCTGGGTCACCGTCCTCTCAGTGTCACTGTCCTGGCTCACCGACCTCTGTGTGTCACTGTCCTGTCTCACCGTCCTCTCAGTGTCACTGTCCTGGCTCACCGTCCTCTCAGTGTCACTGTCCTGGGTCACCGTTCTCTCAGTGTCACTGTCCTGGGTCACCGTCCTCTGTGTGCCACTGTCCTGGCTCACCGTCCTCTCAGTGTCACTGTCCTGGGTCACCGTTCTCTGTGTGTCACTGTCCTGGGTCACCGTCCTCTCAGTGTCACTGTCCTGTCTCACCGTCCTCTCAGTGTCACTGTCCTGGCTCACCGTCCTCTGTGTGTCACTGTCCTGGCTCACCGTTCTCTCAGTGTCACTGTCCTGGGTCACCGTCCTCTGTGTGTCACTGTCCTGGGTCACCGTTCTCTGTGTGTCACTGTCCTGGCTCACCGTTCTCTGTGTGTCACTGTCCTGGCTCACCGTCCTCTGTGTGTCACTGTCCTGGCTCACCGTCCTCTCAGTGTCACTGTTCTGGCTCACCGTCCTCTCAGTTTCACTGTTCTGGCTCACCGTCCTCTGTGTGTCACTGTCCTGGCTCCCCGTCCTCTGTGTGTCACTGTCCTGGCTCACCGTTCTCTATGTGTCACTGTCCTGGCTCACTGTCCTCTCAGTGTCACTGTCCTGGGTCACCGTTCTCTGTGTGTCACTGTCCTGGCTCACCGTTCCCTGTGTGTCACTGTCCTGGCTCACCGTCCTCTCAGTGTCACTGTCCTGGGTCACCGTTCTCTGTGTGTCACTGTCCTGGCTCACCGTTCTCTGTGTGTAACTGTCCTGGGTCACCGTCCTCTCAGTGTCACTGTCCTGGCTCACCGTCCTCTGTGCGTCACTGTCCTGGGTCACCGTTCTCTGTGTGTCACTGTCCTGGGTCACCGTTCTCTGTGTGTCACTGTCCTGGGTCACCGTCCCCTGTGAGTCACTGTCCTGGGTCACCGTTCTCTGTGAGTCACTGTCCTGGCTCCCCGTCCTCTCAGTGTCACTGTCCTGGCTCACCGTTCTCTGTGTGTCACTGTCCTGGCTCACCGTTCTCTCAGTGTTACTGTCCTGGCTCACCGTCCTCTCAGTGTCACTGTCCTGGCTCACCGTTCTCTGTGTGTCACTGTCCTGGCTCACCGTTCTCTCAGTGTCACTGTCCTGGGTCACCGTCCTCTCAGTGTCACTGTCCAGGGTCACCGTTCTCTGTGTGTCACTGTCCTGGGTCACCGTCCTCTCAGTGTCACTGTCCTGGCTCACCGTTCTCTGTGTGTCACTGTCCTGTGTCACCGTCCTCTCAGTGTCACTGTCCTGGGTCACCGTTCTCTCAGTGTCACTGTCCTGGCTCACCGTCCTCTGTGCGTCACTGTCCTGGCTCACCGTCCTCTGTGTGTCACTGTCCTGACTCACCGTTCTCTGTGCGTCACTGTCCTGGCTCAATGTCCTCTCAGTGTCACTGTCCTGGGTCACCGTTCTCTGTGTGTCACTGTCCTGGGTCACCGTTCTCTGTGTGTCACTGTCCTGGGTCACCGTCCTCTGTGTGTCACTGTCCTGGCTCACCGTTCTCTCAGTTTCACTGTCCTGGCTCACCGTCCTCTGTGTGTCACTGTCCTGGCTCACCGTTCTCTATGTGTCACTGTCCTGGCTCACTGTCCTCTCAGTGTCACTGTCCTGGGTCACCGTTCTCTGTGTGTCACTGTCCTGGCTCACCGTTCCCTGTGTGTCACTGTCCTGGCTCACCGTCCTCTCAGTGTCACTGTCCTGGGTCACCGTTCTCTGTGTGTCACTGTCCTGGGTCACCGTTCTCTGTGTGTCACTGTCCTGGCTCACCGTTCTCTGTGTGTCACTGTCCTGGGTCACCGTCCCCTGTGAGTCACTGTCCTGGGTCACCGTTCTCTGTGAGTCACTGTCCTGGCTCACCGTCCTCTCAGTGTCACTGTCCTGGCTCACGGTTCTCTGTGTGTCACTGTCCTGGCTCACCGTTCTCTGTGTGTCACTGTCCTGGCTCACCGTTCTCTCAGTGTCACTGTCCTGGCTCACCGTCCTCTCAGTGTCACTGTCCTGGCTCACCGTTCTCTGTGTGTCACTGTCCTGGCTCACCGTTCTCTCAGTGTCACTGTCCTGGGTCACCGTCCTCTCAGTGTCACTGTCCAGGGTCACCGTTCTCTGTGTGTCACTGTCCTGGGTCACCGTCCTCTCAGTGTCACTGTCCTGGCTCACCGTCCTCTCTGTGTCACTGTCCTGGCTCACCGTCCTCTCAGTGTCACTGTCCTGGCTCAACGTCCTCTCAGTGTCACTGTCCTGGCTCACCGTTCTCTGTGTGTCTCTGTCCTGGCTCAACGTCCTCTCAGTGTCACTGTCCTGGCTCACCGTCCTCTCAGTGTCACTGTCCTGGCTCAACGTCCTCTCAGTGTCACTGTCCTGGCTCACCGTCCTCTCAGTGTCACTGTCCTGGCTCACCGTCCTCTCAGTGTCACTGTCCTGGCTCACCGTCCTCTCAGTGTCACTGTCCTGGCTCACCGTCCTCTCAGTGTCACTGTCCTGGCTCACCGTTCTCTGTGTGTCACTGTCCTGGCTCACCGTTCTCTGTGTGTCACTGTCCTGGCTCAACGTCCTCTCAGTGTCACTGTCCTGGCTCAACGTCCTCTCAGTGTAACTGTCCTGGCTCACCGTCCTCTCAGTGTCACTGTCCTGGCTCACCGTTCTCTGTGTGTCACTGTCCTGGCTCACCGTCCTCTCAGTGTCACTGTCCTGGCTGACCGTCCTCTCAGTGTCACTGTCCTGGCTCACCGTTCTCTGTGTGTCACTGTCCTGGGTCACCGTCCTCTCAGTGTCACTGTCCTGGCTCACCGTCCTCTGTGTGTCACTGTCCTGTCTCACCGTCCTCTCAGTGTCACTGCCCTGGCTCCCCGTTCTCTGTGTGTCACTGTCCTGGGTCACCGTTCTCTGTGTTTCACTGTCCTGGGTCACCGTTCTCTGTGTGTAACTGTCCTGGGTCACCGTCCTCTCAGTGTCACTGTCCTGGCTCACCGTCCTCTGTGCGTCACTGTCCTGGGTCACCGTTCTCTGTGTGTCACTGTCCTGGGTCACCGTTCTCTGTGTGTCACTGTCCTGGCTCACCGTTCTCTGTGTGTCACTGTCCTGGGTCACCGTCCCCTGTGAGTCACTGTCCTGGGTCACCGTTCTCTGTGAGTCACTGTCCTGGCTCACCGTCCTCTCAGTGTCACTGTCCTGGCTCACCGTTCTCTCAGTGTCACTGTCCTGGCTCACCGTCCTCTCAGTGTCACTGTCCTGGCTCACCGTTCTCTGTGTGTCACTGTCCTGGCTCACCGTTCTCTCAGTGTCACTGTCCTGGGTCACCGTCCTCTCAGTGTCACTGTCCAGGGTCACCGTTCTCTGTGTGTCACTGTCCTGGGTCACCGTCCTCTCAGTGTCACTGTCCTGGCTCACCGTTCTCTGTGTGTCACTGTCCTGGCTCACCGTTCTCTGTGTGTCACTGTCCTGGCCGACCGTCCTCTCAGTGTCACTGTCCTGGCTCAACGTCCTCTCAGTGTCACTGTCCTGGCTCACCGTTCTCTGTGTGTCACTGTCCTGGCTCAACGTCCTCTCAGTGTCACTGTCCTGGCTCACCGTCCTCTCAGTGTCACTGTCCTGGCTCACCGTCCTCTCAGTGTCACTGTCCTGGCTCACCGTCCTCTCAGTGTCACTGTCCTGGGTCACCGTTCTCTCAGTGTCACTGTCCTGGCTCACCGTCCTCTGTGCGTCACTGTCCTGGCTCACCGTCCTCTGTGTGTCACTGTCCTGACTCACCGTTCTCTGTGCGTCACTGTCCTGGCTCAATGTCCTCTCAGTGTCACTGTCCTGGGTCACCGTTCTCTGTGTGTCACTGTCCTGGGTCACCGTTCTCTGTGTGTCACTGTCCTGGCTCACCGTTCTCTGTGTGTCACTGTCCTGGGTCACCGTTCTCTGTGAGTCACTGTCCTGGCTCACCGTTCTCTCAGTGTCACTGTCCTGGCTCACCGTTCTCTCAGTGTCACTGTCCTGGCTCACCGTCCTCTCAGTGTCACTGTCCTGGCTCACCGTTCTCTGTGTGTCACTGTCCTGGCTCACCGTTCTCTCAGTGTCACTGTCCTGGGTCACCGTCCTCTCAGTGTCACTGTCCAGGGTCACCGTTCTCTGTGTGTCACTGTCCTGGGTCACCGTCCTCTCAGTGTCACTGTCCTGGCTCACCGTCCTCTCTGTGTCACTGTCCTGGCTCACCGTCCTCTCAGTGTCACTGTCCTGGCTCACCGTTCTCTGTGTGTCACTGTCCTGACTCACCGTTCTCTCAGTGTCACTGTCCTGGGTCACCGTCCTCTCAGTGTCACTGTCCAGGGTCACCGTTCTCTGTGTGTCACTGTCCTGGGTCACCGTCCTCTCAGTGTCACTGTCCTGGCTCACCGTTCTCTGTGTGTCACTGTCCTGGGTCACCGTCCTCTCAGTGTCACTGTCCTGGCTCACCGTCCTCTCAGTGTCACTGTCCTGGGTCACCGTTCTCTCAGTGTCACTGTCCTGGCTCACCGTCCTCTGTGCGTCACTGTCCTGGCTCACCGTCCTCTGTGTGTCACTGTCCTGACTCACCGTTCTCTGTGCGTCACTGTCCTGGCTCAATGTCCTCTCAGTGTCACTGTCCTGGGTCACCGTTCTCTGTGTGTCACTGTCCTGGGTCACCGTTTTCTGTGTGTCACTGTCCTGGGTCACCGTCCTCTGTGTGTCACTGTCCTGGGTCACCGTCCTCTCAGTGTCACTGTCCTGGCTCACCGTCCTCTCAGTGTCACTGTCCTGGCTCACCGTCCTCTCAGTTTCACTGTCCTGGCTCACCGTCCTCTGTGTGTCACTGTCCTGGCTCCCCGTCCTCTGTGTGTCACTGTCCTGGCTCACCGTTCTCTATGTGTCACTGTCCTGGCTCACTGTCCTCTCAGTGTCACTGTCCTGGGTCACCGTTCTCTGTGTGTCACTGTCCTGGCTCACCGTTCCCTGTGTGTCACTGTCCTGGCTCACCGTCCTCTCAGTGTCACTGTCCTGGGTCACCGTTCTCTGTGTGTCACTGTCCTGGGTCACCGTTCTCTGTGTGTCACTGTCCTGGCTCACCGTTCTCTGTGTGTCACTGTCCTGGGTCACCGTCCCCTGTGAGTCACTGTCCTGGGTCACCGTTCTCTGTGAGTCACTGTCCTGGCTCACCATCCTCTCAGTGTCACTGTCCTGGGTCACCGTTCTCTGTGTGTCACTGTCCTGGCCGACCATCCTCTCAGTGTCACTGTCCTGGGTCACCGTTCTCTGTGTGTCACTGTCCTGGCTCACCGTTCTCTCAGTGTCACTGTCCTGGGTCACCGTCCTCTCAGTGTCACTGTCCTGGCCGACCGTTCTCTGTGTGTCACTGTCCTGAGTCACCGTTCTCTGTGTGTCACTGTCCTGGGTCACCGTCCTCTGTGTGTCACTGTCCTGGCTCACCGTACTCTCAGTGTCACTGTCCTGGGTCACCGTTCTCTGTGTGTCACTGTCCTGGGTCACCATCCTCTCAGTGTCACTGTCCTGGCTCACCGTCCTCTCAGTGTCACTGTCCTGGCTCACCGTCCTCTCAGTGTCACTGTCCTGGCCGACCGTTCTCTGTGTGTCACTGTCCTGGCTCACCGTCCTCTCAGTGTCACTGTCCTGGCCGACCGTCCTCTGTGTGTCACTGTCCTGGCTCACCGTCCTCTCAGTGTCACTGTCCTGGCCGTCCGTTCTCTGTGTGTCACTGTCCTGGCTCACCGTCCTCTCAGTGTCACTGTCCTGGGTCACCGTCCTCTGTGTGTCACTGTCCTGGCCGACCGTCCTCTCAGTGTCACTGTCCTGGCCGACCGTCCTCTCAGTGTCACTGTCCTGGGTCACCGTTCTCTGTGTGTCACTGTCCTGGGTCACCGTTCTCTGTGTGTCACTGTCCTGGCTCACCATCCTCTCAGTGTCACTGTCCTGGCCGACCGTCCTCTCAGTGTCACTGTCCTGGGTCACCGTTCTCTGTGTGTCACTGTCCTGGGTCACCGTCCTCTGTGTGTCACTGTCCTGGCTCACCGTCCTCTCAGTGTCACTGTCCTGGCTCACCGTCCTCTGTGTGTCACTGTCCTGGGTCACCGTTCTCTGTGTGTCACTGTCCTGGCTCACCGTCCTCTCAGTGTCACTGTCCTGGGTCACCGTTCTCTGTGTGTCACTGTCCTGGGTCACCGTTCTCTGTGTCACTGTCCTGGCCGACCGTCCTCTGTGTTTCACTGTCCTGGCCGACCGTCCTCTGTGTGTCACTGTCCTGGCTGACCGTCCTCTGTGTGTCACTGTCCTGGGTCGCCGTCCTCTCAGTGTCACTGTCCTGGGTCACCGTCCTCTCAGTGTCACTGTCCTGGCCGACCGTCCTCTCAGTGTCACTGTCCTGGCCGACCGTCCTCTCAGTGTCACTGTCCTGTCTCACCGTCCTCTCAGTGTCACTGTCCTGGGTCGCCGTCCTCTGTGTGTCACTGTCCTGGCTCACCGTTCTTTGTGTGTCACTGTCCTGGCTCACCGTCCTCTCAGTGTCTCTGTCCTGGGTCACCGTCCTCTCAGTGTCACTGTCCTGGGTCACCGTTCTCTGTGTGTCACTGTCCTGGGTCACCATCCTCTGTGTGTCACTGTCCTGGGTCACCGTCCTCTCAGTGTCACTGTCCTGGCTCACCGTCCTCTCAGTGTCACTGTCCTGGGTCACCGTCCTCTGTGTGTCACTGTCCTAGGTCACCGTCCTCTGTGTGTCACTGTCCTGGGTCACCGTCCTCTGTGTGTCACTGTCCTGGGTCACCGTCCTCTGTGTGTCACTGTCCTGGGTCACCGTCCTCTCAGTGTCACTGTCCTGGCTCACCGTCCTCTCAGTGTCACTGTCCTGGGTCACCGTCCTCTCAGTGTCACTGTCCTGGCTCACCGTCCTCTCAGTGTCACTGTCCTGGGTCACCGTCCTCTGTGTGTCACTGTCCTGGGTCACCGTCCTCTGTGTGTCACTGTCCTGGGTCACCGTCCTCTGTGTGTCACTGTCCTGGGTCACCGTCCTCTGTGTGTCACTGTCCTGGGTCACCGTCCTCTCAGTGTCACTGTCCTGGCTCACCGTCCTCTCAGTGTCACTGTCCTGGGTCACCGTTCTCTGTGTGTCACTGTCCTGGCTCACCGTCCTCTCAGTGTCACTGTCCTGGCCGACCATCCTCTCAGTGTGGGGGCAGCAGGGTAGCATGGTGGTTAGCATAAATGCTTCACAGCTCCAGGGTCCCAGGTTTGATTCCCGGCTGGGTCACTGTCTGTGTGGAGTCTGCACGTCCTCCCCCTGTGTGCGTGGGTTTCCTCCGGGTGCTCCGGTTCCTCCCACAGTCCAAAGATGTGCGGGTTAGGTGGATTGGCCATGCTAAATTGCCCGTAGTGTCCTAATAAAAGTAAGGTTAAGGGGGGGTTGTTGGGTTACGGGTATAGGGTGGATACGTGGGTTTGACTAGGGTGATCATGGCTCGGCACAACATTGAGGGCCGAAGGGCCTGTTCTGTGCTGTACTGTTCTATGTTCTATGTTCAGTGTCACTGTCCTGGCTCACCGTCCTCTCAGTGTCACTGTCCTGGGTCACCGTTCTCTGTGTGTCACTGTCCTGGCTCACCGTCCTCTCAGTGTCACTGTCCTGGGTCACTGTCCTCTGTGTGTCACTGTCCTGGCCGACCATCCTCTCAGTGTCACTGTCCTGGGTCACCGTTCTCTGTGTGTCACTGTCCTGGCTGTCGTGCTCATCACTATCCAGAGTCTCCGTGTCCTGGCTGTCGCAGTCCTGGGTGTCCGTCCTCTGTTCATCACTGTCCTGGGTGTCAGTCCTCTGTGTGTCCGTGTCCTGGGTCCCAGTGTCGGAGGAAGGCCTTCCTTGCCCTCTGCCCTCCCCACCGTGGCATCTGGTCCTGGCACTGGTCGTGGGAGAGGAGTGCCAGACGGGCCGGGATGATCTGTGGCAGGTCCTGGATGACACAATACGGCATGTATCGTTAGGCACGCGGACTTGGGTGAGGGGGTGGAGGATGTGTGGGGTGATGGGGTGAGGGGGTGTAGTGGGGGGGGAAATGGTGTGGGGGGGTGGGGAATGGGGTGAAGGGGTGGGGGAATGGGGGGAGGGATTATACTGGGGGGGATGAATGGGGTGAGGGGGTGTAGTGGGTGGGGGAATGGGGAGGAGGGGGTGTTGCCACGCAGGGCAGTATCGCCTGCTGGTGCGCCTCCGATCTGGCAAGGGGCAACCTCCCGGTCCCCGGCTCCCTGTGGTTGTGGGCAGTCTTATCTTGGGGGGGCAAAGCATCAGAGTTAGACGGCCCGCAGCATCCCGCACAGATGTTGGTTAGATGTCGGTATGGGAGCACTGGGCACCCGACCCTGATCCTCTTATTAATCAAGAACACCAGATTTGTACTTGAGGTGCTGTTACCTACAGGGCTACAGACCAAGAGCTGGAAGGTGGAAATGACAGAATAGTTATTTCTTAGAACACAAGCACATAAGAACTCGGAGCAAGAGTATACTATTTAGCCTCTCAAGCCTGCTCCACGGTTCAATATGATCATGGCTGATCCCATCATGGCCTCAACTCCACCACCTTGTTTGTTCTCCATAATCTATCAATGCATTACTAATTAAAAATCTGTCTAACTGCTCCTTAAATGTACTCATTGTCCCAGCATCCGCCTTACAGGGTGGGCTGCAAACATTGAGGCTGGAAAACACTGTGGCCTGGATAGCTGCTTGTACGGGAGAGGCATTTAAAATGAAGGGCACTGAGATACCCTCAATTACGACTCAGGAGAGAAGATTGGTAATTCAAAGGCTTTAATTACCAGAGAACCGGACAGCTGCCGAGAAGTGTGGTCACAGCATGCTGCCCAGTGAGCATCACCTTATATACCGTTTCCTGGGGGCGGAGCCAGAGGCAGAGTCCCCCAGGGTTCCAAGCCCGGTCTTAAAGGGCCAATGTATTAAAGGCAAGGTACAGTTACAGCAGTTACCGATACCATTCATCACAGGCACCATGATGGCCCGGTACGTTACGGACAGCAGTCAGCCTGGCTCCCACTTATTGTTGTTTCAGGACTAGACCAAGTTTAATGGGATGTGACTGGCTCCAACATATTCAATTAAATTGGATAGAAATAATCAAACTGAGTGAGATGGGCCTATATGAATCATCCGGAAATATCCCTAGGTCTTCCAAGAAAAAATAGGGAAGCTAAAGGTACTCCAAGCACAGATATCAGTGGACCCTGAAGCCACACCGAGATTTCAATGGGCAAAGCCAGTCCCTTATTCCAAGTTGGATACGGTGGATGCAGAACTTTAATGCCTTGAAGATCGAGGCATTATAAGACCAGTGCAGATGTAAAGTAGGCTGCATCTATTCTTCTGTTAAACCGGACAAGACAGTCCGTATTTGCAGGGATTAAAAACTAACTGTCAATTGAGTGGCCAAATCTTTCGGCTAAACTCACTGACATTTACTGAATTAGATGTGAGTCATGTTAACTTTCAACTGGAATTAGAATCGTCCTGAGACTATAGAACATAGAACATAGAACAGTACAGCACAGAACAGGCCCTTCGGCCCTCAATGTTGTGCCGAGCCATGATCACCCTACTCAAACCCACGTATCCACCCTATACCCGTAACCCAACAACATCCCCCTTAACCTTACTTTTATTAGGACACTACGGGCAATTTTGCATGGCCAATCCACCTAACCCGCACATCTTTGGACTGTGGGAGGAAACCGGAGCATCCGGAGGAAACCCACGCACACAGGGGGAGGACGTGCAGACTCCACACAGACAGTGACCCAGCCGGGAATCGAACCTGGGACCCTGGAGCTGTGAAGCATTTATGCTAACCACCATGCTACCCTGCTGCCCTATGTGACCATCAACAAGCACAAGGGCTTGTACGGATATACCTGTCTACCATTTGGAGTATTGTTGGTTTGCGCGACATTTCAGTGCAAAATGGAAAATATAATACAGGGATAATCCAGAGTTGCAGTTTATTTGGATGATGTTCTAATTATCGGTTCCACAGGAGAGGAGCAGTTAGCCAACCTGGAGGAGGTATTAAAGAGATTCATTAAAGGTTAAGGAGATTCATGAAAGCTTAAGGTATGTTTCAAGCCAGTGAGCTTTGGGTTACAAAATAAACGCAAAAGGACAGCACCCCTTGGAAGAAAAAGTAAAGGCCATAAGGGAAGCTCCTGTCCAAATTTACTATGGAGATGGAGTCCTTTTGGGGATGATAGACTATGAGGTTGATTCATCCCGAATTGGGCCACCATGTTAACACACCTTTACATACATTACTGAAGGAAGACTAGAAATGGTTCTGGAGATTGTCTCAAATTGAGGCTTTCAATCAGGTGCAGCAACAACTTCTGTCCACTAGTCTACTGGTCCATTTCCAGCCAGAAAAAGAGCTTGTCCTTACCTGCGATGTATCTCCATGTGGAATTGGAACTGTACTTTCTCATAGAGTAAATGATGGAAGAGAACAGAGAGGCTGATTGCTTATGTGTCTCAAACCCTCTCTGAGGCAGAGAGCGGGTAAACTCAAATTGAAAAAGGAGCACTCCCTAATCGAAAAAGAAGGGTTAGCGGTCATGTTTGACATCCAAAAATTTCACCAATACGTATGTGGAAGGCATTTCAAAGTAGTGATGGATCACAAACCATTATTAAGGTTATTCAAAGAAGATAAGGCAATCCCTCCTATTGTCTCTGCCTGGATACAATGCTGGGCATTAATGCTCTCGACAAACGAGTGCACATTGGAGCAGCGATCTGGAACTCAGATAGATAATACAGACGCTTTAAGGAGACTTCCGTTGCCCAGACATTCAACATTCTCATGGTACTAGAAGAAATTAAAATGGCTTTACACTTCCTAGAGATGCTGCCTGCACCTGCAAAACAAATCAGAACTTGGATGCAAATGGATCAAGAAAATGGATATTAAACGGCGGCTGCTATGGTCAAACTTCAGAGGCAATGAAACCTTATTTGACCCGTAAAGATGATATAAGCTGTGAAGATGGTATTCTCGTTTGGGGGTTATAGAATCATAGAATTTACAGTGCTGAAGGAGGCCATTCGACCCATCGAGTCTGCACTGGCCCTTGGAAAGAGCACCCTACCCAAGTCCACAACTCCACCCTACACCTGCAACCCCATTTAACCTTTCTGGACACTAAGGACAATTTGGCATGGCCAATCTACCTAACCCGCGCATCTTTGGACTGTGGGAGGAAACCGGAGCACCCGGAGGAAACCCAAGTGCACATGGGAAGAACGAGCAGACTCCGCACAGACAGTGACTCCAGCTGGGAATCGAACCTTGGACCATGGAGCTGTGAAGCAACTGTGCTAACCACTTTGCTACTGTGCTGTCCCTACTATGCTACCATGCTGCCCCTACTATGCTACTGTGCTGCCCCTACTATGCTACTGTGCTGCCCCTACTATGCTACTGTGCTGCCCCTCTCATGAGTAGTTGTTTCCAAACCAGGAAGATGATTATTTTTGGAGGAATTGCATAACTCCCACCTGGGCATATCAAAAAGTTACTTATGGTGGCCTGGTATCGATGGTGATAGAATGAGCACAGTCGAACAATGTGACCAATGTCATGAGTAACAGGGCGGCATGGTGGCACAGTGGTTAGCACTGCTGCCTCACAGCAACAGGGATACAGGTCCAATTCCAGCCTTGGATGACTGTCTATGTAGGGTCTGCACGTTCTCCTCGTGTCTGTGTGGGTTTCCTCCGGGTGCCCTGGTTTCGGCCCCACAGTCAAAAGATATGCACATTAGGTGGATTGGCCATGGTAAATTGCCCCTTAGTGTCCAAAAGGTTAGGTGGGGTTATGGGGATAGAGTGGAGGTGTGGGATTAAGTAGGGTGCTGATAGATTGGCCATAATATAGTGTCTCATAGTGCAGGTTAGGTTACCGGGGTGGGGTGGATGGGGAAGTGGACCTGGGGTGGAGTGCTGAATTGAAGGGTCAGTGCAGACTCGATAGGACAAATGGCCGCCTTTCACACTGTAGAGATTCTATGATATCGACGGAGCTTGCCTGCTGCACCCATGGGACTGCCTGGTAGGCCTTGGTTGAGAGTACACATTGACTTTGTGGGTCCTTTCACGGGCTCAATGTTCACTTCGTTAGTGAACGCACACTCAAAATGGATGGATGCAATGGTCGCAAAATTATTTGCATTCATGGAGTACCTGAAGTCTTGATTTCAGATAATGTTACTTCTTTTACCAGCAGGGAGTTTCAACAATTTGCGCTTCTCAGTGGTATCAAGCAGATCAAAACATCGCCATACCACCCACTTACCAACAGTTTGGCTGCACAAACTTTTAAATCTAGGGTGAAGAAGCAGTTACAATACATGGATACACACAATCATACAGTGCAGAAAGAGGCCATTCGTCCCTTCGAGTCTGCACCGGCTCTTGGAAAGAGCATTGTACCGAAGACCACGGGCGGGATTCTCCGACCCCCACCGGGTCGGAGAATCGCCGGGGGTCGGCGTGAATCCCGCCCTGCCATCTGCCGAATTCTCCGGCACTGGAGATTCGGCGGGGGCGGGAATTGCGCCACGCCGGTCGGCGGCCGCTCGCAGCGGCCCCCCCCGGCGATTCTGTGGCCCGCGACAGCAGCATGGTCGCACAATTGCTTCACAGTTCCAGGGTCCCAGGTTCGATTCCGGCTTGGGTCACTGTCTGTGCGGAGTCTGCACATCCTCCCCGTGTGTGCGTGGGTTTCCTCCGGGTGCTCCGGTTTCATCCCACAGTTGAAAGATGTGCAGGTTAGGTGGATTGGCCATGATAAATTGCCCTTAGTGTCCAAAATTGTCCTTAGTATTAGGTGGGGTTCCTGGCTTTTGGGGATAGGGTGGAGGTGTTGACCTTGGGTAGGGTGCTCTTTCCAAGAGCTGGTGCAGACTTGATGGGCCGAATGGCCTCCTTCTGCACTGTAAATTCTATGATTAGAACATAGAACATAGAACAGTACAGCACAGAACAGGCCCTTCAGCCCTCGATGTTGTGCCGAGCAATGATCACCCCACTTAAACCTACGTAACCCGTATACCCGTAACCCAACAATCCCCCCATTAACCTTACACTACGGGCAATTTAGCATGGCCAATCCACCTAACCTATGAAGTCCTGCTGGTTCTTTGCCAGTGCCGCCGGTGTGCATCAGACTAGGTCCCTTACTGACGGGACCTGGCGACGTTGGCGGGCTCCAGGATCTTTGGGAGGGGGGCATGAGCCGAACTGGCCCTGGGGGCCTGTGCCGTGGGGGCACTCTTTTCCTACGCGTCGGCCGTGTCAGCCTCTGTGATGGACGATGCGTAGGTGACCCCCGTCCTGCACGTGCGTGGGGATGATGTCAGCAGCCGCTGATGCACCCGCGCATGCGCGGACTGTCGCCGGCCGGCGGAGTCCCTTCGGCCCCGGCTGGCGCGGCGCCAAAGGCCTTCCACGCCAGGATTCCGCACCTTTGGGGTGGGCCGACGCCGGAGTGGTTCACGCCACTCCGTCCCGCCGGGACTCCTCACCCTGCCGGGTATGGGAGAATCCCACCTCACATCTCCACCCTATTCCCTGCAATGTAGTAACACTACCTAACCTTTTTGGACACTAAGGGCAATTTTACACGGCCAATCCACCTTACCTGCACACCTTTGGACTGTGGGAGGGAACCGGAGCACTTGGAGGAAATCCACGCAGGCATGGGGAGAACGTGCAGACTCCGCACAGTGACCCAAGCCAGGAATCAAACCTGGGACCCTGAAGCAACAATGCTAACCACGGTACTGCCTAGCAACCTACGTTGCTAGCTTCCATAGATACCAAGATATTTACTGGTACATAGATCTACGTCACACTCAGCAACAGGCACAGCCCTGGTAGAACTGTTAATGGGGCGTCGGTTGCATCCCAGATCAAGCCTCATATTCCCAAATTTAGAGAAAAGGGTGGAGTCAAAGCAAGATATTCAAGAAACAAATCAAGACTCATCAAAGGCGGAGAGAACATTTGAGGTGAACATCCCAGTTTACGTACAAAACTTTGGAAGTGGTCTTAGCTGGGTCTCAGGGATTAATGTGACTAAGACATGGCCAGTATCATATGAGGTAAGAACCCAGGACAAGATGCTGAGAAAACATTGAGACCATTTGAGGAAAAACAGCCTCTACAAGAGCCGATAGCGTCACCAACTCCGGACCTGAACGGCATTAATACTGATCAAAGTATTGGGGGACCGAACAGGTCGCTTAAGCCCAGATACCGTTGGGTGAGGAGCTACTTGTGCCAGGAGAAGCAAATGGAGAGGATGGCCCGCATGAGATAACTCCTGAGGAATAACCCCAATCAGTGCTACCTTGTCACCTTTAGTTTAAATGGAAGTCCCTTGGTAGACTGAGATATCGAGATCGGGATTTCAGGTACCAGGAAACTTGAAGGGGGAAGGATACCGAGGCAAACATTGGAGGTCATGTGACTTCTTGACCAATAGAATGGCAGCGCGCGCGGGATCAAAGTGGGCTGTTAAAACCTGCTGTCAAGGTCTGGACACAGAGTTGGTAGGAGATGTTGTTATTGCTGCTATTTTGTTTGGGAAATGGCTACATGTAAATAGTTTTCTGCCTCCCAATAAATAGCTGTTGCCTTCATCCACTGGTGGTCACTCAGAGTTTTTGCTAGATCGCTGGGCCAAGAATACCATCCAGAGGAATAATCCAGGGATAACCTGGGGCGAGATGGTTGGCCTCCCCTGATTCCCAATGACTGGCACACTTGGTCAAATGTTACCTTGATGTCAAAGGCCGTCACTCTTACCTCACCACTGGAATTCAGATCTTTTGTGCAAATTTGGATAAAGGCTGTAATTAGGTCTGAAGCTAAGCAGAATTTAAACTGGGTATTGGTGCGCAGGTTGCAGCGGAATAAGTGTCGCTCGATCGCACTTTTAACAGCACCATTCATCACTTTGCTAATGATTCAGAATCGATTGCCGAGGTGGGAATTGACTGAAATGTATTTGTCCTGCATTTTATGGACATGCATACTTTTTCCACATTGTCAGGTTGAAGCCAGTGAATCGAACCTGGGACCCTGGAGCTGTGGTCATGTCACATAGATGTTGGCGAGTGTCTTCAGTGTGACTACGGGTCTTGGTCTCTACAATGACTCGGTGGTTGTCGCTCCTACTGTCACGGAATTATGTGTCTGTGACAGGTAGACTGGTGTGGACAAGGCCAAGTAGGTTTTCCCTATTATTGGTTCCCTCACCACCTACTGCAAGCCCAGTCTAGCAGATATATCCTCAGGACTTGACCAGCTTGAAGTGGTGCCATTCCTGGTGACATTGAAGGCCTTGGTGCTGCATTCTGTGCACTTACTACACTCCAGTGCATCTTCCAAGTGGTTTTCAACATGGAGGTGCACTGATGCATCAGTGTGGAGGACAAATATGTGGTAAACAGCAGGGGTTATTCTACTCATGATTAATTTGGTACTTTGAAAATTCATGGAGTGTTACTCTTTTATATGGCTTCAGGAGCAGAAGCTGTTGTCACAGTTTCAATGTCATGTTCCCTTCCAATGCTTTGCTGGCACTCTGAGCCTGACTTGGGGGCAAGGTGTTATTATGTGCTCCATGCTTTGATCAAGGTTTCTGCAGTCACAGCCAGGTGAGGTTTTGAGTTTCCATTTACTAAATACAGCCCACATGACATTGAGGGTTGTGCACAGACTGAAGCCTGAAATGTTGAGTTAGAGTTAATGTTTAGGACGGCAAGAACCATTCCCTCCAAACTCCATATCACTATGATGCCGGCTCAGGTGGGTCTTTGCTGCTGATGTGACTATGCACAGTCATGAATAATCATAGAAGCATAGAGTCATAGACTTTACAGTGCAGAAGGAGGCCATTCGGCCCATCGAGTCTGCACCGGTCCTTTGAAAGGTCATCCCACCCAAGCCCACACCTCCACCCTATCCCTGTAACCCAGTAACCCCAACCAACCTCTTTTGGACACTAAGGGGAATTTAGCATGGCCAACCGACCTAACCTGCACATAGAACATAGAACAGTACAGCACAGAACAGGCCCTTCGGCCCTCAATGTTGTGCCGAGCCATGATCACCCCACTCAAACCCACGTATCCACCCTATACCCATAACCCAACAACCCCCCCCCCCCCTTAACCTTACTTTTATTAGGACACTACGGGCAATTTAGCATGGCCAATCCACCTAACCCGCACATCTTTGGAGTAAAGGAAGGAAACCAGAGTACCCAAAGGAAACCCACGCAGACACGGGGAGTATGTGCTGACGTGTACAGACAGTGACCCAAGCCGGGAATCGAACCTGGGACCCTGGAGCTGTGAAGCAACTGTGCTAACCTCCGTGCTACCGTGCAGCCCATAATGATTGAGGAGTCTCGGGCTTCAGATGAAAGGTATGATTTGTTGCGTTTCAGTATTTCAGGCTGTTGCCTGGCTAGCCTTGAGAACAACTCTCCCTATTTTGCACAAGCCCCAAGGGAGTAGTGAGGAGGACCTTGCATGTTAATTTGGACTGGGTGTGCCTTTATTGCTTCTGGTGCTGAGGTCCATTCCAGATGGTCCATCCATTTTCTTTTTCTCGCTTCGACTTTTCGGTAGAGGTTCTATACAATTAGAATAGCTTACTGGGCCATTTCCAAGAGCATTTATGGTCAAGCACATTGCTGTGGCTCTGGATTCACATAAAGGTCTGACTGGGTGAGAACAACAGATTTCCACCTCTGGATGATATTAGTGTACAAGATCAGGAGTTACAAGTAGTTTCATGATCATTATTAACGAGACTAGCATTTTATTCCATTTTTATTAATTCACTGAATTTCAGTTGCCCCAGCTGCAATACACTGAAAAAGAAGTCGGATAAATAATTGAATTATGAAGCGATACATGAGTACTTTAATCAGATTCTTGTCTGAAAAACAGGCATAACTAAAATATCAATTTTTAAGATGTTGATTTTCGAAATGCTTCACCATTAGTCATCAAGAAAACAGATACAGAGACAAGAAGGTCGATAGCAGGAAATTGAAAATCTGGCTTTCTGGAAAGCCTGGCAAGGAGCTGACAGGTTCTGCAGAGGGAATCTCTGAGAATAGAACCCTGGTACGTAAAGGCCCGGTTGCCAGTGGTGGGATGAAGAGTAAGGTCTGCACGAAAGACCAGTTTCAGAAGAGTTGAGTATTTAGATGAAGGGTGAGGGGAAGGTTGGAAAGGAACAGAAGAAGAGAGCATTACAGGAATAGATTGGGGTGAGAGTGTGTCGAAATTTGAGGATCGGCATTTTAAATTTAAAGTGTTGGGGATGAGGAGCGAAAGGGTGGGGGGTCAATTTGATTGGAGAATGAGAGGAGGACTTGGTGTGAGGTAAAAACACTGCAGACATTTGCAGAACTTGGAGTTAAAGGGAGGTAGAAGAAGAGAGTTGTATAGAACTTTGGTGAGGCCACAGCTGGAGGACTGGGTGCAATTCTAGTCGCCACATTATAGAAAGGATGCGATTGTACTGGAGGGGGTGCAGAGGGGATTCGCCAGGATGTTGCCTGGGATGGAATACTTAAGTTATGAAGAGAGGTTGGGTTGTTTTCACGAGCAGAGAAGATTGAGGGGCGACCTGATCGAGCTGTCCAGGATTAGGAGCAGCATGGACAGGGAGGATAGGGAGCAACTGTTCCCCTTAATTGAGGGGTCAGTTATGAAAAGAAAACAAGTTCAAGGTTAGGGGCAGGAGGTTTAGGGGAGATTTAAGGAAAAAATATTTTACCCAGAGGGTGGTGATGGCCTGGAACGCACTGCCTGGGTGGGTGGTAGAGGTGGGTTGCCCCACATCCTCTAAAAAGTACCTGCATGAGCACCTGGCACATCATAACATTCAAAACTATCGAGTGCTGGTGAATGGGATTAGGTGGGCAGATCAGGTTTTTTTTATGCGTCAATGCAGACTCGATGGACCGAAGGGCCTCTTCTGGGCTGTATTATTCTGTGATTCTGATTCTCGGAGGCCAACAGATGAAGTAATAGAGTCTGAGGATGTTAGAACCTGCACGAGACCTATGGGATGGACTAATTAGCCTCCTTGTCAGCCTTGTAGAATGCTAGCTTCCCTGCTGAAGTGCAGGAGCCCATCAGCGGAGTAAGTGGACCCGAGCATAAACGTCTGCCCAGATGAGAGCCAAGCATGGGTAGTCTCGGCTTGAGTGTACTGCGTATATAGTTTATTTTGTAATAAAATGCGTTTATTTATGCCCCTTGTTTTGGACTCTTCTGTGGCCACTAAAGAGGGATATAGTAGTGAAGGAGGTAATGATATGCAGCATTGTTTTGGAAGGGATATTAAAAACTGCAGCATTGAAGAAAACATATAATGACGAGTAATCCTTTTCCAAATACAATCATTTCTGCCACAGCAGATACCTCAGAATTTCACAGCAGCAACCTAACCACTGTTTTCAATGAAGTTCTCTGAGACTATCAGCATAAAATATATATGCTTACAATATCACAGAGGTGAGAGGAGCTTTATTAGCTTCACAACCCCTCCTTAACAGTCACAATTGGAGATTAATCAATGCATTGAGCAGCTAAAAGTGAAATGTATTTGAGTGCCTGGGTGATAAATTAGATGTTAGTGTCTGTTATTTTGATGCTACCAGACCACTCAGATCTCCAAAATGGTATTTTCAGCAACACTTGTGGACTGAATCTTGCCTGACACCCTAATGAACATGGAACATAGAATATTACAGCGCAGTACGGGCCCTTCGGCCCTCGATGTTGCGCCGACCCGTGAAACCATCTGAAGCCTATCTGACCTACACTATTCCATTTTCATCCATATGTCTATCCAGTGACTACTTAAATGCCCTTAAAGTTGGCGAGTCTACTACTGTTTCAGGCAGGGCGTTCCACACCCCTACTACTCTCTGAGTAAAGAAACTGCCTCTGACATCTGTCCTATATCTAACACCCCTCAATTTAAAGCTATGTCCCCTCGTGTTGGTCATCACCATCCGAGGAAAAAGACTCTCACTGTCCACCCTATCTAACCCTCTGACTATCTTATATGTCTCTTTTAAGTCACCTCTCAGCCTTCTCCTCTCTAACGAAAACAACCTCAAGTCCCTGAGCCTTTCCTCGTAAGACCTTCCCTCCATACCAGGCAACATCCTAGTAAATCTCCTCTGACCCTTTCCAAAGGTTCCACATCCTTCCTATAATGTGGTGACCAGAACTGCACGCAGTACTCCAGGTGCAGCCGCACCAGAGTTTTGTACAGCTGCAGCATGACCTTGTGGCTCCGAAACTCAATCCCCCTACTGATAAAGGCTAGCACACCATATGCCTTCTTAACAGCCCTATTAACCTGGGTGGCAACTTTCAGGGATTTATGTACCTGGATGCCGAGATCTCTCTGTTCATCTACACTACCAAGAATCTTGCCATTAGCCTGCATTCCTGTTACTCCTTCCAAAGTGAACCACCTCACACTTTTCCGCATTAATCTCCATCTGCCACCTCTCAGCCCAGCTCTGCAGCTTATCTATGTCCCTCTGTAATCTATAACACCCTTCAGCACTATCCACAACTCCACCGACCTTCGTGTCATCTGCAAATTTACTAACCCATCCTTCTACACCCTCTTCCAGGTCATTTATAAAAATGACAAACAGCAGTGGCCCCAAAACAGATCCTTGCGGTACACCACTAGTAACTGAACTCCAGGATGAACATTTGCCATCAACCACCACCCTCTGTCTTCTTTCAGCTAGCCAATAACTGATCCAAACTGCTAAATCACCTTCAATTCCATACTTCCGTATTTTCTGCAACAGCCTACCATGGGGAACCTTATCAAGCGCCTTACTGAAATCCATATACACCACATCAACCGCTTTACCCTCATCCACCTGTTTGGTCACCTTCTCAAAAAACTCAATAAGGTTTTTGAGGCATGACCTACCCTTCACAAAACCGTGTTGAGTATCGCTAATCAACTTGTTCTTTTCAAGATGATTATAAACCCTATCTCTTATAACCTTTTCCAACATTTTACCCACAACTGAAGTAAGGCTCACAAGTCTATAATTACCAGGGTTGACTCTACTCCCCTTCTTGAACAAGGGGACAACATTTGCTATGCTCCAGTCTTCCGGCACTATTCCTGTCGACAAGGACGACATAAAGATCAAGGACAAAGGCTCTGCAATCTCCTCCCTGGCTTCCCAGAGAATCCTAGGATAAATCCCATCTGGCCCAGGGGACTTATCTATTTTTACACTTTCCAAAATTGCTAACACCTCCTCCTTGTGAACCTCAATTCCATCTAGCCTGGTCGACTGAACCTGAGTGTTCTCCTCGACAACATTGTCTTTCTCCAGTGTAAACACTGACGAAAAATATCCATTTAACGCTTCCCCTATCTCCTCTGATTCCACACACAACTTTCCACTACTATCCTTGACTGGCCCTAATCTTACTCTAGTCATTCTTTTGTTCCTGATATACCTATAGAAAGCCTTCGGGTTTTCCTTGATCCTATCCGCCAACGACTTTTCGTGTCCTCTCCTCGCTCTTCTTAACTCTCCCTTTAGGTCCTTTCTGGCTAACTTGTAACTCTCAAGTGCCCTAACTGAGCCTTCATGTCTCATCCTAACATAAGCCTTCTTCTTCCTCTTGACAAGTGCTTCAACTTCCTTAGTAAACCACGGTCCCCTTGCTCGACAACTTCCTCCCTGCCTGACAGGTACATACTTATCAAGGACACGCAGTAGCTGTTCCTTGAAAAAGCTCCACATTTCGATTGTACCCATCCCCTGCAGTTTCCTTCCCCATCCTATACATCCTAAATCTTGCCGAATAGCATCATAATTACCTTTCCCCCAGCTATAATTCTTGCCTTGCGATATATACCTATCCCTGCCCATCGCTAAAGTAAACATAACCGAATTGTGATCACTATCACCAAAGTGCTCACCTACATCTAAATCTAACACCTGGCCGGGTTCATTACCCGGTACCAAATCCAATGCGGCATCGCCCCTTGTTGGCCTGTCTACATACCGTGTCAGAAAACCCTCCTGCGCACACTGCACAAAAACTGACCCATCTATAGGACTCGAACTATAGTATTTTCAGTCAATATTTGTAAAGTTAAAGTCTCCCATAACAACTACCCTGTTACTCTCGCTCCTGTCGAGGATCATCTTTGCAATCCTTTCCTCTACATCTCTGGAACTATTCGGAGGTCTATAGACAACTCCCAACAGGGTGACCTCTCCTCTCCTGTTCCTAACCTCGGCCCATACTACCTCAGTAGACGAGTCCTCAAACGTCCTTTCTGCCGCCGTGATACTTTCCTTGATTAACAATGCCACAACCCCCCCCCCCCCCCCCCCCCCCCTTTTACCATCTTCTCTGTTCTTACAGAAACATCTAAATCCTGGAACCTGCAACAACCATTCCTGTCCCTGCTCTACCCATGTCTCCGAAATCGCCACAACATCGAGATCCCAGGTACCAACCCATGCTGCAAGCTCACCCACCTTATTCCGGATGTTCCTGGCGTTGAAGTAGACACACTTCAAACCAGCATCTTGCTTGCCTGTGCCCTCTTTCGAACTTTTAACCCTATCCCTGACCTCACTACTCTCAACATCCTGTACACTGGGACTACAATTTAGGTTCCCGTCCCCCTGCTGAATTAGTTTAAACCCCCCCGAAGAGCACTAGCAAATCTCCCCCCCAGGATATTGGTACCCCTCTGGTTCAGGTGAAGACCATCCTGTTTGTAGAGGTCCCACCTACCCCAGAATGAGCCTCAATTATCCAGGAAACCAAAACCCTCCCTCCTGCACCATCCCTGTAGCCACATGTTCAACTCCTCTCTCGCCTTATTTCTCACTTCGCTAGCACGTGGCACGGGTAACAACCCAGAGATAACAACTCTGTTTGTTCTAGCTCTCAGCTTCCACCCTAGCTCCCTGAATTTCTGTCTCAAATCCCCATCTCTCTTCCTACCTATGTCGTTGGTACCTATGTGGACCACGACTTGGGGCTTCTCCCCCTCCCCCTTAAGGATCCCAAAAACACGATCAGAGATATCACGAACCCTGGCACCTGGGAGGCAACACACTAACCGTGAGTCTCTTTCATTCCCAGAGAACCTCATGTTTGTTCCTCTAACTATGGAGTCCCCAATGACAAGTGCTCTGTTCCTCTTCTCCCTTCCCTTCTGAGCAACAGGGACAGACTCTGTGCCAGAGACCTGTGCCCTATTGCTTACCCCTGGTAAGTCGTCCCCCGCAACAGTATCCAAAAAGGGAATACTTGTTATAGAGGGGAACGACCACAGGTGACCCCTGCACTGCCTGCCGGTTCCCTCTCCCTCCCCTGACGGTAACCCATCTACCTTCTTCCTTTACCTGAGGTGTGACTACCTCCCTATAACTCCTCTCAATAACTCCCTCCGCCTCCCGAATGATCCGAAGTTCATCCAGCTCCAGCTCCAGGTCCCTAACGCGGTTCTCGAGGAGCTGGAGTTGGGTGCACATCCCGCAGATGTAGTCAGCAGGGACACTCGAGGTGACCATTGGTACAGTGACTGTCTACCAGAGGCATGCAGAGTACGCAGACTAATCACTGTCCAATTTTGATGTGATGTCCGCGGTGCCATTTTGGAGTTCAATGCTCCAACCAATGCCCTCTTGTCACCTATCGCAACTGACGTAGGCACTATTTACAAAGGGGTGTGGAATTAATAAAGCTCTCCTCAGCTAATGTCCTTTAGGGAAGGAAACCTGTCTTATTTACATGGTCTGGCCTATATGTGACTCTAGACCCACACCAAAGACCCAAAGCTTTGACAAAGGGTCACTGGGACTCGAAACAATAGCTCTTTTCTCTCCCTACAGATGCTGTCAGACCTGCTGAAATTTTCCAGCATTTTGTCTTTGGTTTCAGATTCCAGCATCTGCAGTAATTTTTCTCATAGAATTTACAGTGCAGAAGGAGGCCATTCGGCCCATCGAGTCTGCACCGGCTCTTGGAAAGAGCACTCTACCCAAGGTCAATACCGCCACCCTATCCCCATAATTCAGCAACCCCACCCAACACTAAGGGCAATTTTGGACACTAAGGGCAATTTATCATGGCCAATCCACCTAACCTGGACATCTTTGGACTGTGGGAGGAAACCGGAGGAAACCCACGCACACACAGGGAGGATGTGCAGACTCCGCACAGACAGTGACCCAAGCCAGAATCGAACCTGGGACCCTGGAGCTGTGAATCAGTTGTGCTGTCCACAATGCTTTTATCCAGTGCATCAAAGCCTGCCTGGCGGATTTTCCACTGTGGGAATCAGTGCATAATGTGGGGGCGGGATAGTGGTAAATTGGGCTTCCAGCCCGTCAATTATATTGAAATGGATGCAAATCACCGAGATGCATCCTCCCGAGCTGCAAGGGGCAGAGAGTGCCAGTCCCATTTTTCTGCCGACATGCCATTCTTCGCCCAATCGGGAATGCCAATACCGGTGTTGGGTAATGTTAAATCCATCAATTGGTCCAGAAGGTCTGAAGGACATCACAGTGGTGCAAACTTAAGTGTGAGTAGAAGGTGCAGGGAAGGGATCATATCTTCTATCTAAAGGAAGATGGCAGGTAAAATAATTCTCAAGTGCAAATGCCTGCACAAATAAGGTTAATATATTAAGCCACACTTATGCTTGACTTAACTTACCTTCAATAACTGACTCCATGTTTGTAAGGCCCACGTAGGCTTCACCTTTATTATATGTTGCTATTGCTACCCCAACGGCTGTAACATGTGTTGGGGAAGGCTGCTGACTATAGATTTAATGTAAGTGGCAGGAGGTTTAGAGGGGATGTGTGGGAAAACATTTTCACCCAGGGGGTGGTGGGAGTCTGAAGCTCACTGCCTGAAAGGGTGGGCATACAAGGCTATGGGCCAATTGTGGACCATGGGATTCAAACTACTGAGGTGTTTGCTTTGACCAGTGCAGACCTGCTGGGCCGAAGGGCCTTTTCTGTGCTGTAGACCTCTATGACTGTATGACTTTCAGTATTGAAGCTTACGGATGGCCTTACAGGATGATCTGGAGCAGCTCGAGGTCTAGAAGGATTGGTTGTGAAATGTACCATCATAAACTGTCTGGACTGGCTGACTGGCCGATAACAGCAACTGGCTTAGTGACGATGGTGGATGAAGAATATAAAGTAAAAACAGAAAATGCTGGATAGATTCAGCAGGTCTGGCAACATCAGTGGAGGGAGAAATAAAGTAAACATTTCAAATCCATATGACGTTTCACGGAAGAAGACTGCTGTCTTTCTTTTTTGAGCGAGGACAACAGGTCTGTATTCAATGGAGCCACTGCCATTGCCCAGGGTTCACCACTCTGCTAACCCTCATAATCTGTTGGAGAAACGACACTGCTTGATTAGGGATAGTCAGCACGGATTTGTGAGGGGTAGGTCTTGCCTCACAAGTCTTATTGAATTCTTTGAGGAGGTGACCAAGCATGTGGATGAAGGTAAAGCAGTAGATGTCGTGCACATGGATTTAAGTAAGGCATTTGAAAAGGTTGCTCATGGTCGGCTTATGCAGAAAGTAAGGAAGCATGGGATAGTGGGAAATTTGGCGAGTTGAATAACGAACCGGTGAACCGATAGAAGTCAGTGGTGGTGGATGGCAAATATTCAGCTTGGAGCCCAGTTACCAGTGGCGTACCGCAGGTCCTCTGCTGTTTGTGATTTTCATTAACGACTTGGATGAGGGAGTTGAAGGGTGGGTCAGTAAATTTGCAGACGATACGAAGATTGGTGAAGTTGTGGATAGTGAAGAGGGCTGTTGTCGGCTGCAAAGAGATATAGATAGGATGCAGAGCTGGGCTGAGAAGTGGCAGATGGAGTTTAACCCTGAAAAGTGTGAGGTTGTCCATTTTGGAAGGACAAATATGAATGCGGAATACAGGATTAACGGTAGGGTTCTTGGCAATGTAGAGGAGCAGAGAGATCTTGGGGTCTATGTTCATAGATCTTTGGAATGTTGCCTGGAATGGAGAGTAGGTCTTACGAGGAAAGGTTGAGGGTGCTCAGCCTTTTCTCATTAGAAGGGAGAAGGATGACGGGTGACTTGGTAGAGGTTTATAAGATGATCACTATCCACAACTTCACCAATCTTCGTATCGTCTGCAAATTTACTGACCCATCCTTCAACTCCCTTATAAATCAGATGGTTTATAAGGGGATAGAGTAGACAGTCAGAAACGTTTTCCTCAGGTGGAACAAACCAATACAAGGGGACATAAATTTAAGGTGAATGGTGGAAGATATAGAGGGGTGTCAGGTTCTTTACCCAGAGAGTAGTGGGGGCATGGAATGCACTGCCTGTGGAATGCACTGCCTGTGGAATAGTTGAGTCGGAACCATTAGGGACCTTCAAGCGGCTATTGGATAGGTACATGGATTACGGTAGAATGCTGGGGTGTAGATTAATTTGTTCTTAATCTCGGACAAAAGTTCGGCACAACATCATGGGCCGAAGGGCCTGTTCTGTGCTGTATTTTCTATGTTCTATATTCTGTGAAAGATTGTCAGACTGCTGTGATAGCCTTGAAGGCCCTTTGAGCGCTGTGATTAAAACTAGCATGGCAGAAATCTGAACTTGTACAGAAGCAAGCTGACTTGCATTAAAGTTATCTGCAGTAATCAAAGGTTAGGAGGCTACTGGCTGTGCTCTACCAGAAGCTGTAACATTGGACATCTGATGTTGCATCAACGTTAGGTCCACAAGTATCAAAATCGAGGGCAGCACGGTGGCGCAGTGGGTTAGGCCGGCTGCCTCACGGTGCCGAGGTCCCAGGTTCGATCCCGGCTCTGGGTCACTGTCCGTGTGGAGTTTGCACATTCTCCCCGTGTTTACGTGGGTTTCACTCCCACAACCCAAAGATGTGCAGGGTAGGTGGATTGGCCACGCTAAATTGCCCCTTAATTGGAAAAAATGAATTGGGTACTCTAAATTTTTTTTTAAAGTATGCAAATATAGTTGGTAACCACTTCCATGCTGGAAAGAATGGGCTCCAAATTCTGCACCAAGCCCTTTACAATGTTGGTTCTGGATTCCCCCAGAATTGCTGACATTGACTGCTTTCTGGCACGTTTGTCTAAGTACTAAACATTTTGTTCCGCATACCCATCAGTGTTGCTCTGTAGGTTGCCCTAAAAAAGTGCTGATCCAAGGCTCCTGCAGCAAATCCTGTCTGTGACCTTGTCCTTAGGTAAGCTTTAACCAGTGGTCCATGCCTTGCCTGGTGTCTAATCCCAATACAGATTCTGTCTTGAATCTATCTTCTAAGATACACACAGTGTTAGAGCTGGTGCCGGTGAGTTTATAAATCAGATGGTTTATAAGGGGATAGAGTAGACAATCAGAAACTTTTTCCTCAGGTGGAACAAACCAATACAAGGGGACATAAATTTAAGGTGAATGGTGGAAGATATAGAGGGATGTCAGGTTCTTTACCCAGAGAGTAGTGGGGGCATGGAATGCACTGCCTGTGGAAGTAGTTGAGTCGGAAACATTAGGGACCTTCAAGCGGCTATTGGATAGGTACATGGATTACGGTAGAATGCTGTGTGGCTCCGTGATAATCATCACTCAGTTCTTGAAGTCACTGGCCAGGTCGCATCTTTTGGGTAACTGAAAATATAAAGTCACAAGTGTCACAGGGTGGAGACCTTTCAGGGTTTCATTGGTTGGAGGGCACATATAATAATTACTGTACGATTACACCATTTACAGCTTGTAAATCAGTAGAAATTGTGGGATGAGGGGATGGTGGGATGTGAGAGATATACCAATGTGAGAGATATACATCATTCACAGATTTAATCCACTCCTGGCAAAAACTTCAGAAATGGACATCCCAGTAATAGCTAACACTGTCTTTACCAAGTCGGTTGAGGCATGCAGGCGTGTTTGCTTCCGTCAAGTTCCTGTTTCCTCTTTGTTCTTCAAGAGAAAGAGAAGAATGTTAGTGAGTATCATGTGATCTGTTTAGTTGAATAGTTGGAACCATCAATTAACTAGACACATGCTTTAAGATATGAACAGTGGTTTTAATCTACTTACAACAGAGCCAGCCTGTTCCGCGTTGAACTCTCGATGAACTGAACGACTGGCTCTGAGCATTGGTATTTATACAGCAGTCCAGGGGGAGGAGTCATGGGCGGATTCAAGGGTGGAGCCCTGTACAAACCCCTAAGCATTCCCAACGCTACTCCCCCTAGTGGTCGAGCAACGCAACTGCGCTTACAAATGCATGGTCTCATGTATATACAATACAGTGTGAATTATGGAGTTACATTCACCACAAACAGCGTGCAGCCTATAATATGTATTTGACTTGCAGCAATATGTCAGCATGCTGTGAAGCATATAAATGTAAATATGAGGCCTGAATGATTGTTAGCAAGTCACTGATAGAGCTGTGGTGATTTATAGAATAGAACAGTACAGCACAGAACAGGCCCTTCGGCCCTCGATGTTGTGCCGAGCAATGATCACCCTACTTAAACCCACGTAACCCGTATACCCGTAACCCAACAATCCCCCCATTAACCTTACACTACGGGCAATTTAGCATGGCCAATCCACCTAACCCGCACATCTTTGGACTGTGGGAGGAAACCGGAGCACCCGGAGGAAACCCACGCACACACGGGGAGGACGTGCAGACTCCACACAGACAGTCACCCAGCCGGGAATCGAACCTGGGACCCTGGAGCTGTGAAGCATTGATGCTAACCACCATGCTACCGTGAGGCCCCTTAAGTGGCTGAGTCATGCTCTGCAGTTGGCAGGACGTGCCACATGAAGGTGCATTCCCTGACTAACATCCCACATGGGACTTATGGGATGGGAATGATTATCTTCTCCGTGGTTCTCCTCGTAATGACCTTAATGACCGTAAGGGTTATCTGTAGCGATTGCATTTTGGCCATGCATCTAACATTATGGGAAAAGGACAATTCTCCTGCTTTCCACAACCTCCACCAAAATCTCTAGTGCCGCAGTTAAAAAAAGCTTGTTCTCTGTTTTGCCATTCTTTAGTCTTCCCCTGGATCAGATTCTCATCAACTAGTACGCCTACTACCTGATCCAGGCACATAAACCTCCCCTTTCAGAGGGGCAGGCTAACTTGTTATGGCGCTAGCCTTATGTCCTTCACTGAGGGTTATCTCATTTATCCCTCCTTATCTCTTTCTTAAATCTGACATTTAACTGTCTTTTTCGAATGATGATGCAAAGCATTTTATATTTTTGACTCTTCGATCTTATATTAACAACCCATAAGATTCTTTATCTTTACCAAGGGAAATAACTCACGTGGCCTGGAAGAGCATTAATACCTTAACTGTTGATAATGAATCCTATTAAATTGAATTTTAAGAACTAGGTTTCTAGTTTTTAATAGTTGACTAATCATGTATTATACATTCCCAGTAATAAATAAAGAATAATAGAATATGGAATTAATTCCTCGTTCCCATTAGAATTAACATAACTCCCTTGCTTCCCTGTGTTTGGTTCAAAAGCTTCTAACCAGGAGTCACGCTGAATACAACAACTCTTGTATAACCACTGCTTTTGTGCACAACCACAGGGCACTCTAAAAGGGAATTAGATACACTTCGACGATAATAAATGGTTTCAGTGAGTTCAAAAGTAGTAATTCAATTGAGTGCGTCTGATAACCTCGTAAGCTGTATAAATGTTAGCCGAACCAAATAATGGAATTATTGGCTTGTCACTCATTATCAGAATGTCATAGTTTGCATTATTACCTCTGCCACTGAAAGTGTGTGGATGTAATGTCTTCACTCCTGTTAGTCTGTTTGTAAACAATATATCTAAAAATATAATGGATGGATTTCAACAAAATTTAGTTCCCCGATAAGATATGACCAAGGAAGAACTGATTAGTTTTTTGGTTTCTCAAGACGCAGATCCAAATTCTGTATTTTTAAAAAAAGGATCCTTTAGCAATGGGAAATAGAGTGAATTAACGGGCACGATTTAATGGCCACATTACGCACAGCAAGGATCCCTGCAAGCCGGTTAGACCAGGGGAGAGTTTGAAATCGGGATCCATGAAGGCGCTGATTAGCTTGTGATCTAACCGGCCCACTCCTGTTGGTGGGTTCCAGGTTCCATTTGGATGTAGCAAGAAACCAATTAAGGGCAGTCTCCATTTCATTAACGAGATGGCCGCACTATCTAATGGCCTCCTGGGATCTAACCGGCTCACCAGCGGGAGATCATGCGTGTGCACTTTAGTACTCCTATTTAAAAACAGGAACCTAGCACAATGGCGGTTTGGTGGGTCGAAGGAGGTGAGTACCATTTTCAATTTTGAACATGCAGCCCAAGGACAGTGGAGCTGCTACCCCATGGCTGGCCGGAGGGCTGAGTGCCATCGATCGGAGGTTTTCCCTGGGCCAGTGGAGGGGGGGGGGGGGGGGGGGTGTGTGTGAGGGGCTGAGCATCTGTAGATCCTACTGGTGATTCCCCAGATTGTGTGTTCCCATTACAGGGGCAACTACAGCAGCTGCCTGTCTGTCCCACCAAAGACATCCTGGACAGAGTCCTGTGCATGGTAAGATGGTGAAGTCACTTTAACACCCTCTGACTGTGATCAGCCTCTAGCTGCACAGCTGAAGGCTGATGCTAATAGGGAATTGGCATTGTTAGTTATGTGAGCACTTCACAGCTGAAGGTTGTGTTTGCTGCTTGCTCCTGCTGGTGGTGGCAGATGTCTGGAGGCTGTTGTTCCTGTTTCTGCTCTTTTCTGTCTGGGGCGGGATTCTCCGACCCCGCGCCGGGTCGGTGAATTGCTGGGGGGCCGCGCGAATCGCGGCACGCCGTCCCAATGCCGGGAAGCGATTCTCCGCAGAGTGGAGAATCGACGCCATTGGGGCCGGCGTGGCGCAAGTTGGAGGCTGCCCCCCCCCCCCCCCCCCCGTGATTCTCCAGCCCTGATGGGCCGAGTGGCTGTAAAAAGCTACCTGAGTCCTGCCCGTGCCATTCTAATCTGCTCTGAGCTGGCGGGACCTCGCCATTGAAGTGTCTGTGGGTGGCCTGTTGGGGGGCCTCCGATGTGGCCCTGCCCGCAATCAGGACCCACCGATCAACGGGCCAGCCTCTCTGTCTCCTGGCCTCATTTCTTCCGCTCTGGCACATGTACTCCTGCGCCATGTTGGGTCTGGGCCGTTGAGGGCAAGGGAGACACTGTGCATGTGCGGAAATTGCGCCGGTGGGACGGCGCACGCGCGGGTTCGTGCTGGACCCCCGGCGCCCATTCCACGGCCGGATCAGCAGCTGGAGGGGCCAGAATTGCTGATCCTGGGGCTGTGTTGACGCCATCGAGAAACGCGACGGCTTTCCGACCACGTCAACACTTAGCCTCAGGATCAGAAAATCCCGCCCCAGGAGTGTACACTCAGAGTAGTTTGTATTTGCACTACACCACAGGTAGAAACAAATGATGTGAATGTAGAGCAACAGTCAGTCCCTTTCTCCCTGGAAGTTTATTTCCCTCAAGTGCCAATCCAATTTCCTTTTAAATTCATTGGGCATCTTTCCTTTCACAGCCGGCACAGGCAAATAATTCCAGGTCATTATTCATTGCTGCATAAAACGGTTCATCCTCTAATCCTTTCTGTAGCTCTCGTCCAAAACATTAAACTTGATTCTGCTGGTCATTGCACCACCAGTTAACAGGAACATAGGGCGGGATTTTCCGACCCCCCGCCGCCTGCCAAATTCTCCGGTGCCGGGGTTTTGGTGGGTGTGGGAATCGCGGCGCGCCGTCCCGGCGATTCTCTGGCCCGCGATGGGCCGAGTGGCCGCCCGTTTTCAGCGGGTTCCGCCGGTGTAAATCACAACAGGTCCTTACCGGCGGGACCTGGCTCCATGGGCAGCCTGCAGAGTCCGTGGGTGGGGGTGGGGGGGGGGGGAGCGCAGGGGAATGTGACCCCGGGAGATGTCCCCATGGTGGCCTGGCCCGCGATTGGGGCCCACCAAATCGCAGGCGGGTCTGTGCCATGGGGGCACTCTTTCCCTCCGCACCGGCCACTGTCAGCCTCTGCCATGGCTGGTGTAGAGAAGAACACCCCTGCACTGGGATGATGCCAGCACACGCTGGCGCGCCCGCGCATGCGCTGACTCACGCCAGCCGGCAGAGGCCCTTCGGCGCCGGTTGGCATGGTGCCAAGTCCTTCCGCGGCAATTGGCGTGGCACCAAACACTCCGGCGCCGGCCTAGCCCTGAAGGTGAGGAGGATTCCGCACCTTTGGGGCAGCCTGACGCCGGAGTGGTCCGCCCCGCCAGTCCGCAGAATATTAACTGCCTTATCTAAACCTTTTATAAGCTGATACATCGCTATCAAATTTTCCTTTAACGTCCTTTGCTGCTAAGGGAACAAGTTCAACATTTCCTACCTCATGTTCTTGCTAAACTTCTTCATCACTTGGATCTTTTCTGATAAATCTCTAATGCTCCCTTTCAAGGGCCTTCAGAACATTCCTACATTGTGGTGATTAGAACTGGATGTAATGCCCTGGTTACAGCCTAACCAGAGCTTTCTTATGGTCCAGCATAGCTTCCCTGCTTTTAGATTTCAATATTTATCAACTTATCTCTAGATTTGATGTCCAAATTCCCAAAAAAACATTACTCTCTCTCACCTGTCCCCCCCACTTCGGCCCAACGGACACAGATTTGAAAGGATATGGTGGAGAAAAGATTAAGCCATCCACCGACAACCTGGCTAGACTACATAAAACATTAATGGGTCCTGCTAAAACTGTTTACTATGCCAGGAGCATTCTGGAATTCAAAGATAACACCACTTTATTTTCTCCACTGCGAGTCGTTTTCTTAAACTCTTCTTTCGTGTCCTCTCCAACTTTCCCTCCAGACTAAGTGCGAAGATCTTCAAAGTCAACTCCAAACTTCCTTCAGTACTCTCCCTGACTCCCCCTGCCTTTTCCGTGAACTCGCATCTTTCTCTAATTTCACTCCTATCTCTCCTCATCCGCTCTCTGAGCTCAACTCCCCATGAAACCCAGCTTCTACTCCCTCAACCCTATTCCCATTAAACTGCTGATCACCCAATTTCTCATCCTCGCCTTTATGTTGGCTGATATTATAAGTGGTTTTCTCTCTTCATGTATTGTCCCACTCGCCTTTAAATCTGATGTCAGTGCACCTCTCCTCAAGAAAACACTTTACCTCATGGTCCTTGCAAACTATCGTTCCATCTCCAACTTTCTTTTCCTCTCAAAACTCCTTGAATGTACTGTCATCACCCAAAACCACTTGGTCTGGAGGCCACAGCAGTATGCTGAAGGGGTTACAATGTAAGGGCTGCCTTTAAAAATGGAGCCCCAATCCACGAGTAGTCTTCTTACACTGACCAGCTGTGCTCGTCAGTACAGGAAATTATGTAAGTTCGGCCTTAATGGGGGTTTCCTCAGCGAGGTCAAAAAAAATGGCAAACTGCAATTCAATGGGCAGGATTCTTCCGCAATCGGTGGGATGTTCTGACGCTGGCGCCAAGAACGACGCGAACTATCCGGTGTCGGGCCACCCGGAAGTTGCGGAATCCTCCGCACTTCCGGAGGATAGGCTGGCACCGGAATGGTTGGCGCTGCGTCAACCGGCGTCGAAGGGCTGCCGTGGTCCCGCGCATGTGCAGAACTACCGGTGTGTTCTGGCGCATGCGCAGATCGCCGGCGTGTTATTGCCTTGGTGCAGGGGGTTTCTTCTCCACGCCAGCCATGGCGGAGTCCTACAGAGGCCGGCGTGGAGGGAAAGAGTGCCCCCATGGCACAGGCCCACCTGCAGATCGGTGGGTCCAGATTGCGGGGCCCAGATCCTCTCGCACCCCCCCCCCCCCCCGCACTCCCCCCCCCCCCGTGAAGACTCCGGTAGAGGCTTCAGATCAGATCCTGCCGTGATGGACCCTGTCCATTTCATGCCGGCAGGACTGGCAGAAAACGGGCAGCTGCTTGGCCCATCAGGGCCCGGAGAATTGCCGGGGGGGGCTGCTGCCAACGGCCCCCGACCTGCGCGGCATGAACCCTACCCCTGCCCGAAAACCGGTGCCGGAGAATTCGGCAGCCGGCGTCAGAGCGGCGGGGCGGGATTCACGGCGCCCCCCTGGCGATTCTCCGACCCAGCAGGGGGTCGGAGTATCCCTCCCAATAGCAGGGTGTTTTTCAGCGCCTGCAGCGATCCCAGGACTCAGCTAGTTCCCAGTCAAATGATGATCCTTTGAACAAAGTTATCCCAGAGCTGCTGCGGGTGATGGGACACAGCCATGACATTCAGGAGGGGGTATCAGCAACACTCTAGCGAGTGCATAATCGATTGAAGGAGCCCCAAAGGCTACGCATGCAGGAGATGGGGTCATCAATGTGTGGCACTGAGGCAAACAATCCTCGGGTGGTGACTGCAGTGGAAAGCCTAGAAAATGACGGCAGTGCCATGAGTGGTGGTGTCCAAGGTATAATAATAATAATGTGATATAATGTTTGTGAATGTCAGAAGTAGACTTACATTAACACTGCAATAAAGTTACTGTGAAACGTCCCCTAGCTCAGTCTGTGACCACGATGGCTGAGGGCCTTAACAGCATGTCCCAATCACTGGGGATGTGTCCCAGATGCAGGTGGACATTGCCAAGGCACTGCGGAGCATGTCGCAGTCACTGAAGAATATCACAGAGGGCTTCAACACCATGGTCCAGACATTGGGGAGCCACCAGGGCCGGCAAGCCTGGATGACACATGATAGCTAGGGACAGTTCGGGTTTTGAATGTCCAAAATTAAAACGTATTACATAGAACATAGAACAGTACAGCACAGAACAGGCCCCTCGGCCCTCGATGTTGTGCCGAGCAATGATCACCCTACTCAAACCCACGTATCCACCCTATACCCGTAACCCAACAACCCCCCCCTTAACCTTACTTTTATTAGGACACTACAGGCAATTTAGCATGGCCAATCCACCTAACCCGCACATCTTTGGACTGTGGGAGGAAACCGGAGCACCCGGAGGAAACCCACGCACACAGGGGGAGGAAGTGCAGACTCCACACAGACAGTGACCCAGCCGGGAATCGAACCTGGGACCCTGGAGCTGTGAAGCATTTATGCTAACCACCATGCTACCCTGCTGCCCACATCTCATACATGTGAAGCCTCTATCATATTATTCTGCACAGCGGGCCAGCCTGCACCCGCACCCCCATTGCCCTATGCTTCCCCCCCCCCCCCCCACCCCCCCCCCCGGGCACAGTGGCCCTAGATCAGGAGCCTCCGATGCATATCACATGCAGGTGATGGGTGTGAGGGTGCTGTCAGCAGAAAGACAGGAATTAGATTTTGGCATAAACTGAGGAGCACCAGAGTTTACCTGGCAGTGGGCTATCATCACTCTTGTACATTAACATCAGTCTTGTACATTGACCTACTGACAGTGCCAACACAGGCCCACCACCCTGTAGAGATGGTTCACAGATCCTTGGTGTATGGAATAGGGTAGTTGGGAGGGGGAGGGGTGATGGAGGCTGTGGGTGAGGATCGTGGAATCAGTGGTTGGGGGAGGCTGGTTGGAATGGGTGGGCTATGGGAGTGGGGCTGGTAAATAAGAGGAGGGGTGATCAAAGTTAGTTGGGGGGAAGAGGAGATGGGGTAATGGGATGGGGGAGGGGGAAAGAGATGGTGAGATGATGGACACAGCCCCGCTCTCTGAGAAGCAGGCGGTGATAAGAGCCTCTCTGGCCCTGCAAACATGCTGGACCCTTGCCACTGCCTGTCCCCCCTCCCCCAGCTGCTCCTATGGGTCCCTACCAGGCTCCTGCCCATCCTCATTCTCCTCCTCAGATGAGGCCGCATGGCCCTTCTCCTCCTCCTCCACACCGTTGCACCGCTGCTGCGCCAGGTTGTGGAGGGCACAGCAGACCACCACAAAGCAGAAGACCCTCTGGGGTGTGTGCTGCAGTGCACCACCAAAGTGGTCCAGGCACCTGAACCGCATTTTGAACAGTCCAATGCATCGCTCAATGACAACATAAGAACATAAAAACTTGCTGCAGGAGTAGGCCATCTGGCCCCTCGAGCCTGCTCTGCCATTCAATGAGATCATGGCCGATCTTTTTTGGACTCAGCTCCACTTTCCAGCCTGAACACCATAACCTTTAATGCCTTTATTCTTCAAAAAACTATCTATCTTTATCTTAAAAACATTTAATGAAGGAGCCCCAACTGCTTCACTGGGCAAGGAATTCCATAGATTCACAACCCTTTGGGTGAAGAAGTTCCTCCTAAACTCAGTCCTAAATCTACTTCCCCTTATTTTGAGGCTATGCCCCCTAGTTCTGCTTTCACCCGCCAGTGGAAACAACCTGCCCGCATCTATCCTATCTATTCCCTTCATAATTTTAAATGTTTCGATAAGATTCCCCCTCATCCTTCTAAATTCCAACGAGTACAGTCCTTGTCTACTCAACCTCTCCTCGTAATCCAACCCCTTCAGCTCTGGGATTAACCTAGTGAATCTCCTCTGCACACCCTCCAGCGCCAGTACGTCCTTTCTCAAGTAAGGAGACCAAAACTGAACACAATACTCCAGGTGTGGCCTCACTAACACCTTATACAATTGCAGCATAACCTCCCTAATCTTAAACTCCATCCCTCTAAAAATGAAGGACAAAACTTCATTTGCCTTCTTAATCACATGTTCCCCTGTGAACCAACTTTTTGTGACTCATGCACTAGCACACCCAGGTCTCTCTGCACAGCAGCATGTTTTAATATTTTGTCATTTAAATAATAACCCCTTTTGCTATTATTCCTACCAAAATTGATAACCTCACATTTGTCAACATTGTATTCCATCTGCCAGACCCTAGCCCATTCACTTAACCTATCCAAATCCCCCTGCAGACTTCCGGTATCCTCTGCACTTTTTGCTTACCACTCATCTTAGTGTCGTCTGCAAACTTGGACACATTGCACTTGGTCCCCAACTTCAAATCATCTCTGTAAATTATGAACAATTTTGGGCCCAACACTGATCCCTGAGAGACACCACTAGCTACTGATTGCCAACCAGAGAAACCATTAATCCCCACTCTTTCTATTAATTAACCAATCCTCTATCCATGCTACTACTTTACCCTTAATGTCATGCATCTTTATCTTACGCAGCAATCTTTTGTGTGGCACCTTGTCAAAAGCTTTCTGGAAATCCAGATATACCACATCCATTGGCTCCCCATTATCTACCGCACTGGAAATACCCTAAAAAAATTCCACTAAATTAGTTAGGCACGACCTGCCCTTTATGAACCCATGCTGCGTCTTCCCAATGGGACAATTTCCATTCAGATGCCTCGCTATTTCTTCCTTGATGATAGATTCCAGCATCTTCCCTATTACTAAAGTTATGCTACCTGGCCTATAATTACCCGCTTTCTGCCGACCTCCTTTTTTATACCGTGGTGTCATGTTTGCTAATTTCCAATCTGCTGGGACCACCCCAGAGTCTAGTGAATTTTAGTAAATTATCACTAGTGCATTTGTAATTTCCCCAGCCACCTCTTTTAGCACTCTGGGATACATTCCATCAGGGCCAGGAGACTTGTCTACCTTTAGCCCCATTAGCTTGCCCATCACTACTTCCTTAGTGATAACAATCATCTCAAGGCCCTCAGCTGTAAGAGCCATATTTCTATCCGTCACTGGCATGTTATTTATGTCTTCCACTGTGAAGACCGACCCAAAAAGCCTGTTCAGTTCCTCAGCCATTTCCTCATCTCCCATTATTAAAACTCCCTTCTCATCCTCTAAAGGACCAATATTTACCTTAGCTACTCTTTTTTGTTTTATATATTTGTAGAAACTTTTACTGTCTGTTTTTATATTCTGAGCAAGTTTACTCTCATAATCTATCTTACTCTTCTTTATAGCTTTTTTAGTAGCTTTCTGTTGCCCCCTAAAGATTTCCCAGTCCTCTAGTCCCCCACTAATATTTGCCACTTTGTATGCTTTTTCCTTCAATTTGATACTCTCCCTTATTTCCTCAGATATCCACGGTCGATTTTCCCTCTTTCTACCATCCTGTCTTTTTGTAGGTATAAACCTTTGCTGAGCACTGCGAAAAATCGCTTTCAATGTTCTCCACTGTTCCTCAACTGTTTCACCATAAAGTCTTTGCTCCCAGTCTACCTTAGCTAGTTCTTCTCTCATCTCATTATAATCTCTTTCGTTTAAGCACAAAACACTAGTGTTTGATTTTAACTCCATCTGTATTTAAAATTCCACCATATTATGATCGCTCTTTCCGAGAGGATCTCGAACTATGAGATAATTAATCAATCTTGTCTCATTACACAGAACCAGATCTAGGACAGCTTTTTCCCTCATAGGTTCCATTCGTGGATACATTCTATAAACTCCAACTCAAGGCTGAGGCAACACTAATGGCAACATTATGCCAGGTCTCCGCCTCAGTGTCTGGCCTCCATACTAGCATCATCAGCCAGGACCTCAACAGGCACCCCTTATCCTCAAGAGCCAATCTGTCATCTTCGTGTGGTCCTCGAAGATGCTGGGAATCTCCAAGTGTCTCAAGATGTAGCTGTCATGCACACTCCCTGGGAAGCATGCACACGTGCATGATCCGGAGGTGGTGATCACACATGAGTCCGATACTCAGGGAGTGGAACTTGTTCCTGTGAATGAAAGGTGCTCCCTGTTGCCCCAGAACGCGCTGGGCAAAATGCATGCCACCAATTAACACCTGGACATGGGGAATCCCAGCGATGGCAGCGAATCCTGCTGCCCGGGCAACTTGATGGGCTCGGTCCAGCTCAAAGTTCATACAGTCAGCTGCCCGGGCAAAAAAAGCATCCGTGACTTCACGGGTGCACTTGTGGGCTGGAGATTGTGAAACACTGCACATGACCCCGCTTGACCCCTGGAATGAACTGGTTGCAGAATGATTCAGGACTGCAGTGATCTTCATGGCTACCGAAAGCAGGTATCCTCATCCCCCAAGGGGTGCCAAGTCCACAAGGACATGACACAGGTGCCGCACCATCCCCTTGTTGAGATGGAGCCTCCTGTGCCACATGCTTTCCGGCATCTCCTCGAATGACCAACGGCGCCTGTACAGCTTTGCACCTGGACCATCACAGGCCTCCCTCTCGGGGTCTCCCCCAGCTTGCTGAACGGCCGGGTCTTCAGGGTGTTCAGTGGCACCCTGCACGTGGGGTGCCACCTGAAACCTATGTAGATACTTCTGCCATCTTCCCCAGCATCTGGCTGCCTGGGCTGCCACCAGCAATGTGAGGTCTACTCCTGTGGGGTTGCCAACACCATCCACATTGTTTTTTCTGCAAGGAATTGGAGATTGGGGAAGACTGGCATCAGTTCGGGCTTCCATTCCCGAACCAGACCTAGGACGGTTCAATCCCCCAAGCCTCCCTCACCCTTACGTGTCCCACCTTCTCTGGAGTGCCATCCACCAAACCAGTTGTGCTGGGGGGCTTTGCACTACACACTCACCCCTGACCCTTGAATCCTGGACCCCAGATGCCTACCATGAACATTAGGGGGACCGAGCTCAGGTACCCTCCCCTGACCCACACATTCACTTTCTGGTTGCGTGGATATCCCCAGTGCTGAAGCTCAGCTCTTGGATGTTTGATTGTTGGCTGCTGCCTCTGTGGTGCCGATGCCCCCAGGGTTCATGCAAAGTTTCCAGCTCTTACAGTTTGATTGGATGCTCGGCAATGAAACTTGTCTGAGCCATAGCACGTGCACCCATGGGAATACACTTTATTGTTTATTAAACAGTCAATAGTAACAAAGATTTGAAAATCAATGATATTATATTCCACATATCACACCAACCGTTAAACAAGTCATTGTTCCATATTGGTCCCAATACAAAGCTATATCAGTTAATTTTCACAAAAAAAACAAACACCATGGTATCACTCCTCACAGGTTCCTCAACAGAAATTGAGGCTAAGCCTGAGAATGTGTTGTCATGTCCAGAACTTTGTCGTAGAAATGATGTGTCCATCAATGTGTCACTTGTTCCTCGTGTCAGTGCCCTTCTCCATCCAGGAGCCGCAGCTGTGCAGGCCCTCCCACACAGCCCAATCTCACCGGAACTAAATCCTGGCTTCCACATATTCCACTGGATCTCAAGGTGCAGTTGAACATCCTTGACTTCCAGCGTGGTTAAACTGCGGTGACGGCCAGTTTCATGCAGCACTCACCACACCAGCAACAAAAGCAGCAACAATCTGCAAACGCATTCCTTCAACAGCGTCATCAGGTGGCCCATTTGGATCAATGTCACACACCAGGTGAAGCAGCGTCTTCTTGCTTCAAACTGCACTGCCTTCTAAACACATACGTTCCCCTGAGCCCGGTGTTCCAGGAACCAGGGGCGGGTTTTCCCGCAAATAGCTGCATGGCCCAATGCCGGCGGCAAGAGCGGCGCAAACCACTCCGGCGTCAGGCTGCCTGGAAGTTGCTGAATCCTCCGCACTTCCAGGGCTAGGCCGGCAGTGGCGGGGTTGGTGCGTGCCAACTGGCGCCGAAGAGCCACCGTGGGCCGGCGCGAGTTAGCGCATGCGCAGAACCGCCAGCATGGTCTGGCATGTGCGCAGAACAGCCGGCGTGTTTCCTGCGCATGCGCAGGGGGTTTCTTCTCCGTGGTGGCCATGGCAGAGCCTTACAGAGGCCGGAGTGGAGGGAAAGAGTGCCCCCACGGCACAGGCCTGCCCGCAGATCGGTGGGGTCCGATCGTGGGCCAGGCAACCGTGGGGACTCCCCCCGGGCCGGATCCTCCTGGCCCCCCCCCCCCCCCCCCGAGGACTGTGGCAGCCGCCGGGAGGGACCATGGGACCATGTCCATTTCACGCCGGCGGGACTGGCCGAAAACGGGCGGGCGCTCGGCCCATCAGAGCCCGGAGAATTGCCAGGGGGGCCCCTGCCAATGGCGCCCAACCAGCGCGGCATGATCCACGTCCCCGCCCGAATACCGGCGCTGGAGAATTTGGCACCCGGTGTCAGAGTGGCGGGGCGGGCGAGGCTGGTTGGAATGGATGGGCTATGGAAGTGGGGCTGGTAAATAAGAGGAGGGGTGATCAAAGTTAGTTGGGGGGAAGAGGAGATGGGGTAATGGGATGGGGGAGGGGGAAGAGATGGTGAGATGATGGACACAGCCCCGCTCTCTGAGAAGTAGGCGGCGATAAGAGCCTCTCTGGCCCTCCAGCCATGCTGGACCCTTGCCACTGCCTGTCCCCCCTCCCCCAGCTGCTCCTATGGGTCCCTACCAGGCTCCTGCCCATCCTCATTCTCCTCCTCAGATGAGGCCGCATGTCCCTTCTCCTCCTTCTCCACACCGTTGCCCCGGTAGGGGGTTGGAGAATCCCACCCATGAACTTTGAATCTTGATTTGCAGTGGCACAATTAATAAACCCATACCTCAAGTAATCATCTTTATGCTGCGTTGTGCCTGTTTTCAGATTCTCCTTCATGGGTTGTTCACCAAAGGCCCAGGAATTCTCACTAGCACTGCTGGCAGCGGCAAAATGGATGAATCTCTCTCGCACCCACAACACGTGGAGCACATGACCTGCTCTCCATCTGCTCTCTACCATCGCTTCCGTTGGGAGGACTCCATCATTTGCTGAAAAAGGACTGGCCCTGAACAGCGTGATGACATCAGGGGAAGGCGGTTCACCTTCTGGCCTGCACAGCATGCTTGCGCGGTATGGCCGACAATCTCAAATGTCCGTCGCTGTTGGCATTTTAAAAATCCGCTCGCGACAGTTCGGCATACATAGAAGCCTGCTGTCGTGGTGCACATAGGCACCAACGATATAGGTAAAAAACCGGATGAGGTCCTACAAGCGGAATTCAGGGAGTTAGGAGTTAAACTAAAAAGTAGGTAGTAATCTCAGGATTGCTACCAGTGCCATGAGCTAGTCAGAGTAGGAATGTCAGGATAGATAGGATGAATGCGTGGCTCGAGAGATGGTGCAAGAGGGAGGGATTCAAATTCCTGGGGCATTGGGACCGGTTCTGGGGGAGGTGGGACCAGTACAAACCGGACGGTCTGCACTTGGGCAGGACTGGAACCGATGTCCTAGGGGGGGTGTTTTCTAGAGCTGTTGGGGAGGGTTTAAACTAATGTGGCAGGGAGATGGGAACCAATGCTGGAAGTTGGAAGGTAGTAAAACAGGGACAGAAACAAAAGGAAGTAAGGGGAAAAGTGCAAGGCAGAGAAGACATAGTCAGAAATCCATAAGGGCGACAGTACAAGGTACAGTGACTGAGGGGAGCACAGTGAATAGGCCCAGTAATAACAAAAGGAATAAAACTGGAGATGTTAAGATTCAAAACAGAGGTAAAAAAACCAACATAAGTGTACTTTACCTGAATGCTCGTAGTATTCGGAATAAAGTAAATGAGTTGGTGGCACAAATCATCGTAAATGACTATGATTTAGTGGCCATTACTGAAACATGGTTAAAGGATGGTCACGACTGGGAGTTAAATATCCGAGGGTATCAAACTATTCAGAAGGACAGAGTGGATGGTAAGGGAGGTGGTGTTGCTCTGTTATTTAAGGATGACATCCGGGCAATAGTAAGGGATGACATCGGTGCTATGGAGGATAAGGTTGAATCCATTTGGGTGGAAATCAGGAATAGTAAGGCGAAAAAGTCACTGATAGGAGTAGTCTATCGGCCACCAAATAGTAATGAGATGGTGGGGCAGGCAATAAACAAAGAAATAATTGATGCATGTAGAAATGGTACAGCAGTTATCATGGGGGATTTTAATCTACATGTCGATTGGTTTAACCAGGTCGGTCAAGGCAACCGTGAGGAGGAGTTTTTAGAATGTATCCGCGACAGTTTCCTAGAACAGTATGTAATGGAACCTACGAGGGAACAAGCGGTCCTAGATCTTGTCCTGTGTAATGAGACAGGATTGATTCATGATCTCATAGTTAGGGATCCTCTCGGAAGGAGCGATCACAATATGGTGGAATTTAAAATACAGATGGAGGGTGAGAAAGTAAAATCAAATACTAGTGTTTTGTGTTTAAACAAAGGAGATTGCAAGGGGATGAGAGAAGAACTAGCTAAGGTAGACTGGGAGCTAAGACTTTATGGTGGAACAGTTGAGGAACAGTGGAGAACCTTCCAAGCGATTTTTCACAGTGCTCAGCAAAGGTTTATACCAACAAAAAGGAAGGACGGAAGAAAGAGGGAAAATCGACCGTGGATATCTAAGGAAATAAGGGAGAGTATCAAATTGAAGGAAAAAGCATATAAAGCGGCAAAGATTGCTGGGAGATTAGAGGACTGGGAAATCTTTAGGGGGCAACAGAAAGCTACTAAAAAAGCTATAAAGAAGAGTAAGATAGAGTATGAGAGTAAACTTGCTCAGAATATAAAAACAGACAGTAAAAGCTTTTACAAATATATAAGACAAAAAAGAGTGGCTAAGGTAAATATTGGTCCTTTAGAGGATGAGAAGGGAGTTTTAATAATGGGAAATGAGGAAATGGCTGAGGAACTGAACAGGTTTTTTGGGTCGGTCTTCACAGTGGAAGACACAAATAACATGCCAGCGACTGATAGAAATGAGGCTATGACAGGTGAGGACCTTGAGAGGATTGTTATCACTAAGGAGGGAGTGATGGGCAAGCTAATGGGGCTAAAGGTAGACAAGTCTCCTGGCCCTGATGGAATGCATCCCAGAGTGCTAAAAGAGATGGCTAGGGAAATTGCAGATGCACTAGTGATAATTTACCGAAATTCACTAGACTCTGGGGTGGTCCCGGTGGATTGGAAATTAGCAAACGTGACGCCACTGTTTAAAAAAGGAGGTAGGCAGAAAGCAGGAAATTATAGGCCAGTGAGTTTAACTTCGGTAATAGGGAAGATGCTGGAATCTATCATCAAGGAAGAAATTGCGAGGCATCTGGATAGAAATTGTCCCATTGGGCAGACGCAGCATGGGTTCGTAAAAGGCAGGTCATGCCTAACTAATTTAGTGGAATTTTTTGAGGACATTACCAGTGCAGTAGATAACGGGGAGCCGATGGATGTGGTATATCTGGATTTCCAGAAAGCCTTTGACAAGGTGCCACACAAAAGGTTGCTGCATAAGATAAAGATGCATGGCATTAAGGGTAAAGTAGTAGCATGGATAGAGGATTGGTTAATTAATAGAAAGCAAAGAGTTGGGATAAATGGGTGTTTCTCTGGTTGGCAATCAGTAGCTAGTGGTGTCCCTCAGGGATCCGTGTTGGGCCCACAATTGTTCACAATTTACATAGATGATTTGGAGTTGGGGACCAAGGGCAATGTGTCCAAGTTTGCAGATGACACTAAGATGAGTGGCAAAGCGAAAAGTGCAGAGGATACTGGAAGTCTGCAGAGGGATTTGGATAGGTTAAGTGAATGGGCTCGGGTCTGGCAGATGGAATACAATGTTGACAAATGTGAGGTTATCCATTTTGGTAGGAATAACAGCAAACGGGATTATTATTTAAACGATAAAATATTAAAGCAGGCCGCTGTTCAGAGAGACTTGGGTGTGCTAGTGCATGAGTCACAGAAGGTTGGTTTACAAGTGCAACAGGTGATTAAGAAGGCAAATGGAATTTTGTCCTTCATTGCTAGAGGGATGGAGTTTAAGACTAGGGAGGTTATGTTGCAATTGTATAAGGTGTTAGTGCGGCCACACCTGGAGTATTGTGTTCAGTTTTGGTCTCCTTACTTGAGAAAGGACGTACTGGCGCTGGAGGGTGTGCAGAGGAGATTCACTAGGTTAATCCCAGAGCTGAAGGGGTTGGATTATGAGGAGAGGTTGAGTAGACTGGGACTGTACTCGTTGGAATTTAGAAGGATGAGGGGGGATCTTATAGAAACATTTAAAATTATGAAGGGAATAGATAGGATAGATGCGGGCAGGTTGTTTCCACTGGCGGGTGACAGCAGAACTAGGGGGCATAGCCTCAAAATAAGGGGAAGTAGATTTAGGACTGAGTTTAGGAGGAACTTCTTCACCCAAAGGGTTATGAATCTATGGAATTCCTTGCCCAGTGAAGCAGTTGAGGCTCCTTCAATACATGTTTTTAAGGTAAAGATAGATAGTTTTTTGAAGAATAAAGGGATTAAGGGTTATGGTGTTCGGGCCGGAAAGTGGAGCTGAGTCCACAAAAGATCAGCCATGATCTAATTGAATGGCGGAGCAGGCTCGAGGGGCCAGATGGCCTACTCCTGCTCCTAGTTCTTATGTTCTTATGTTCTTATAGGAGCAGGAGGAGGTCTTTTGTCTCTTCGAGCCTGCTCCGCCTTTCGTCACGATCATGGCTGATCATCCTACTCAATAGCCTGATCCGGTTTTCCCCGGAGCCTATAGTTGCATTCCTTCCACGATCGGGAACGCCATGACTGAGTGTCGCGACCCACCGGTGGGCCGCGACCCTGAGTTTGAAAACCCCTGAGCTACACCATATTGGTGTTGTACATTGCAATTGAAAATGAACGCTTCACAATCCTGGGTGTCCCCTTGCATTTTTCTTCTGGATTGCTCCAATGTATCATTGATAAAAGCTTGAGAGCATGTGAGTATTGCCTGTCTGCACACTTGTGCAGGACAGGACAGGGTAGAAAGATGAAAGGAATAAAATATAACTTGATAAAGATAGTCAAAAATAGAGAAGTGTTATTGTACAATTTAGTGCATCCACATATTGTCCCAATCTCTCTGCTTCAATCATTTACTTTTTTTCTGCGTGAACTACTTGTAAGTTTCAGGTCAGTAACATAAGTTGAAATGAACCTGATACAGGCTATAAAATTTGTATATCTGGCCTGACTCAAAAGCAGGCCTGTCACTGACTTCCAGTTGCGGCTATGCGGAGCTAAGCTGCACGTTTGGCAGCTCCCACCAGGGACTGACTTTTGGGCTCTTTTTCGGGCCCCTAGCGGTACTTTTCCGATGTTTCCCGACGTGGGAAGGAGTCAGCAACATTTTCCCAGTAGTACATGGCCTGGACCAGGATTGGGGCGAGTAAGAAAGTGGTGGCAGCGCCAAAGCAGAAGCGAGGGAAGAAGCACAAGATGGAAGCAGGCGGAGACCAGGAGGCATGGAGGCAGTGGGCGCAGGAGCAGCAGGAAACTCTCCAGCGCTGCTTCCGGGAGCTTAAAGCAGAGCTGCTGGAGCCGTTGAAGGCTTCAATTGACAAGCTGCTGGAGACGCATACGGCCCAGGGGGTGGCGATCTGAGAGATCCGACAAAAGGCCTCCGAAAGAGAGGATAAGACCTTAGGCCTCACGGTGAAGGTGGAGATGCATGAGGCGCTCCATAAAAAATGGCAGGAGCGGTTCGAGGAGATGGAGAACCGGTCAAGGCGGAAAAATCTGCGGATCCTGGGCCTCCTGGAAGGGCTGGAGGGGTCAGACATGGGGCCTACGTGGTCATCATGCTAAATTCGCTGATGGGAGCTGGGTCCTTTCAGGGTCCCCTGGAGCTGGAGGAGGCCAACAGAATATTGACAAGAAGACCCAAGCTGAATGAGCCGCCACGGGCGGCGCTGGTGTGGTTCCACCAGTTTGCTGACCGGGAGTGTGTGCTCAGGTGGGCCAAGAAGGAGCGGAGTAGCAGGTGGGAGAACGCGGTGGTACGGATCTACCAGGACTGGAGTGCGGAGGTGTCAAAGAAGAGGGCCGGGTACAATCGGACAAAGGCGGTGCTGCACAGGAAGGGAGTGAAGTTCGGCATGCTGCAGCCGGCATATCTGTGGGTCACCTACAAGGACCGTCACTTTTACTTTGAGTCCCCGGAGGAGGCGTGGGCCTTTGTGCAGGCCGAGAAGTTGGACTCAAACTGAGGGTTGGGTGCGGGGGTTTGCATGTAACTGTGTTATATTTTGAGGGGGGGGTGGGTTCTCTGTTTAATGTTGGTTCTTTGTTGTTTTCAGGGTGGGTGGGGCACTGTTTTTTGCTTGGGTTTGTTGGATGGGCTCGAGGAGGGGTGCAGACCTGCAGTGTGGGGGGCTGATGGTGTGAAGGGGGTTGGGGCCCCGCGAGGGGACCGGGCCCCCACGATGGGACCGGGCCGGTAAAGGGAGCTGCTGTAGAGGAGGTGGGGAAGGGCAGGTGGAAAGCGCGGGCTTTTTCCCGCGCTGAGGGTTGGTGAGGGCGGGGCCAGAGCTGGGACGCGCGGGCTTTTTCCCGCTTGAGAGCGGGAGGGGGAGGAGGAAAGCCTGCTGGTGGACACTGGGGAGGAGGGGAAGCCCCACGCTGGGAGGGGTCGCAGGAGGGGCGGGAGTGGCCGGGGTCAGCAGGAGTCAGCTGACTTACGGGAGTGCAATGGAGGGAGCAACGTGGCTAGCTCGGGGGAGGGGGGGGGTGGTACCGGGTTGCTGCTGGAATGGCCAAGAAGGAGCAGGAATATGTAGAGGGGGTCGAGATGGGGGTTTGCCGCCGTGGGAAACGGGCCGAGCGGGGGGGGGCGCTGGTACGTGGCGGGCTGTGGAATGGTAATGGCTAGTCGGCGGGGGAGGGAGGCAGGTAGCCCCCTGATCCGGCTGATAACCTGGAATGTGAGGGGACCGAATGGGCCGGTCAAACGGGCCCGCGTGTTTGCGCACCTGAAGGGGCTGAAGGCGGATGTGGCTATGCTTCAGGAGACGCACCTGAAGGTGGAGGATCAGGTTAGATTGAGGAAGGGATGGGTAGGCCAGGTGTTTCATTCGGATGCAAAAAATCGGGGGGTGGCAATCCTGCTGGGGAAGAGGATGCCGTTTGAGACGTCGAATGTGGTGGCAGACAGCGGCAGGAGGTACGTGATGGTGAGCGGCAGGCTGCAAGGGGAGCGGGTGGTGCTGGTCAATGTATACGCCCCGAATTGGGACGATGCGGGTTTCATGCGGTGCATGTTGGGCCGGATTCCAGATATGGAGGCGGGGGGCCTGATAATGGATTTTAACACGGTGCTGGATCCGGCACTGGACCGATCCAGATCCAGGACGGGTAGGAGGCCAGCGGCGGCTAAGGTGTTGAGGGGGTTTATGGACCAGATGGGAGGGGTGGATCCATGGAGGTTTGCGAGGCCGAGGGCCAGGGAATTTTCATACTTCTCCCATGTGCATCAGGCCTATTCCCGGATCGACTTCTTCGTTATGAGTAGGGCGCTGATTGCGAGGGTGGAGGATGCTGAGTATTCGGCGATAGCCCTTTCTGACCACGCCCCGCACTGGGTGGACCTCGAGCTTGGAGGTGGGGTTGCTGGTGGACGAGGAGGTGGGCGGGCGGGTTCGGGGATGTATCGAGAGGTACCTGGAGTCCAATGACAATGGGGAGGGCCGAGTGGGGATGGTCTGGGAGGCACTGAAGGCGGTGGTCAGGGGGAGTTGGTCTCCATTCGAGCCCACAGGGAGAGGAGAGAGCAGAGAGAGAGGGAGAGACTGGTGGGGGAGATGGTGAGGGTGGACAGGAGATACGCGGAGGCTCCGGAGGAGGGATTGCTGAGGGAGCGGCGTAGTCTCCAGGCTGAGTTCGACTTGTTGACCACCAGAAAGGCGGAAGCTCAGTGGAGGAAGGCACAGGGAGCGGTGTATGAATATGGGGAGAAGACGAGCAGGATGCTGGCGCACCAGCTCCGTAAGCGGGATGCGGCCAGGGAGATTGGTGGAGTTAAGGATAGGGGAGGGAATGTGGTGCAGAGGGGGTAGACATTAATGGGGTCTTCAGGGAATTTTATGAGGCACTGTATCGGTCCGAACCCCCAGAGGAGGAAGGGGAGATGGGGCGATTTTTGGATTGGCTGAGATTCCCGAGACTGGAGCCGGGGCTGGATGGGTTCCCGGTCGAATTCTATAAGATGTATGCAGACCTGTTGGGCCCATTGTTGGTTAGGACCTTCAACGAGGCAAGGAAAGGGGGGGCTCTGCCTCCGACGATGTCTCGGGCGCTGATTTCCTTGATCTTTAAGCGGGACAAGAATCCCCTGCAGTGTGGGTCATACAGGCCGATCTCACTCTTAAATGTGGACGCCAAGCTGTTGGTGAAGATTTTAGCCACGAGGATAGAGGACTGTGTGCCGCAGGTTATCCATGAGGATAAAACGGGGTTCGTGAAAGGGAGGCAGCTGAATACTAACATACGGAGGCTCTTGAATGTTATAATGATGCCGGCGGTAGAAGGGGAGGCGGAGATAGTGGTGGCGTTGGACGCGGAGAAGGCCTTTGATAGGATTGAGTGGGGATACTTGTGGGAGGTGCTGGAAAGGTTTGGGTTTGGGGAGGGGTTTGTCAGGTGGGTGAGGCTGTTATATGAGGCCCCGATGGCGAGCGTGGCCATGAATGGGAGGAGGTCGGAGTAATTTCGGTTATACCGAGGGACGAGGCAAGGGTGTCCCTTGTCCCCCCTGCTTTTTGCGCTGGCAATTGAACCCCTGGCCATGGCGCTGAGGGAGTCGAGGAACTGGAGGGGGCTGGTGCGGGGTGGGGAGGAACACCGAGTGTCGCTTTATGCGGATGACCTATCGTTGTATGTGGCGGACCTGGTGGGGGGAATGCCGGAAGTGATGAGGATTCTCAGGGAATTTGGGGATTTCTCAGGGTACAAGCTCAACTTGGGGAAGAGCAAGCTGTTTGTTGAACACCCGGGGGACCTGGAGGGGCGGATTGGTAGGCTCCCACTAAAAAGGGCGGAGAGGAGCTTCAGGTACTTGGGGGTCCAGGTGGCCAGGAGCTGGGGGGTCCTACATAAGCTTAACTCACAAGGCTGGTGGAGCAAATGGAGGAGGAGTTTAAAAGATGGGACATGTTGCCGCTGTCTCTGGCAGGTAGGGTGCAATCAGTCAAGATGACGGTGCTCCCGAGATTTCTGTTCCTGTTCCATGCCTTCACATCCTTATCCCGAAGGCCTTTTTCAGGCGGGTTAACAGGAGCATTACGGGGTTTGTGTCGGCGTACGGGACCCCGAGGGTGAGAAGGGTGTTCCTGGAGCGGGGCAGGGATGGGGGGGGGCTGGAACTGCCCAACCTCTGTGGGTATTATTGGGCTGCCAACACAGCGATGGGTGCGTAAGTGGGTGATGGACGGGGCAGGGGCAGCATGGAAGAGGATGGAGATGGCGTCCTGTGTGGGCACGAGCCTGGAGGCATTGGTAACGGCGCCACTGCCGCTCCCTCCAATGAGGTATACCATGAGCCCGGTGGTGGCGGCTACCCTTAGAATGTGGGGGCAATGGAAACGGTACAGGGGGGAGGTGGGGGCCTCGATGGGGTCCCCGATACGGGGGAACCACTGGTTTGTCCCGGGGAGAATGGACGGCGGGTTCCTGAGTTGGCACAGGGCAGGTGTTAGGAGGATGAGGGACCTGTTTGTAGACGGGAAGTTTGCGAGCCAGGGTGAGCTGGAAGGGAAGTTCGGGCTCCCCCGGGGAACACCTTTAGGTACATGCAAGTAAGGGCGTTTGTCAGGCGGCAGGTGGTAGAGTTCCCTCTGTTGCCGCCGCGGGGGGTCCAGGACAGGGTGCTCTCGGGGGTGTGGGTTGGAGAGGGGAGGATCTCGGAAGTGTACCAAGTGATGCAGGAGGTAGACGAGGCCTCGGTGGAGGAGCTGAAGGATAAATGGGAGGAGGAGCTGGGTGAGGAGATTGAGGAGGGGACGTGGGCGGACGCCCTAGGAAGGGTGAACTCCTCGTCTTCTTGTGCAAGGCTTAGCCTCATACAGTTTAAGGTACTGCATAGGGCTCACATGACCGGGACAAGGATGAGCCGGTTCTTTGGGAGCGACGACAGGTGTATTAGGTGCTCAGGGTGCCCAGCAAATCATGCCCATATGTTCTGGGCATGCCCAGCGCTGGGGGAATTTTGGAAGGACGGTGTCGAGGGTGGTAGGATCCAGGGTCAAACCGGGCTGGGGGCTCGCAATATTTGGGATTGCAGAGGAGCCGGGAGTGCAGGAGGCGAAATAGGCCGGCATTCTGGCCTTTGCGTCCCTAGTAGCCCGGCGGAGGATTCTTCTTCAGTGGAAGGATGCGAGTCCCCCAAGCGTGGAGGCCTGGATCAACAATATGGCGGGGTTTATTAAATTGGAGAGGGTGAAATTTGCCCTAAGGGGATCAGTGCAGGGGTTCTTCAGGAGGTGGCAACCATTCCTGGATTTCCTGGCAGAACGGTAGAAATAAGGCCGGCAGCAGCAGCAATCCGGGGGGAGGGGCTGTCTCTTCGTTTTGGGCCGAAGGGACGTGTATATTTGTTCTTTGCTAAGGACGGGCGTTAATTTATTTCTTCCTTTTTGTATACACGGGGTAGGGGGTGGGGGGGGGGGGGGTTCTTTCTTTTCTTAGTATTTTTTGTTATTGATATTTTGTGAAAATGTGAATAAAATTTTTTTTTTTAAAAAGCAGGCCTGTCACTGAAATACACACAGTAACTTTGAAAAGAAAAATGAGAGGGAAATGCTGTGGTATCTTTGTTTTGTCAATTTGCCTCCCGAGAGGTGAACAGCCAGAGCAAGTATTACTGGGAAGGCTTAAGTGGCATCAAAGTGAAATGTCACAGATGAAGGGCAATATCTGAGACCACCCTCCTGGCACTCCTGAGTCACCAAACACTTCTCACTCTGTTCAGTCAATAATATGATACACAACTTCCCATGTGTTTTGCACATCACTGTCACCACCCTCTGTAAGCTGTATTGATCAATGACTTGATAAAAGCAACCACTTTAAAGGGTAGATTCTGTAAATGTTAGCTTAAATTAAGAAACATCTAAACAGTTACAATGATACTTTTGCCATGAAGGTTAATCAGGAAATAAAAGTCATATTTCATCCATCTCTCAACTGAAGCAGTTTGCTGGATTCTGATAAGGTTTACAAGAAGCTATTAGAATGGTCCCTAAAATTTACATCAATACCCAATTACAAGGGTTATTGTTACATAACTGTCACCTTTTTATACCACTTCTGTTATTTAGACTGATCGTTCTTTCATTGATATAGTATCCTCTTAATGATTGTTTTAATCAATCATTAAAAACAAATTATTCTACGTGCTGTCAGTTTGTTGCAAGAAAACAAGGCTGGAATTTTATGCAGTACTTGGGGACGGGACATCCAATCCCAAGTGGTAGAAGCCGTTACTGCAGACAATTAACTGCCTGCTCAATGTAAAATATAATCATAGCCTCCGAGATCGGTGATGCTCCACTCACTGGAACTCCCCAGCATCGTGAGATATCTGGGGCGAAATTCTACCCTACCCGGCGGGGCAGGGGGTCCCGGCGTAGCGGAGTGGCGCCAACCACTCCGGCGTCGGGCCTCCCCAAAGGTGCGGAAAGGTGAGAATTTCGCCCCAGATATCTCGCGGTGCTGGGCAGTTCCAGTGAGTGGAGCATCACCGCACGGGATTCTCTGCACCTTTAGGGGCTAGGCCCACGTCGGAGTGGCTCCCGCTCCGCTGACGGGTGCCAACGGCCTTTGGCGCCATGCCGATTGGCGTCGGGGCTGGCCGAAAGGTCTTCGCCGGTCGGCGTGTGCTCGCGCATGCGCCGGAGCGTCAGCGGCCACTGACGTCACCACCGGCGCATGCGCGGTGGAGGGGGTCTCTTCCGCCTCCGCCATGGTGGAGGCCGTGGCGGAAGAAAAAGAGTGCCCCCACGGCACCCCCCGGGGCCCACTCGCGCCGCCTGCTCCCACCTACACAGAGGTGGTTTAAACCACGTCGGTGGGGAGAGGCCTGACAGCGACGGGACTTCAGCCCATCGCGGGCCGGAGAATCACCGCAGGGGGCCCGCCGATCGGTGCGGGGGGCACACCGATCGGCGGGGTGGATTCCCGCCCCCGCCGATTCCCGGGTGGCGGAGAATTCCGGCCATGGCGGGGGCGGGATTTACGCCGGCCCTCGGCGATTCCCCGACCCTGCGGGGGTCGGAGAATTCTGTCCCTGGACGCGTTTTTAAATGGCGTGATCTCAGCGGCCCCCCCAGCCTGCATGAACTATTGGAGTGTCCGTATCCCCCCCCCACCCCCCCAACACACACAGGGCACTCCTGTCCTGACCATGCACATGCAAAAAATGCCAGCTTGGCAGTGTCAACCTGGCAGTGTCCATGCTAGCTAGCAGTATCACTTGGGCACATTTGCAGTGCCAGACTGACACTCAGGTGGTACAGCCAGCATGCCCTGGTGGTACCAACAGTAGCTGGGAACCTTGGATCTCCCAGGAGACCCCTACGACTGCCTTCCTTTGCTCCCAATATGTGGGGACCAGCATTGAACACCACTTCCCGAGGTTCCCGAGGCGAAGGGGATGAATCCCAAAGCTTCAGGTACCTCGGGAATCTGCACATTGGAGTCAGACTTGCTGTCTCACTCTAATATGCAGATTTGCCAAAAAGTGATTCTGCCCACAATGGGCGGGATTTACATCGCTAAGTCTCGCGAGATTGCATTGGATCTTGTGAGGCGTTGTGAGCCGCGTAGATCCCGGGCGCTGGGTCTCTCAGCTTTTATCGGCCATGCTGCGCCATGGCAAGCTGTGATGCTGGTGCAGCGTGGCCTTGGATCACACCCAATATTTCTTATTTCAGCTTTGTAGATACAAAGCATCAACCAGGCATGGGAAAATCTCCAGGAAGAGCTGCATAATTGTAATAATGTTGAGTCAAGATAACATGACGGAGGTATGAAATCTACTGAGTGCCATCTTCACTTGCTTATTTAGTGCCATCCATACATTGGACAGAAGTTATTACCAAGTTAAAAAAAATAACATTGTCTGCAATTGCCATTGTGGTGGACATAGAAGATGCTTGACCGAAGAGCTTTTCATTCTTTGACACCATCCTTTCTCTTTGTTCAGTTTTGTTTTACAAAACATATCTTCCAAAATACAATAATTTAAATGTATTCTTTTAAACCACTGTGGTGTTGTATTCAACACCTGACTATGTATTTAAAATAACCTGAAAGGAATAATAAACAAAGCAATTACTGGTCGATGAGCCAGATAATATTTTGAATTCATCAATACACCAGTAGATACTTTGTGATATTGTTCATGTCGAAGAACAAAGAAGATTACAGCACAGGAACAGGCTCTTCTGCCTTCCAGACCTGCACTACCCATGCTCCCTTCTAACCTAAAACCTTTTACACTTCTGGGGTCCGTATCTCTCTATTCCCAGGCTATTCATGTATTTGTCAAGACTCCCCTTAAAAGTCACTGTCGTCCCTGCTTCCACCACCTCCTCCGGCTGCGAGTTACAGGCACCCACTACCATCTGTGTAAAAATCTTCCCTCGCACATCTCTAAACTTTGCCCCTTACACCTTGATGCACGATCATAACTCCCGAAGCGAGATTGTAGGACAATTGAAGGCTTTATTGAACTAGATGTTTCCCCCAGCAGCGCAGGTACAGAATGCAGCAGCAAGGGAAACACAGACTCTTATACTCCACCTTACTGGGCGGAAACAGCAGACAGGCTTCACCAATGATCTTACAGCATCAGGTACTTCCAACCTAGGTACCGTAATACCCCTAATACCGACTACCACATTTAAGTCTGTGTTTCCCTATCTGCTGCATTCTGTACCTGCGCTGCTGGGGGAAACATCTAGTTCAATAAAGCCTTCAATTGTCCTACAATCTCACTTCGGGAGTTATTGATCGTGCATCAATTTATTGAACTAGATGTTTCCCCCAGCAGCGCAGGTACAGAATGCAGCAGCTAGGGAAACACAGACTCTCATCTCCGCCTTACTGGGCAGAACCAGCAGGCAGGCTTCACCAATGATCTTACGGTATCAGGTACCTCCAACACGAATGATCTTACAGCATCAGGTACCTCCAACCTAGGTACCATAATAACCCTAATACCGACTACCACATTCACCCCCTGTTAAAAAAAGAGTCCGGCGGGGGTGGTGGTCTCACGTTATACAGTGGTGGAGGTTATGGCGATACCCGTCGGTGGTACAGTGTTTTGCCTTTTACATGTCGCACAAACTATTTGCAGGAATTAATTACAGGTACATTTCATAATTAAGCTATTAGTCGATCGGTGGCCCTGGCCGTGCTCTGTGATCGTCGTAGTTACGGCGTTGATGCAGGTGCCTGCTCGGGCATCCGTGACTCGGGGAGTGTGGCTTCTTCAGCTTCATCACCCCTGGATGGGACCAGTTGAAGGACCGGTCCCCCTGGAAAGGGAGCAGCCACATAGGCGTACTGAGGGTTAGCATGAAGGAGGTGTACCCTCTTGACCAGTGGGTCTGACTTGTGCGCCCGCACATTTTTGCGAAGCAGAATGGGTCCAGGAGCTGCCAGCCAGGTTGGGAGCGAGGTCCCGGACGAGGACTTCCGTGTTGGGGTGTAGAAAGCTCTCTGTGCTCCCGGAGTCGATCAGGCAGGGTGTTTTGTTCCGTTGGTGAGTACTGTCGTCGTAGCGGTCAAAAGAGTTCGGGGCCGAGACTCGTCCAGAGTCACCGAGGCGAGTCGTGGCAGAAGCTGGTAAGATTCCTCGGGCGGTGTGCGGTCATGCAAATCGGGGTCTTGAGACTCCAGCCAAGATGGCGGCGCCCACGGGCCGCACATGTCCGGGGATGGGAAAGATGACGGTGCCCATGAATCGCCCGTGGTCTCTGGGGAACAAGATGGCGGCGCCTGGGGTCGGTACGTGGCTCGCGGGATCGAAGATGGTGGTGCCCACGGGCCGCACGTGGTCTGCGATGAGAGTAATGGCGGCGGCCCGGGTTTGCCCCCGGAGACAGCGGCGACCGCCCGGGACTGGCATACTGCCACAAAATGCCCCTTTTTTCCACAGCCCTTGCAAGTTGTGGAGCGGGCCGGGCAGCGTTGCTGAGGGTGCTTGGCTTGCCCGCATAAATAACATCGGGGCCTCCCAGGTTTGCCTGGCAGCCGCGCGGCGCACGCTTGTGGGGGGGTGCGTCGGAATCGGCTGCGAGTGGGGTCCATGCTGCCCATGGGGCTGACGCGCGGTCAGGGACATAGCTCGGGCATCGCGGGAGGCTTCGTCTAAGGAACTTGCGAGGGCCTGTGCCTCCTTGAGACTTAGAGTCTCTTTTTCCAGCAGCCGCTGGTGGATCTGAGAGGACAGCATACCTGCAACGAAGGCGTCCCGGATTAAAAGTTTGGTGTGGTTATTGGCTGAACCTTGTGGACAGTCACAGTTCCTGCCTAGCACCAGCAGTGCGCGGTAGAATTCGTCTAGAGATTCCCCCGGAATTTGTCGTCTGGTAACTAGAATATGTCGGGCACAAACCTGATTTACTGGGCAGATGTAGTGTCCTTTCACCAGGGTCATCGCGGCCTCACAACCGTCCGCGTCTTCGATGAGCGTGTAGATTTCTGGGCTCACCCTGAGTGGAGAACTTACAGTTTCTGGTCCTCCGTGGGTGTAGTTGTGGCCGTCCTGATGTATCCGTTGAAACACGCCAGCCAGTGTTTAAAGGTCGCCGCTTTGTTTGTCGCGTGGGGGCTAAGTTGCAGACACTCCGGCTTGATGCGGATCTCCATTCTTCAAATCTAGTTCAATAAATTGATGCACGATCAATAACTCCCGAAGCGACATTGTAGGACAATTGAAGGCTTTATTGAACTGGATGTTTCCCCCAGCAGTGTAGGTCCAGATGCAGCAGCTAGGGAAACACAGACTCTTATACTCCGCCTTACTGGGCAGAACCAGCAGGCAGGCTTCACCAATGACCTTACAGCATCATTGGTGTTGGAGGTACCTGAACAGAACCAGTCGTGGTGCCAATCTTCCCCCCAATCAGTATCCAAAACAGTATACATGTTAGAGAGGGGGACAGTCATAGAGGATTCTTGGACTGACTGCATGCCCCTTCTCGCAGTCACCCATCTATCTTCCTGCATCTTGGGTGTAACCACGTCTCTATAACTCCTATCTATGACGCTTTCCGCCACCTGCATGCTCCTAAGTGCATTCGACTGCTGCTCCAACTGATCAATGTGGTCTGTGAGGAGCTGCAATTGGGTGCACTTTCTGCAGATGTAGTTGTCCGGAATGCTGGAAGCTTCATGGACTGCCCACATCTCACAAGTGAAGCATTTTACTCATCTAACTGGTATTTCTAGAATTAGTTAATAGTTTAATTTAAAAATAAATACTTATGAAATTAAAATAAGTTACAGTTAACTATATACTTCCTAGCACTCGATTTTGTGATAAATTACTCACGTTATTCTTTAATCGTGGTTCCCTAACTGTTACCTTTTTCAATTCTTTCAGTTACAGCTATTTATACCCAGTCCCTAGTATAAATTACTCACTAATCAATCAGCTTACCGCTTTCTTGCGATTATTTTGTTTCTTGAATCCCAGTGCGCTGTTTGAACAGCTCAAGAGGAGGCTGTTCCTCTCAGGTCGGTGCTATCTCCTCCCACAGTTAAGTGCTGTCCCTGAGCCTCGGGCTGTCTCTGTATTCTCCCCAGTACAAGGTGTCCCTTGCAGGTCCAGTGCTCTCTTCTCTCAAAGGTATGACTCAGCCCTGACTCAGTGATAGAATTTCCAACTTTGAGTCAGTCGGTTGTTAGTTCAGTTGGCTGGACGACTGGTTTGTGATGCGGAGTGATGGCAAAAGCATGGGTTCAATAACTGAAATGGCTCAGGTTATTCATGAAGGCTTCTCAACCTTGCCTCTTGCCTGAGGTGTGGTGATCCTCAGATTAAATCACCACCAGTCAACTCTCAAAGAGAAAAACCGACTCTGGGACTGTGGTGACATATACATCTTGTTCAGTCCCACTCTTGAGACCTTTTTGTTATTAATTCTCGGGATATAGGCATCCCTGACAAGGCCCAACCCTCATGGACTTTGAGATGGTGATGGTGAGCCACCTTCTTGAATACAACTGAGTAGTTTGCTCGGACATTTCAGAGGGCAGTTATTAGTCATTTTTTAAAATTTAGAATACCCAATTATTTTTTTCTAATTAAGGGGCAATATAGCGTGGCCAATCCACCTACACTGCACATTTGGGTTGTGGGAAGAAACAGGAACACCCAGAGGAAACCCATGCAATTACAGGGAGAAAGTGCAAACTCCACACAGACAGTGACCCGGGGCTGAGATCAATCCTGGGTCCTCGGTGCCATGAGGCAGCAGTGCTAACCACTGTGCCACCATGCCGTTCATGGCAGTGATGAGTCAATCACATTGGTGTGAGTTTGGAGTCACATTTTGGTAGGACACATTGGCACAGTGAATAACATTCCTGCCTCACAACTCCAGGGTCCTTGATTCAATTCCGGCTGCGGGTGACTGTGTAGAGTTTGCACTTTCTTCCTGTGTGTGTGTGTGGGTGTCCTCCAGATGCTCCGCTTACATCCCACAGTCCAAAGATGAGCAGGTTAGATGGATTGGACATGCTAAATTGTCCCTTAGTGTCCAAAGGGTGAGATAGGGTAACTGGGTTACGGGGATAGGTGAAGGCACGGGCTTAACTAGGGTATTCTTTCTAAGGGCCAGTGCAGGCTCGATGGGCCAAATATCCTCCTTCTGCAGTGTAAATGCTATGATTCTATGACTAAGTTAGGGTGACAAATTGCCTTCCCCAAAATACATCAGTGAATCTGATGTCTTTTTTAAATCAGTCTATGGTTTAATGGTCATCATTATTGATGCTAGCTTTTTATTAATAAATTAAATTTAAATTCCCCGGCTGCTCTCCAAGCTTTAGTCCTTGAGTACATAATTTGGACTGACACTTTTGGGCAATGCTGAAGAAGTGTTATATTGCTGTGTCAGCTTATCTGCTGTTTAAAGCTTCATCGATGTCTTCATTACCTCGAGATTCAACTGTGCCTACATAACCCCAGCCGGCCTCCCACATTCTACATTCAGTAAACCGGAGAAACAAAACCCTGCTGCTTTTGTCTTAACTCACAACAAATCATGTTCCCCTGTGCTCGTTGACATACCTTGGCTCCCAGTCAAGAACATCTTGATCTTTGTTTTCAAATCCCTCCATGGCCTTGACCCTCTTATCTCTGCCATGTGTTTTGAACCAATAAAGACCGATAACTTTTCAAAGTAAATTTGAACATCCAGTGAATGGTTGAAAGGTTCAACACAACTGTTTAAGTTTTAATGTTTTTGCTGTAATCAACCAAAAGCAACATTGACAAAATACAATTTTAGTATGCAATTTATACATTAATCCACAAGAAAATCCCCCATTTATCAACAAAAATAGCCAAAAATGCCCCACTGTAGTTATACTTTACATTGTCCCTTCAGTGAGCACTTCACTCTCCAGGAACCTGGATTACTACTCGGAACTATGATGTTGCTATTACAGAGACTTGGTTGAGGGAGGTACATGGTTGGCAGCGAAATGTTCCAGGATTTTGATGTTTCAGGCAAGATTGGGGGGATGTAAAAGGGGTGGGGGAGTTGCATTACTGGTTTGGAAGAATATCACAGCTGTCCTGCAGGAGGACACCTCGGAGGGCTAATTTAGTGGAGCAATATGGGTATAGCTCAGGAATAGGAAGGTTGCAGTCACAATGTTGGGGGTTTATTACAGAGCTAACAGCCAGCGGGAGACAGAGGATCAGATATTTTGGAATGATGTAGCACAGTAGCATTGTGGATAGCACAATCGCTTCACAGCTCCAGGGTCCCAGGTTCGATTCCTGCTTGGGTCAATGTCTGTGTGGAGTCTGCACATCCTCCCCATGTGTGCGTGGGTTTCCTCCGGGTGCTCCGGTTTCCTCCCACAGTCCAAAGATGTGCAGGTTAGGTGGAATGGCCATGATAAATTGCCCTTAGTGTCCAAAATTGCCCTTAGTGTTGGGTGGGGTTACTGGGTTATGGGGATAGGGTGGAGGTGTTAACCTTGGGTAGGGTGCTCTTTCCAGGAGCCGGTGCAGACTCGATGGGCCGAACGGCCTCCTTCTGCACTGTAAATTCTATGTAAGTGATGGGCGATTTTAACTTCCCCTATATTGACTGGGACTCACTTAGTGCTAGGGGCTTGGGTGGGGCATAATTTGTAAGGAGCATCCAGGAATGCTTCTTGAAACAATATGCAGATAGTCAAATTTGGGAAGGAGCCACACTGGACCTGGTATTGGGGAATGAGCCCGGCCGGGTGGCCGAAGAGACAGTCAGGGAGCATGTCAGGAAACCGTGACAATAATTCAGTCAGTCTCAAGTACTTGTGGATAAGGACAAGAATAGTCTTTGTGTGAAGGTGCTAAATTAGGGGAAGTCTAATTATAACAATATTAGGTAGGAACTGAAGGATTTAGATTGGGAGCGGATGTTTGAGGGTAAATTAACATCTGACACGTGGCAGTCTTTCAAATGCCAGTTGAGAAGAATTCAGGCCTGGCATGTGCCTGTGAAGATGAAGGATAGTATGCCAATGTTCAGGAACGTAGACTTTCATAGAACTTTATAGAATTTACAGTGCCGAAGGAGGCCATTCGGCCCATCGAGTCTGCACCGGCTCTTGGAAAGAGCACCCTACCCAAGCCCAGACCTCCAAACTATCCCCATAACCCAGTAACCCCACCCAACACTAACTGCACTTTTGGACACTAAGGGCAATTTAGCATGGCCAATCCACCTAACCTGCACATCTTTGGACTGTGAGAGGAAACCGGAGCACCCGGAGGAAACCCACACACACACGGGGAGAATGTACAGACTCCGATCAGACAGTGACTCACGCCGGGAATCAAACCTGGGACCCTGGAGCATTGAAGCAATTGTGCTATCCACAATGCTACCGTAATGCTCTAGAACCTTAGATAATGAGGGATACTGTGAGCCTTATCAAAATGAAAAAGGAAGCATCCGTAAGGGCTAGCAGGGTGAGAATAGACAAAGCCCTTGAGGAATACAAATAAAGTAGGAAGAACCTAAGCAAGGAATCAGAAGGGCTAAAAGGGGTCATGAAAAGTAATTGGCAAGGAGGATTAACGAGAATCCTATGGCTTTTTATACATATATAGAGATCAAAAGGGTAGCCAGGGAAAGGGTGGCCCACTCAAGGACAGAGGAGAGAATCTGTATGATGAGCAAGAGGAAATGGACAAGATACTAAATGAGTACTTTGCATCAGTATTCACCAAAGACAAGGACTTGGCGGATGATGAATCTAGGGAAGGTTGTGTAGGTGGTCTGGGTCATGTCAATATCAAAAAGGAGGTGTTGGGCATCTTGAAAAACATTAATTATAGATAAGCCCCAGGGCGTGATGGGATCTACCCCAGAATACTGAGGGAGACAAGGGAGGAAATTGCTGGGGCCTTAACAGGAATCTTTGTATACTCATTGGTCACTGGTGAGGTCCCAGAGGAATGGAGAACAGCCAATGGTTTTGTGAAGGGGAGGTCGTGCCTCACTAACTTGATTGAGTTTTATGAGGAAGTGACGAAGATGATTGATGAAGGCAGGACCGTGGATGTTGTCTGCATGGCCTTCAGTCAGGCCTTTGACAAGCTCCCTCATGGCCATGGGAGTACTAAGTTCTCCCCGTGTGTGCGTGGGTTTCCTCCGGGTGCTCCGGGTGTGGGTTAGGTGGATTGGCCATGCTAAATTGCCCTTAATGTCCAAAAAGGTTAATTGGGGTTACTGGGTTAAGGGGATGGGGTGGAAGAGTTGTGTGCTTAAGTGGGGTGCTCTTTCCAAGGGCCGGTGCAGACTCAATGGGCCAAATGGCCTCCTTCTGCACTGTAAATTCTATGACATAAGAACATAAGAACATAAGAACTAGGAGCAGGAGTAGGCCATCTGGCCCCTCGAGCCTGCTCCGCCATTCAATGAGATCATGGCTGATCTTTTGTGGACTCAGCTCCACTTTCCGGCCCGAACACCATAACCCTTAATCCCTTTATTCTTCAAAAAACTATCTATCTTTACCTTAAAAACATGTAATGAAGGAGCCCCAACTGCTTCACTGGGCAGACTGATACAGAAGGTGAAGTCACACAGGATCAGAGGTGAGCTGGAAAGATGGATACAGAACTGGCTCAGTCATAGAAAACAGAGGCTAGCAGTGGAAGGATGCTTTTCTGAATGGAGGGCTCTGACTAGTAGTATTCTACAGGGATCTGTTGTGGGACCTTTGCTATTTGTCGTATATGTAAATGATCTGGAGAAAAATGTAATTGGTTTGTTTAGTAAGCTTGCGGACAACACAAAGGTTGGTGGATTTGCGGATAGTGATGAGGATTGACTGAGGGTACAACAGGATATAGATTGGTTGCAGAGTTGGGCGAAGAAATGGCAGATTGAGTTTAATTTGCCCAAATGTGAGGTAATGCATTTTGGAAAGTCAAATACAGGTGGGAAGCATACAGTAAATAGCAGAATCCTTAAGAGAATTGACAAGCAGAGGGATCTGGATGTACAGTCCCACAGATTACTGAAAGGGGCAACACAGGTGGATAGTATACCCAAGAAGGCATACGGCATGCTTGCCTTCATCGGCTGAGGCATTGAGTATAAAAATTGGCAAGTTATGCTGTAGCTGTACAGAACACGAGTTAGGTCACATTTAGAATATTGCATGCAATTCTGGTCTGCACGCTACCAGAAGGATGTGGAGTCTTTGGAAAGGGTACTGAAGAGGTTTACCAAGATATTGTCTAGTCTGGAGGATATTAGATTTGAGGAGAGTTTGGATAAACTTGGATTGTTTGCACTGGAACGACGGAGATTGATGGGTGACCTGTTAGAAGTTTACAAGATTATGACAGGCATAGACAGAATGGATAGTCAGAAGTTTTTTCTGGGGTTGAAGAGTCAATTACTAGGGGACATAGGTTTAAGGTCCGAGAGGTAAAGTTTAGAGAACATGTGCGAGGCAAGCCTTTTACGCAGAGGATGGCGAGTGCCTGGAACTCGTTGCCAGCGGAGGTGATGGAAACATGTACAATAATGACGTTTCAAAGATATCTTGACAAATACATGAATCAGATGGCATTAGAAGGATATGGACTATGAAGTGCAGAAGGTTTCAATTTAAACAGGTATCATGATCGGCGCAGGTTTGGAAGGCCGAAGGGCCGGTATCTTTTCCAATGAGCTAATTTTTAATCTTCAAACTGATTTTTACAGTCTGGGCTACATTTGAGATCCCTCTCTCGCGTCAAAACTGAGTGAGTCCTCCAGCGTCATGTCAACATTGCCCGGGAGCAATGTATGTGCATATTTTCCAACCTGTGAAGTGAGAAACTCTATTTCATATAATACAGCAGCAAAACCTTTTTTACTTAAAAAAAGTGGTTAGTTTATTCACTCTATTGCTCTGGAAGTTACTGAAGAAAAGTTAAAATTTCTGACACATTGTGGTGATTTGTGGTGATTGGCCCTTTAAGGACAACACAGCAGAGTAAGGGTCACCTGGCTTGGTGGAATCAATTGAGGCAGAACTGGTAATCATCTCGGGTGGAGCCCCTCATAGGCAGTAGACATGTGGGAAGCTAGCCATGTGGCTGCTTGCTGCTATACAATTATTTTTGCCATGGAACCATAGAATCCCTACAGTGCTGAAGGAGGCCATATACCCATTGAGTTTACACAAACCCTCTAAAAGATAACCCTAACTAGGCCCACACCCCAGTCCTATCCCCGTATCCCCACAGCTTTGGACACTGTAAGAGTTATTCCTGTTTGTTCTTGTTGATTCCCTTATTTCCCCTTTCTTTTATTTTTGCTGTTACATTTTTGATCCATGGATCGTTAATGGACCTGTGACTTTAAGGAAAAGCAGCCTGTCAGCAGCTTGTACCTTTAATTCAAATGGAAGGATCCAGAAGGCTGTGCTGTAGTAGGTTGGTGATTGCAGGCAGGGTGACATTAGTGATGAGTCACTTTGATAAATTTGGTTGGTGGCCAATGAACTGGCTCAAAGGGCTGTGTTTTGCCCAGTAACAGGTGGTGATTGGATCTGATCCCACTGGAATATTTTAGATTCACCAGGTTCCAGTTTGGTTTCACTTTTGATTCTGCAGCCTGCATGCCGTAATCTAACTCACTCTCTGCAAATGGATCTAACTAATTCTTTCCATAAGGCTGCTATGAGAGCTGACTCTCTCTCCAGCATGGGTGTCATACTCTTGAGACTGCAAAATGTTGAAGTCAAACCACGAGTTGAAAGCAAGGTTTGATGTGAAATAAAGTATCTACAGAGAAAGATATTGGCCTCAATGTGAACCTTGAGCTGAAGGCCCAGTTTTCTAAGCATCTCACTGGAAAACCTACTGTCTGTAACTGCTTTATTGAATGAATGACTCTGCAAAGAAGTCCATTACCAGCTGTAAACCAGATGCCTTGATCAACCAGCATGTCGTGAGGAAGGCGTGCTGAAGAACCACCATTTGTAGAAAAACTATTATTTTTGACCTTCGTCCTTATTATTTTTAGCCCTTTCTCCCTCTGTGTTTGTCTGTCTTGTGTGTCTAGGTAGATGGTGAGGCAGTCAAAATGGGAAGTGTGGTAGTCGGTTATCTAGGTGTTACCCAAGCAGATTTATTGCAAATTTCATCATTATTCTTGTTATAAATAAATAGTCATTGTGTTTCAACTTACAAACACAGTGACTGTAATTATTGGGCAGCCAAGGGTCAAAGGTTTCAGGAATGTTTATAAGAATATTTATGCATTAACTTGAGTTGTGAATCTGGGGCGTGTGGGGTTGGAATTTGTCTAGGGTGGATTGGACTTCATATTAACAAATCCTTTTGTGTTGCTAATGAAGTCTGAAAGGGCATCATTACATCTAGTGACTACATTAAAATTATCACGACACTACCTCTGGCCTGACACCTGTGAGTATCCTGTTTTACTTCATGTCTAAAAAAAAGTACTAACCTGAATGCCTCCTTTTGGGCAAATAAACCCATTTGAGATATTAAGATATTGCCAGACCCTGAGGGACAGACGAAGAACAAACCTAAATTTGCTGGTACAGTCAGAAATTTAGAAAAACATACAAAGAGAAAATAAGCATGTGACGCAAGAACTGTAGCTTTAAGTTTAAAGTTTGAAGTTTTAAGTTTAAAGTCGAATTAGACCCCTCCGGAAGGCCGCTGCCCTAAACTCGACATGTATGCTCAAGCAGTCAGGAGGCCCGTCAATGCCAGATTCATCAGTCGCATTCACAAGACAGCTGACGTCAATGGACTTTTGACTGGTTTCACCACATCTGCCATGAAAGGCCCCACAGGGGTGGGGTTCCCTCTCAATGTTTAAGTTGGGCGCTTTTTCCATCTCAGAGAATGTACTTCTGGAATTAACTTTTAGGTCGCTAATACAATGGGTGGTATTTTTCAAACCACCCTCCCTCCACCCGCCATTGTGTTTTCTGGCGGTAGAGGCAGCTTGCCAGTGCGAAATTCAGACCCACTGATGTCTTCTACAGCATTTTGTGTTGCTCACCAATCCTGCCGTGGGAAAGTCATTTTCAACAGGATTAGAAGATCCCTCCGGCGGGAAGTGCTGAAATACCCCATTCTATATCTCACACCCCGGGAGCTGCTGTGTTTTGCTCTTGTCACTAAACTATCACATCATTTTCTCATTGCTGATTGTGTGACCTTGTTTTGCAGAAATTAGTTGTTACATTTCTCAGCCTTATAGCAGTGACTATAACGTTAAAGAACTTAATTAGCTGTGAAGCGCTCTGTGGCGCCTTGAGTTTGTGGTGTATGCAAGTTCTTTCTTTTGCCACATCAGATTGCTGCTGAATCTTTCTATCTCAAGACTAAAGCAAACCTGGGCATTCAAATTTCCAAATGGCAAGATCCAGCAACCAGAAAACCAGCTGGGATCAGGAGCGCATTTAATGGGTGGACAGAAGTGTTCGCTTGCCTCACTTCCACCAGTGTAAGTGAAGAGCCAGAGTTAAGAATAAGAGATAAAAATCAACATTTTCTCTGCTTGTTCAGACATTGATCAGTCCGTGCCTGTGTGCAGTAAAAATATAAGGTCATAACACAACTGAGAGTTTGAGATACGATATACAGTAAAAGCAAACATAAAACAGAACCTAACTATCCTCTGAAAACTAGAATTAGAATACAGACTGATTATGCCAGATTATTTATTCTGAGTCAGTTTTAAGCTGATCATACACAAACAAATGGTTTAATGAGATGCACAAGAAGATCAAAAATGTCTATTATTACTGAATATTTTTTGAGAAATATTTTTTATTATAAAAAGGTCTGTGGTTACTGTTATGGCGGCTTCAGCATTATATATCATTAAAACCATTGGGCGGCATTTTTCTTTCCTTTGGCTAAGTGCTAGGTGAGAAAAGCAATGAGTAGCCCACTGGCTGCATCTGCGAGTTTTCCTGTTGTATTTTTAGGCACTTTGACAAAGAGACATGTTCACAATTTTCACACCGCGCTGGTTGTGGGCTGACTCTGATTTGTCCGCCCCGGTATCACTTGGACTCTTCAGTCAAGGGGGCACAACATTTTAATGCCTGCCCAGCACTCCAATCAGGGGGGTGGCTGCCACAAAGGCTGCCCCAAGGTTTTCAGAAGGAGCACGCACCAGAATTCTGGATGGCATGGAGCAGAGACAGGACATCCAGTACCCTCAACCGGGATGAAGAGTCTCCAGCCAGGTGACGAACCCCTCATGGGAGGTAGTGGCAGCGTTGTTCATCCAGCAGAGGGCAGCAGAGCAGAGCTACTGATTGGCTGTTCCGGGGAAATTTGCATACCTGCAGTGCGGTCAGACTAATTTGAAGGTGTACCTGCGAAGGAGACCCGAGGAGTTTGAGTGAAGGCAAGCATCCAGCAGAGGGCAGCAGAGTAGAGCTACAGATTGGCTGTTCCGGGGAAATTTGCATACGTGCTGTGCGGTCAGCCTAATTCGAAGGTGTACCTGTGAATGAGACCCGAGGAGTTTGAGTGAAGGCAAGCATCCAGCAGAGGACAGTAGAGCAGAGCTACTGATTGGCTGTTCCGGGGAAATTTGCATACGTGCAGTGCGGTCAGCCTAATTCGAAGGTGTACCTGCGAATGAGACGCGAGGAGTTTGAGTGAAGGCAAGCATCCAGCAGAGGACAGCAGAGCAGAGCTACTGATTGGCTGCTCCGGGGAAATTTGCATACGTGCAGTGCGGTCAGCCTAATTTGAAGGTGTACCTGTGAATGAGACCTGAGGAGTTTGAGTGAAGTCAAGCATCCAGCAGAGGGCAGCAGAGCAGAGCTACTGATTGGCTGTTCTGGGGAAATTTGCATACGTGCAGTGCGGTCAGCCTAGTTTGAAGGTGTACCTGCGAATGAGACCCGAGGAGTTTGAGTGAAGGCAAGCATTCGGCAGAGGGCAGCAGAGCAGAGCTACCGATTGGCTGTTCCAGGGAAATTTGCATACGTGCAGTGCGGTCAGCCTAATTTGAAGGTGTACCTGCGAATGAGACCCGAGGAGTTTGAGTGAAGGCAAGCATCCAGCAGAGGACAGCAGAGCAGATCTACTGATCGGCTGTTCCGGGGAAATTTGCATACGTGCAGTGTGGTCAGCCTAATTTGAAGGTGTACCTGCGAATGAGACCCGAGGAGTTTGAGTGAAGGCAAGCATCCAGCAGAGGGCAGCAGAGCAGAGCTACTGATTGGCTGTTCCAGGGAAATTTGCATACGTGCAGTGCGGTCAGCCTAATTTGAAGGTGTACCTGCGAATGAGACCCGAGGAGTTTGAGTGAAGGCAAGCATCCAGCAGAGGGCAGCAGAGCAGATCTACTGATCGACTGTTCCGGGGAAATTTGCATACGTGCAGTGCGGTCAGCCTAATTTGAAGGTGGTTTGTGGAGGGGCTGTTGTCAAGTGACAGTTAAACCCGAAACACTTTGTCAGTGTTTCCCCCCCTACCTCCTCCTCTAACCAAAAAAAAACCACGGTCGTTGGGAAGCAGGAGCAGGGGCCTGTCATGAAGGTGAGTGAGTGCCTTTAAATTTGCTTACCTTTCAGCGGGAGCAGGGTTTGAGGTAATATCAGGTAAGCTCTTCTTTTCTTTTTCTTGTTTTTTTTAAATCTAGAGGTGATGTCAGGGAAGGCAGTACAATGCTCCTCCTGCAGAATGTTTGAGGTGAGGGACACCGTCAGTGTCCCTGCTGATTTCATCTGTGGGAAGTGCACCCAACTCCAGCTCCTCAAAAACTATTTTAGGGAACTGGAGCTGGAGCTGGATGAACTTCGGATCATTTGGGAGGCAGAGGGGGTCATAGATAGAAGCTTCAGGGAGGTAGTTACGCCAAAGAATAAAGATAGATGGGTGACGGTGAGAGGGGCTGGGGGTAAGCAGTCAGTACAGGGATCCCCTGTGGCCGTTCCCCTTAGTAACGGGTATACCGCTTTGGATACTGTTGGGGGGGGGGGGGACTTACCAGGGGTCAACAGGTCTCTGGCACAGAGTCTGTCCCTGTTGCTCAGAAGGGAAGGGGGGAAAGGAGTAGAACATTAGTCAGAGGAGACTCCATAGTTAGGGGGATAGATAGGAGATTCTGTGGGAACGAGAGAGACTCGCGGTTGGTGTGTAGCCTCCCAGGTGCCAGGGTCCGCGATGTCTCAGATCGTGTTTTCGGGATCCTTTAGGGGGAGGGGGAGCAGCCCCAAGTCGTGGTCCACATAGGTACCAACGACATAGGTAGGAAAAGGGATAGGGATGTAAGGCAGGAATTCAGGGAGCTAGGGTGGAAACTTAGAGCTAGAACAAACAGAGTTATTATCTCTGGGTTGTTACCCGTGCCACTTGCTAGCGAGTCGAGGAATAGGGAGAGAGAGCAGTTGAACACGTGGCTGCAGGGATGGTGCAGGAGGGAGGGTTTCAGATTCCTGGACAATTGGGGCTCATTCTGGGATAGGTGGGACCTATACAAACGGGATGGTCTACACCTGGACCAGAGGGGTACTAATATCCTCGGGGGGAGGTTTGCTAATGCTCTTCGGGAGGGTTTAAACTAGTTCAGCAGGGAATTGGGAACTTGAATTGTAGCTCCAGTACACAAGAAGCTGAGAGTAGTGAGGTCATGAGTAAGGTTTCAAAGTTGCAGGAGTGTACCAGCAGGAAGGAAGGTGGTCTAAAGTGCATCTACTTCAATGCCAGGAGCATCCGGAATAAGGTGGGTGAGCTTGCGGCATGGATTAGTACCTGGGACTTCGACGTTGTGGCCATTTTGGAGACATGGATAGAGCAGGGCGAGGAATGGTTGTTGCAGGTGCCGGGGTTTAGATATTTCTGTAAGCTCAGGGAAGGTGGTAAGAGAGGGGGAGGGGTGGCATTGTTCGTCAAGTACAGTATTACAGTGGCTGAAAGGATGTTTGATGAGGACTTGAATACTGAGGTAGTATGGGCTGAGTTAAGAAACAGGAAAGGAGAGGTCACTCTGTTAGGGCTTTTCTATAGGCCTCTGAAAAGTTCCAGAGATGTAGAGGAAAGGATTGCAAAGATGATTCTGGACAGGAGCGAAATTAACAGGGTAGTTGTTATGGGGGACTTTAACTTTCCAAATATTGACTGGAAACACTATAGTTCGAGTACTTTAGATGGATCCGTTTTTGTCCAATGTGTGCAGGAGAGTTTCCTGATGCAGTATGCAGATAGGCCAACAAGAGGCGAGGCCATATTGGATTTGGTACTGGGTAATGATCCAGGACAGGTGTTAGATTTGGAGGTAGGTGAGCATTTTGGTGATAGTGACCACAATTCGATTACGTTTACTTTAGCGATGGAAAGGGATAGGTATAAACCGCAGGGCAAGAGTTCTTGCTGGGGGAAAGGCAATTATGATGCGATGAGGCAAGACGTAGGATGCATCGCCTAGAGAGGAAAACTGCAGGGGATGGACACAATGGAAATGTGGAGCATGTTCAAGGAACAGCTACTGCGTGTCCTTGATAAGTATGTACCTGTTAGGCAGGGAGGAAGTGGTCGAGTGAGGGAATCATGGGTTACTAAAGCAGTTGAATCACTTGTCAAGAGGAAGAAGGAGGCTTATGTGAAGATGAGACCTGATGTTTCAGTTCGCTTGAGAGTTACAAGTTAGCTAGGAAGGCTCTAAAGAGAGAGCTAAGAAGAGCCAAGCGAGGACATTAGAAGTCTTTGGCAGGTAGGATCAAGGATAACCCTAAAGCTTTCTATAGGTATGTCAGGAATAAAAGAATGACTAAGGTAAGAGTAGGGCCAGTCAAGGACAGTAGTGGGAAGTTGTGCCTAGAGTCCGAGGAGATAGGAGAGGTGCTAAATGTGTATTTTTCGTCAGTATTCACACAGGCAAAAGACAAAGTTGTCGAGGAGAATACTGAGATACAGGCTACTAGACTAGAAGGGCTTGAGGTTCATAAGGAGGAGATGTTCGCGATTCTGGAAAGTGTGAAAATAGATAAGTCCCCTGGGCCAGATGGGATTTATCCTATAATTCTCTGGGAAGCTAGGGAGGAGATTGCTGAGCCTTTGGCTTTGATCTTTAAGTCATCTTTGTCTACAGGAATAGTGCCAGAGGACTGGAGGATAGCAAATGTTGTCCCCTTGTACAAGAAGGGGAGAAAGATAACCCCGGTAACTATAGGCCAGTGAGCCTTACTTCTGTTGTGGGAAAAGTCTTGGAAAGGTTTATAAGAGATAAGATTTATAAACATCTGGAAAGGAATAATTTGATTAGAGATAGTCAACATGGTTTTGTGAAGGGTAGGTCGTGCCTCACAAACCTCATTGAGTTCTTTGAGAAGGTGACCAAACAGGTGGATGAGGGTAAAGCAGTTGATGTGGTGCATATGGATTTCAGTAAAGCGTTTGATAAGGTTCCCCATGGTAGGCTATTGCAGAAAATACAGAGGCATGGGATTCAGGGTGATTTAGCAGTTTGGATCAGAAATTGGCTAGCTGATAGAAGACAAAGAGTGGTGGTTGATGGGAAATGCTCTGACTGGTGTCCAGTTACTAGTGGTGTGCCACAAGGATCTGTTTTGGGGCCGTTGCTGTTTGTCATTTTTATAAATGACCTGGAGGAGGGCGTAGAAGGATGGGTGAGTAAATTTGCAGATGACACTAAAGTCGGTGGAGTTGTGGACAGTGCAGAAGGATGTTACAAGTTACAGAGGGACATAGATAAGCTGCAGAGCTGGGCTGACAGGTGGCAAATGGAGTTTAATGCAGAAAAGTGTGAGGTGATTCATTTTGGAAGGAATAACAGAAAGGCAAAAGGGCTAAAGGTAAGATTCTTGGTAGTGTGGATGAGCAGAGAGATCTCGGTGTCCATAGATCCCTGAAAGTTGCCACCCAGGTTGAGAGGGTTGTTAAGAAGGCATATGGTGTGTTAGCTTTTATCAGTAGAGGAATTGAGTTTCGGAGCCATGAGGTCATGTTGCAGTTGTACAAAACTCTGGTGCGGCCGCATTTGGAGTATTGTGTGCAGTTCTGGTCGCCACATTATAGGAAGGATGTGGAAGCATTGGAAAGGGTACAGAGGAGATTTACAAGAATGTTGCCTGGTATGGAGGGAAGATCATATGAAGGAAGGCTGAGGGACTTGAGGCTGTTTTCATTCGAGAGAAGAAGGTTAAGAGGTGATATAATTGAGGCATACAAGATGATCAGAGGATTAGATAGGGTGGACAGTGAGAGCCTTTTTCCTCGGATGGTGATGTCCAGCACGAGGGGACATTGCTTTAAATTGAGGGGAGATAGATATAGGACAGATGTCAGAGGTAGATTCCTTACTCAGAGAGTAGTAAGGGCGTGGAATGCCCTGCCTGCAACAGTAGTGGACTCGCCAACACTAAACGCATTCAAATGGTCATTGGATAGGCATATGGACGATAAGGGAATAGTGTAGAGGGACTTTAGAGGGGTTTCACAGGACGGCGCAACATCGTGGGCCGAAGGGCCTGTACTGCGCTGTAATGTTCTATGTCCTATGTTCAGTGCCAACTTCCTGAACATGAAGATAGGCATCCATCCAGTGAACCTCAAATAAGGTTCCTGACCTTCTTGGGCGGGAACCTTGTTGCATCATTAATGGGGGATGAGGTCAATTGCGAGATTTCGCCGGTGAGATTTGCGTTTCTGACCTCTTGCGAGATTCTGCACCTATGTCACCATTTGCATTCGCAGCGAACATGGGCGCAAAACCCTGGTTGATTCTAAAATAAGAATTTATTGGTGAAACGTTAATCTTCTTGAAATCACCCAAATGTTTACCGTATCTATGAACTTCAATTTATGTTTATTTTCCCTTATTATTATTATGGCTGTTGGCATTTTCAACACTATTTTCACCCTGTGAGATCTGCTATCATAAGACCAGAAGACATAGGAGAAGAATTAGGTCATTCAGCCCATCGAGTCTGCTCCGCCATTCAATCATGGCCAGGTTGGCACGAACAGCATAGATGCATTCAATGGAAAACTGGATATACACACAATGAACCAAGAGGTTGAAGGATATGTTGATGGGAAGAGTCTCCTGTGAAGCATATATACTGACAATAATCTGTTGGGTCAGATGTGGTGTAACTTCCCTCCGATTCCTAGCTGTCTTTGTGCTCGTCTTGATTTCAGAACACATTAATATCCTGCAGTCAGTTTGTGCATTGAGTTAAAACCAAAATGCTAGAAATCTGAAATAAAAACAGAAAATGCTGGGAAAGCTCAACGGGCAGAAGCAGTGTGTCATTAGCTGGTGGCGGGATCCTTTGGTCCTGTCGCTGTCAACTGGGTTTCCCATTGTTTGCACCCTCTGCCGCCGGGGACCCCGCAGTGGAAGGCTGCCACCAGCGGGAGCAGAAGATCGCGCTGATGTCATGCTTTTGTCGTGTACATGGAACAATCTGTCTGGACTGTATGCAGAACAATACTTCTGACAATACAGGTGACAATAAATCAAATCCAAGCGTGAATGGCTAGAAAGAAAATTCTGTCCAACATGTCCTGAAGCATCTTTGAAGACAGAATCAGAGTTAATGTTCTGAATCCGTATGGTTCTTCTTTACAAAGGAGGACTCAACAATATTTCCACAGATGATGTCAGGCATGCTGAGTTTTTTCAGCATTTTCTCACAATAAAATGGCAATTTAAGTAGCTAATATTTGTGAGAAAATGTTCTTCATTGACAAAATATCCAATTATTTGCACTCCACACATACCACACAGACACACACACACACACACACACACACACCCTCTTTTGTTTTTGAACAATATTTAATCTAGATTTTACTCAATTAAAACATTTTAAATTTTCCTCTGTCTTTTCTTAACATTGCTTCTTGCTTCCACTCGACACATTGTTCCTGCTGTTTACAATTTGTAGCGATCTAACTATATTTCTGAAGCTATAGTTCGGTATTTAGGGTGTAAATAGCTCTTTGTTAGTTCTTCCTTTTGAATTTTGGTTAGTTTGCAGCTCCTTTCATTTATAATTGTTTCCAATCTTTAGTTACTTCAGATTAAGTAAAACCCACAGATGGAAATTTGTCCATTTAGTCCCTGCCATTTCCAGGTCAGAACCAGTTTTCCTAATGTGTCGACTGTGCAAGGGCTTTTCCCCAAAACAACGGAATTGAAATCCCAGCTGCAGGCTCCCTAAACATAGAATCATATAGAATTTACAGTACAGAAGGAGGTCATTAGGCCCATCGAGTCTGCACCAGCCCTTGGAAAGAGCACCCTACCCAAGCCCACACCTCCACCATACCTCCCCCACCGTGTAACCCAACCCCACCTTTTTGGACACTAAGGGCAATTTAACGTGGCCAATCCACCTAACCTGCACATCTTTGGACTGTGGGAGGAAACCTGGGCACCCGGAGGAAACCCACGCAGGCACGGGGAGAACGTGCAGACTCCGCACACAGTGACCCAAGCCAAGAATTGAACCTGGGACCCTGGAGCTGTAAAGCAACTGTGCTAACCACTGTGCTAGCATGCTGCCCATAGAATCATCGAATCTAAAGTGCTTAAGGAGGCCATTCGGCCCATCGAGTCTGCACCGGCCCTTGGAAAGAGCATCCCACTTAAGCCCATGGCTCCACCCCATCTCCGTAGCCCAGCAACCGCACCTAACCTTTTGGACACTAAGGGACAATCTAGCATGGCCAATCCACTTAAACTGAACATCTTTGGTCTGTGGGAGGAAACCGGAGCACCCAGAGAAACCCACGCAGACATGGGAAGGAACTGCAAACTCCACACAGATAGTCGCCCGAGGCTGGAATTGAACCAGGAACCCTGGAGCTATGAGGCAACAGTGCTAACCACGGTGCCACCCCTAACCAACTGAGAATGGTGGATAGGATACCACGCCCATTTTGCCAAAGGAAGGATTTCTAATTGAAGAGACCATGACCAAGGGGACATAAATTTAAGATAAATGGTGGAAGATATAGAGGGGATGTCAGAGGTAGGTTCTTTACCCAGAGAGTAGTGGGGGCATGGAATGCACTGCCTGTGGTAGTAGTTGAGTCGGAAAATTTATGGACCTTCAAGCGGCTATTGGATAGGTACTTGGATTAGGGTAGAATAAGGGAGTGTAGGTTAACTTCTTAAGGGCAGCACGGTAGCATTGTGGATAGCACAATTGCTACACAGCTCCAGGGTCCCAAGTTCGATTTCGACTTGGGTCACTGTCTGTGTGGAGTCTGCACATCCTCCCCGTGACTGCGTGGGTTTCCTCCGGGTACTCCGGTTTCCTCCCACAGTCCAAAGATGTGCAGGTTGGGTGGATTGGCCATGAAAAATTGTCCAAAATTCTATGATTAACCTAGGACAAAAGTTCGGCGCAACATCGTGGGCCGAAGGGCCTGTTCTGTGCTGTATTTCTCTATATCTATATCTATATCTATGACATGGATTATAAGGGCTCAGCAGCAATTAGATTTTTGATCTTTCACCACAGTGGAAAAGAGGCCTTGGAATGCTGTCTCGGGATCTCACACTCTTACCTGGATGTCCTGTTGTAGGATCTGAGAGGCTGCAGTGAGGTTAACAATCGACAATCGACAATGGTTTCATGGTTATCTTTTAATCCCAGATTTTATGACATGGCAAGATTCGAGCCCACAAGTGGACCCGGGTTTGGTGTTAAGGGTTATGGTGTTTGGGCCGGAAAGTGGAGCTGAGTCCACAAAAGATCAGCCATGATCTCATTGAATGGCGGAGCAGGCTCGAGGGGCCAGATGGCCTACTCCTGCTCCTAGTTCTTATGTTCTTATGTCATAAAATCTGGGATTAAAAGATAACCATGAAACCATTGTCGATTGTCGTACAAACCCATCTGGTTCACTAAAGTCCGTTGGGGTTGGAAATCTGCTTCCCTCTGGTTCTGACACTCATGTGTTCTTGCTGTGCCTGCACCATGCTGTTATAGTTCTGCACCGTGGAGCTCCTGGCCTCAGTCATGGAGTTCATGAGTTGAGCCATGGACCAGATATCCCCCACCAACCATGGATCACCAAGTTCACCACTGCGGACACCACGCTCGCACAAGTAGCCTCGTTGTATCAGATTGATGGCACCATCTCCTCAGACAGAAGACGATGGGACTCCTTCAGCTAGTCTTGCAGTCCAAGGAGGGATACCTTTGGGAAACCACTGTTGCACCTCTATTAGAGGATGTATGGTAGGACCTGTACTACAGGTACGTTGGTAGTCCCTGAGTATAAATATATGTGTCCTCCATGCTGCAGCTATTTCGCCAGCTGCTGTGGGAGGCCACACATCTTAGAGCAATAAAGCCTCAGTTGTATCCAACTCAAGTCTTTGTACAATTGATCGTGCATCAATTTATTGCTCTACGATTTTCAAAAGATGGACCTCCGTATCAAACCGGATCGCCTGCAGCTGGATCCGCATTCAGGCGACGCCAAAAAGGACTTTCAGCACTGGCTAGCTCAGGGGTGGGCAAACTTTTCCATGCAAGGGCCACATTCAGAAATTCACAATTTTAAAGGGCCGCATAGTATATTAAGTAAAATAATTACTTCACCCGGCTATGATTCTGGGCGCCTCACATAGAACATAGAACAGTACAGCACACAACAGGCCCTTTGACCCTCGACATTGTGCCGAGCAATGATCACCCTACTCAAGTCAACGTATCCACCCTATACCAGTAAGTAACCCAACAGCCCCCCCCCCAATTAATCTTTAAAAAAAATAATTAAAAATTTAAAAAAAAAAAATTTTTTTTTTAAAGAATTTTTTTTTTAATGACTTGGTGGGCCGCATAAAGACCTTTGGCGGGCCGCATGCGGCCTGCGGGCCATAGTTGCCCACCCCTGGGCTAGCTTGTTTTGTGGCATACATCAACTCGGCGCCCAGCCCTGTCTCAGAGGCTCAGAAGATACAGATCCTGTACTCAAGGTTGAGCTCTAGCGTCTTTCCGCTAATCCAGGGTGTGCTGAACTACGCCAAAGCCATGACGCTTCTCAAAGAAAATTACGCTCAGAAGACGAACATGCTCTTCGCCAGGCACGTACTCGCCACTCACTCTCAACTCCCTGGTGAGTCCATCGAAGACTTCTGGCGGGCCCGAATCCCACTTGTCCGGGACTGTGACTGTCAGGCCGTTACGGCTACCGAACATTCTAACCTCCTCATGCGGGACATGTTTGTTACGGAGATTGGGTCGGACCTCATACGCCAGCAACTGTTAGAAAGGGCCACACTTGACCAGCAGAGACAAAGAAACGAGCGCTCTCTAGGACGGTCACTTCGCAGAACGCTCAGGCCTACACCCCCAGCCACGCGGGCCACCCCTCCTACGCACCGTGGACCCCACTGACGGCAGGGGCCTTACCCAGCCAATTACTTTTGCGGCCAGCAAAAACACCCCCGCCAATGCTGTCCGGCCCGCGCTGCGCTTTATAAGGCTTGCGGCAAGAAGGGGCACTTCGCCACGGTGTGCCAGACCCGCGCAGTCGCCTCATTTATGGACAATGGGCACGGCCATCTTCACCTCCCAGGACAATGCAGCGGCCAGTGGGCGTCGCAATCTTCCCCGCCGAGCAACACGTGCGGCCCATGGAAGCTGCCATCTTGTTCAACCCCCGCCACGTGCGGCCCATTTTGTCCTCCTCAGGATCTTCAGGCGCTGCCATCTTGTCTCCCCCACAGCACATGGGCACCGCCAGTGTTCCAGGACCTGTGCCCCCCGGGCTCTCCATCATCCGACACCAGCGACGACCGACCACGACTTGCCTCAGTGACCATCGACCAGTGTCGTCCGCACAACCTGGCCACCGCATCGACCAGCGTTAAAATCAACGGACACGTGACCTCTTGCCTGCTGGACTCCAGGAGCACTGAAAGCTTCATACACCTGGATACGGTAAGGCGGATCCCATTCCGTGGCAATCCGGGAGTACTGTACGGTCACACTAACGGTCCAGGGTGTAGAATTCAGCGGATTCTGCCTCTACGTCCTCCCTAACCTTTGCCCTGCCCTACTACTCGGCCTGGACATCCACTGCAACCCCCAGACCCTAACCCTGAAACTCGGCAGGCTTCTACCATTCCTCACTGTGTCCGGCCTCGCGATCCTAAAGGTCGATCCGCCTTCCCTCTTCGCAAATCTAACGTCAGATTGCAAACCCATCGCCACCAGGAGCAGATGGTACAGCACCCAGGACAGGATCTTCATCAGGTCCAGCAGCTGCTTCGGGAAGGCATCATCGAGGCCAGCAACAGCCCCTGGAGAGCCCAATTGGTAGCAGTTAAAACTGGGGAGAAATACAGGATGGTTGTGGACTACAGCCAGACCATCAATCGGTACACGCAGCTCGATGCGTACCCCCTCCCATGCATTTCTGATATGGTCAATCAGATTGCGCAGTACCGGGTCTTCTCAATGGAAGACCTCAAATCCGCCTACCACCAGCTCCCCATTCGTAAATCGGACTGTCCATATACTGCCTTCGAGGCAGACGGCCGCCTCTATCACTTCCTCAGGGTTCCCTTCCACGTCACCAATGGGATCTCGCTCTTCCAAATGGAGATGGTCCAAATGGTCGACCAGTACGGTTTGCAGGCCACCTTTCTGTAACTAGACAACGTCACCATCTGCGGCCATGATCAGCAGGAACGTGACACTAACCTTGCCAAATTTCTCCACACCGCCACTCTCATAATCCTCACCTACAACAAGGAGAAGTGCGTGTTTAGCAGAACCCGCTTAGCCATCCTTGGCTATGTGGTCCAGAAAGGAGTTCTGGGGCCTGATCCCGACCGCATGCGCCCCCTCATGGAGCTCCCCCTCCCCCGCTGCCCCAAGGCCCTCAAAAGCTGCCTGGGGTTCTTTTCGTATTACGCTCAATGGGTCCCAAACTATGCGGACAAGGTCCGCCCACTCAGACAGTCAACCCATTACCCCTGACGGCCGAGGCACAACAGGCCTTTGCCCGTATTAGAGCCGATATCGCCAAGGCAGTAGACGAGATACTGCCCTTTCAAGTAGAGAGCGACACATCAGATGTCGCCCTACCCGCCACGCTCAATCAGGCAGGCAGACCCGTGGCATTCTTTTCCCGCACCCTTCATGCCTCAGAAATTCAGCACTCATCTGTCAAAAAAGAGGCCCAAGCTATCGTTGAAGCTGTGCGGCATTGGAGGCATTACCTGGCCGGCAGGAGATACATGCTCCTCACTGACCAACGGTCGGAAGCTTTTGTGTTCAATAACACACAGCGGGACAAGATCAAGAATGATCTTGAGGTGGAGGATCGAGCTCTCCACCTACAATTACGAGATTTTGTACCATCCCGGTAACCTCAACGAGCCCCCAGATGCCCTATCCTGAGGCCAGCGCACAAGTAGACCGACTCCAGACCCAGCACGACAGCCTTTGTCACCCGGGAGTCACACGGTTCTCCCATTTCATAAAGGCCCGCAATCTGCCCTACTCCGTCGAGGACGTACGGACAATCACCAGGGACTGCCAAGTCTGTGCGGAGTGCAAGTCACACTTCTATCGGCCGGACCGTGCGCGCCTGATGAAGGCCTCCCGCCCGTTTGAACGCCTCAGCGTGGACTTCAAAGTGCCCCTCCCCTCCACCGACCGTAACACGTGTTTTCTCAGTCTGGTCAATGAGTACTCCAGGTTCCCCTTCGTCATCCCATGCCCCGATATGACATCTGCCACCGTCATCAAAGCCCTCAACACGACCTTCTCTCTGTTCGGTTTCCCCGCCTACATCCACAGTGAAAGGGGATCCTCCTTCATGAGTGATGAGCTGCGTCAGTTCCTGCTCAGCAGGGGTATCGCCTCCAGCAGAACGACAGGTGGCAACCCCTGGGGAAACGGACAGGTAGAGAGGGAGAGCGGGGCGGTATGGAGGGCCGTCCAGCTGGCCCTACGGTCCAAGAACCTCCCGGCCTCCCGCTGGCAGGAGGATGCACTCCACTCCATTCGGTCACTACTGTGCACCGCCACTAAAAATACACCCCATGAACGTCTTTTTGCCTTCCCCAGGAAGTCCATATCCGGGCTGTCGCTCCCGACTTGGCACGCAACTCCAGGACCCGTCCTGCTCCGTAGGCACGTCCGACTCCACAAGATGGACTCGTTGGTGGAGGGGGTGCAATTGCTGCATGCAAACCCCCAGAATGCCCCGACGGCCGCCAGGATACTGTCTCTCTCAGGGACCTGGCACCAGCAAGTTCCACACACCCAGCCACCCCCCCCCCCCCCCACCCCCCACCCCCCCGGCCCCATGCCACCCTCCCCTCCCCGGGGGCTCCTAGCCGCAACCCTCCCAGGACCATCCGTCCTCCCACTGCCCGCGCCCGAGGTTGAAGAGGATTCCGGCACGCTCCCGGAGTCACCGGACATCAGACCAGCATCGGCATCGCCGCCACCACTACATTGCTCCCAGCGGCACATAAAGGCCCCGGACCGGTTCAACCTCTAACAGGTCCACTGGACTTCAAAAGACACTTCATTTTCTCTCTATCGAATATTGTAAATGTAAAAATCATTTGTTGTAGATAGTTCTCCACCACCCCCGCCGGTCTCAATTTTAACAGGGGGTGAATGTGGTAAACCACTGTTGCACCTCTATTAGAGGATGTATGGTAGGACCTGTACTACAGGTACGTTGGTAGTCTCTGAGTATAAATATGTACTCAGGGGCAAAAATAGGGGCAGCACGGTAGCATGGTGGTTAGCATAAATGCTTCACAGCTCCAGGGTCCCAGGTTCAGTTCCCGGCTGGGTCACTGTCTGTGCGGAGTCTGCACATCCTCCCCGTGTGTGCGTGGGTTTCCTCCGGGTGCTCCGGTTTCCTCCCACAGTCCAAAGATGTGCGGGTTAGGTGGATTGGCCATGCTAAATTGCCCATGGTGTAAGGTTAATGGGGGGATTGTTGGGTTACGGGTATACGGGTTACGTGGGTTTAAGTAGGGTGATCATTGCTCGGCACAACATCGAGGGCCGAAGGGCCTGTTCTGTGCTGTACTGTTCTATGTTCTATGTGTGCCCTCCATGCTGCAGCCATTTTTCCAGCTGCTGTGGGAGGCCACACATCTTGGAGCAATAAAGCCTCAGTTGAAAAATGAAATGAAAATCGCTTATTGTCACGAGTAGGCTTCAATGAAGTTACTGTGAAAAGCCCCTAGTCGCCACATTCCGGCGCCTGTCCGGGGAGGCTGGTACGGGAGTTGTATCCAACTCAAGTCTTTGTGCAATTGATCGTGCATCAATACTGTCATCCCTCCCTGATTCTCGTGACTCGGCCTTTTAAGACCCAATATTTCTGGGATTACCATAGCCAGGGACACGTCATCAACCTGTGACTCAGCGTAGTCCTGGGTTCTGGCAATCCCCCGAGCACAGACTCCCTGGGGCAACCCTTCTCCACAGAATGAACTGTGGATATTCAGTTGTGACCAGCTGATTTACCCAAAAACTGGCTATTTCCACTGATGAGTATCTGTGCTGGTGGAACGTGTGGATGACAGCTGTGACACCTGTTCAATGATGGACTCTGAGATGTGAGGTTATCCATTTTGGTAGGAATAACAGCAAACGGGATTATTATTTAAACGATAAAATATTAAAGCATGCTGCTGTGCAGAGAACATAGAACATAGAACGATACAGCGCAGTACAGGCCCTTCGGCCCTCGATGTTGCACCGACATGGAAAAAATCTAAAGGCCATCTAACCTACATTATGCCCTTATCATCCATATGCTTATCCAATAAATTTTTAAATGCCCTCAATGTTGGCGAGTTCACTACTGTTGCAGGTAGGGCATTCCACCCAGAGACCTGGGTGTGCTAGTGCATGAGTCACAGAAAGTTGTTTTACAGGTGCAACAGGTGATTAAGAAGGCAAATGGAATTTAGTCCTTCATTGCTGGAGGGATGGAGTTTAAGACCAGGGAGGTTATACTGCAATTGTATAAGGTGTTAGTGAGGCCACACCTGGAGTATTGTGTTCAGTTTTGGTCTCCTTACTTGAGAAAGGACGTACTGGCACTGGAGGGTGTGCAGAGGAGATTTACTAGGTTAATCCCAGAGCTGAAGGGGTTGGATTACGAGGAGACGTTGAGTAGATTGGGACTGTACTCGTTGGAATTTAGAAGGATGAGGGGGGATCTTATAGAAACATTTAAAATGAAAGGAATAGATAGGATAGATGCGGGCAGGTTGTTTCCACTGGCGGGTGAAAGCAGAACTAGGGGGCATAGCCTCAAAATAAGGGGAAGTAGATTTAGGACTAAGTTTAGGAGGAACTTCTTCACCCAAAGGGTTGTGGAATCTATGGAATTCCTTGCCCAGTGAAGCAGTTGAGGCTCCTTCATTAAATGTTTTTAAGGTAAAGATAGATAGTTTTTTGAAGAATAAAGGGATTAAGGTGTTCGGGCCAGAAAGTGGAGCTGAGTCCACAAAAGGCAGGCTCGAGGGGCCAGATGACCTACTCCTGCTCCTAGTTCTTATGTTCTTATGTTCTCCCTCAAAGCTGCTTGGGTCTGTGGTTTCCAGAGGGTGCAAGGATGGTCGACTGATTGATCTGAAAGAGAAGCAAGATGGTATGGGTGTAACTCAAGGGCATATTGTTGGAAGAAAATTAAATCATGTGAGGCTTGCATGTTTGCATGGGTTGGGAGTTCTCACTGTTGTCTCTTGCCCCCAGCTTGCCCTCTGCAAAGGTGCGGTCCTGTTCCATGCTGACCAGCTCAGGCGCTCTTTCCTCAAGATGGTTAGGTTCTTCAACTCAGGCATGACCGTGGCAGGCTGTACCTACTCACGCTGGTCGTGCTCTGGTTTATCCTGTAATGAGACAGACACGGAGAGTGTAGGCGGGAATCCTGCCAGTCAGATGGTATGGAAGTCTGGCATGCATGGGATGTGCATAGGAGCAGGGATATGAGGAGCAAACTACCTACTGGGGGACCATGCGAGTGGGGAATGAGGGGAGAATTGGGTGAGGGGGAGTCACCATGACAGGTTTTAGGACTGCGGAAGGTGGCTGGGAAAGTAATCATTATGGTGCGATGGGCGTGTTAAAGGGACAGAAGGAATATTCCTGGCAGTGCGAAGAAGATCATTCATCTTCTTTCAGCATTGATGCCCCGTCCTCCTATGGCGCGAGCCGGCACTCACTCTCATGCCCACAGCCTCACAGGCGGGGTTGTTAATCTTGCTTGCTGGACATCTTGCTAATTACGGGTCGAGGATGTCACGCCTCTGGTCGAAACCGTCCAGAGGTTTGCTCAGGGCTCCCTCCATGAAACGCAATACTGTCATCCTGGCAACCATCACCCTGACTGCACTTGGCAGAAGTGCAGCATGGTAGCATAGTGGTTAGCACAAATGCTTCACAGCTCCAGGGTCCCAGGTTCGATTCCCGGATTGGGTCACTGTCTGCACGCTCCCCCCGTGTCTGCGTCGGTTTCCTCCAGGTGCTCCGGTTTCCTCCCACAGTCCAAAGATGTGCAGGTTAGGTGGATTGGCCATGCTAAATTGCCCTTAGTGTCCAAAATCGGCCTTAGGGGTTATTGTGTTATGGGGATAGGGTGGAGATGTGGGCCTGGGTAGGGTGCTCTTTCCAGGAGCCGGTGCAGACTCAATGGGCCGAATGGCCTCCTTCTGTAGTGTCAATTCTATAATCTATGAAGTGCTGGGAAGTGTTGGGAAGGCATTGAAAATAAGTGCCCCACTGATTGCGAAGATTAAGTTTTATCAGGGCAAGCAAATTAGAGGCAAATTGCTCCGTGGCATGAAACATTGTGGAAAAGCTTTTTGTTATAAGCTGACTATACGGTGACTTTTTCCACGAATTGTACAACCGGGACCGACACTTTGAAAAAATATCAGAAAATTCTGCGCAAAGTAATTGTTTTGTTTTTCTGCCATCTCCCTATTTACCAGCATCAATTTTCCTGTCTCCACCTTTTCCCATACCTTAAGAAGTTTTACAGTTTGCCTATATGGTTCTCATTAGCTTGCATTCATATTCTTATTTTTCATTTCTTGATCAGTTTTCTTTATCCACCATTGCTGGATTCTAAATTGCTCCCAATCCTCAGGCTCGCCATTTTCTCTGCCAACTTTATAACCCACTTCCTTTGATCTAACAGGGTTGATTTACCTTTCTTGTTCGGCTTACTTGTCTTGTGCTGCTGAAGCCCTCCAGCACGGTAGCACAAGTGGCTAGCACTGTGGCTTCACAGCACCAGGGTCCCAGGTTTGATTCCCCACTGGGTCACAGTCTGTGTGGAGTCTGTATGTTTTCCGCATGTCTGCGTGGGTTTCCTCCGGTTTCCTCCCACAGTCCAAAGACGTGCAGGTTAGGTGGGCTGGCCATGCTAAATTGCCCTTAGTGTCCAAAAAGGTTAGATGGGGTTATTGGGTTACAGGGGTAGGGCAGAAATGAGGACTTAAGTGGGTTGGTGCAGACTCGATGGGCCGAATGGCCTCCTTCTGCACTGTATGTTCTATGTTTTGCCATCTGGGCTATCTGGACGCCCTCTAAAGCTGAGGAAGAGTGTTCCTGTGGGATGCTCATCTCTCATAGTGTGAGACTGCTGCCAAGTTTAGCTCCTCTTGTGGTTGTGGCTCACTGACCGGAGGTTGTAGTGTATGCAAACTAGTTGCTGTGTTGACCAGTTGTACCACCAAAGTAGTTGGAGATAGGCACATCCCAAGCTGCTGATCATTCTCTTGTACCACTTCCACAAGAGGTTTAATGATAATCTTGTGGGTGTTAGGTTAGTCTGACCGCTTAGAGTTTTCCAGAACCTGCATGACAATGGACAAACCTGCTTCCCAATTAAGAAGAGAGCCCGAAGGTGTATTTCCACGTCTGAAAGCTCTTTAATGTTTGAGTGCTCAAGATCGTGATGTTTTGGCTTGCTCGCAACAGTGGTACTTTTTACATGATCCACCATCTGCAGGCGGTCTAGTGCTATATAGGCATCCCTGCTCAGGGGAGAGAAAGGCTGGTTACAGTTGAAGGGCATCATCTCAAGGATCGTTTGCTGCCCTGTGCTGTATTCTTTCCACTTATTGTTTTTTCCTCGGCAGAGTATAATTTCTGTGTGGTGAAGTTTTTGAAAGGCCTCATGCTTTTCAATGAAAACTTCCAACTTCACTTGCCAGTCAATGTTTTTGATTTTCACCTCTTTGTGTATCTCTTCGGGAATGTAATATTTTCCAAGGCTCCTTCTAACTGTGCAACTGTTCCCTTCAGCACTTGTGTCTCCCAGCTTCCTCCCGGAATAGTGAACATTCCTGAGTCTACCCTGAAAACTGGTTTGTCAGTTTTAACAGAGTAGCATTAAATTAATTTTGTTTTGCTTCGTAATGTTCTTGAGGAATAAACCCTCACGATAGGGAGCCGTGTGGAGGTCCTTGGGCAGCATGGTAGCACTGTTGCTCCACAGAGCCAGGGGCCTGGGTTCAATTCCCGGCATGGTTCACTGTCTGCACGTTCTCCCCGTGTCTGCGTGGGTTTCCTCTGGGTGCTCCAGTTTCCTCCCACGCCCCGAAAGACGTGCTTGTTAGGTGAATTGGACATTCTGAATTCTCCCCGTGTACCCGAACAGGTGCCGGGGTGTGGCGACTGGGGATTTTCACAGTAACTTCATTGCAGTGTTAATGTAAGCCTACTTGTGACACTAATAAAGATTTTTTTTTTAAAAGGCTGTTAATCGTTCTTCAAGTCTGGTTTAAGATGAATCAATTCTTGCATCAGGACAACGTGATTAGCAAGATCACGAAACCAGGAATATGAAGCAATAATATGGATTGAGATTCTCTGTTCCTTAGACTAAGTGTTGATGCCGGGGAAGGATTCATGGACTTCTATGATAGCCAAGCTGGCGCCGCACCTGGACTGATTCAGTGACCATTGAGGGGCTAGCACCGGCGCCTCATGGAACACGATGGATTCCAAGGGAAAACGGTGTTGAATTCGCCAGGGTGGGGATTGACACGTGAGAGGCTGACAAGTTGCAGCCGCATATTAGCACTCCACTCCCCACACACACTCATCCCAGCAGCAAGATGGCACTGGTTGCACTGGAAATGGCTCATCCCACTGATGGATCAGCTGGGGCCAGAGGGCAACTAGGGTGGTGGCCTAGGGGGCACCCATACAGCCCGTGGCCCTAAGTTCACAGTGGGCAGTCAGCGGCTGCAGCAGTGATGTTCTGTATCCATCGACCCCGATCTGACAGCCCACCACCTGGTCATCCCCCCCAGCTACTCCCCCGGCCCTGGCAGAAACCTCCCGGCCAGCCGTACAACTATCAGCAAACTATGGCATTGCTGGAATTTTCCTTACCTCCTCTCTCTCTCAACAGCTGTGGTGCGTGTTTCCCGATTTTTAAAACACAAGCGAACCTCGCTGCCAGGAATTCCCCCACATGGAGGTGGAGAATCGCGGCGGTCCCGGTGAACAATGGATTAGATGCATTAATGGTATACCAGTGGCATTTATTGTGTATGCAGAGTAGAACGCACTGGCGCCACTGTCATTGAATTGCGATTTGGTGTGAAATGGGCGCCTGCCACGGTTTTGGCGGCAAAAGCGATTCTCCGCCGAATCATGTTTCCCGATTTCGGCGACAGCTGACTGAGAATCTTGCCCATCGCCTTGCTCTCATTTTTTACTGAGATGGACTTAAGTAATGTGAAAATATCCTGCTGGTGCAAGGGTGGCACAGCGGTTAGCACTGCTGCCTCACAGCTCCAGGGACCCAGGTTCAATTCCCACCTTGGGTCACTGTCTGTGTGGAGTTTTCACATTCTCCCCGTGTGTGCGTGGGTTTCCTCCGGGTGCTCTTGTTTCCTCCCACAGTCCAAAGATGTATAGGTTAGGTGGACTGACCATGATAAATTGTTTCTTAGTGTCCAAAAGGTTAGGTGGGGTTAATGGGTTACGGGGATCGGCTGGAGGCGTGCTCTTTCCAAGGGCCGGTGCAGACTCGTTGGGCCAAATGGCCTCCTTCTGCACTGTTAATTTGACAATTTGGCCATGGGGCTGGTCCAGACTGAGTTGGTAAGTTGGATTTTTGATTCATGGTGATTCAATATTTCTCCTGCAGTTACTGTTTTAAATGTTGTTGACCGCTTACGGCTGTATACAAACCATATTTTTCTCTTTGAAATGGCTCAGCCGCTGTTATTATTTTTCCCTTTGTTCTTCCTGCGCTTGTCCGTTTCAGCAGGTCCCAGCTGCAGTCATGGGCCTGGTACTTCAAAGCAATCGGTTCTGCAGGAAATGGCAAAATAAATAGTTTGGGGCCAGAACTTGCTCCATAAAGCCTGGAACTCAAACAGAAGGCAATTACTTTTTATCTACCTGTAAACCTGGAGCTTGTTTCAGCATTTTGGATTTCAAATAACATTGCTGGCATCTTCAGAGACAAAGGGGAGTTCCTGTGCTTGCTGGTTTTGACAGGCTCTGCAAAATAACAGCGGCATGCTTCTGCTTGAAATTATTCTGCAACAATGGCTACATGGGTCAGCTGTGTGTCAACTTCTCTCATTCAGCAATTTATTATCGTGAGCAGCAAGGTGTTCAAAGCAGGTTTGCTTTTCTATGATTTGGACAGTCACAACTTTCCAGAAGTTCAGGAAGTTTATTATTTTTTCAACTCAGGGGCCACAGGTTGTGGCTTGGAGTCAGGATTAGTGACATGTTTCATTCAAACGGCACTTCTGACTGTATTAGTAAAGGAACTTCTCAGGACTCTGCAGCCTGCAAGTGTCAAAGATTTAGCCCATCCTTGCTAGCTCTGGACTCTGTGTGCTGACGTTAGACTTGCAAGGGAGATTCTAAAGAGCCTTCTGCTGCAGGAAAACGTCTGCCTTTAGTTTCCAGGCACTTCTGTCTGAATCCTTTTCTGATGAATTTTCTTAGCTTTTGTAGCTTCCGTTGGGAATTTCTTTCACTTCAAGGATCCATTGAAGATTTTCTTTTTCTTAGTTTTTTAACATTATTGGGCTTTTGATCCTGAGATGTACCAAGTTAGGAATGCGTTTGGTTGTAGAACGTCCTCAATTAAATAAGTGAACAGACAGCCAACCCATGCAGCCATTTTTAAAAACAAGTTACATCCAGACCCCAGAAGCACGCTGCTACCATTTTGCAGAGCCTGCCAAAACCAACAAGTGTGTGAACTCCCCAGAAACTGTCAACACTATTTTGAAATGGAAGAACTGTCACTAAGATATGCATAAGTCTTTGTAGTCTTCAGTTTGATAACAGCAAGTCTTTTTTTATTACTTATAACTAGATACATATATATGTAAAAGGATACAGGTGAGGAGCTATCTTGATGACTAAGTCTTTATAAGTCTCTGGCCAACACCACACTGATCCTAGGTCTCGGATCATGTGTCACTGTGTGCACATTTCTGTACTTAGCCCCATATTATCCGTGGATACACCAGATCATTATACTCCACCACCATTGGTGTCGAGGTCTTTGATTGTCTCTGCCCTATCAGCTGGAATTTCATGCCTAAAGATCTCCTCTTCCAAGTCGCTCCTTCAAACCTATGACTTTGATCAGGCATTTGGTCATCATAGAACAGAATCACAGTGTAGAGGGAGGCTATTTGGCCCATCCCCTTTGCGTCCAAAAAGTAACGTGGGGTTACTGGGTTAGAGGAATGGGGTGGAGGCATTGTCTTAAGCAGGGTGTGCATTCCAAGGACTGGTGCAGACTCGATCTCCTTATGTGGCTTGATGTCATAATTTGCTTTATAATGCCACTGTGAAGAACCTGGGAGGTTAAAGATGCTGTATACATACCAGCTGCTGTGCGGTCATCAAAGCCAATGTTCACAGAACTGACTATTTGCTGCATAATTGATTGTAGTGTGTGAGGTGCATCTAGAAGTCACTGTTGTTTTGGCATCAAGTTTCTTCTACATTCTTCCCTCTGCAGAGAGGCATGGATTCAAGCACCCCTTCAAGGAGCTATGTCTAGACAATCTGCTTCTTCTGTACCTGCTGCAGTGCACTAATGCTGAATGCAGCTCCCTGTGCCGACATTTTAACCTGTCTTGAGAATTAAATATGATGCTAGTGTCTGAACTGGTGCTGGCGAGGGTCAGGTTAAAATATGTTTCTCCTTCTGTGGTGCTGTCCTCCATTTCCTCTCCTCACACTGTATCGTTTCTTGACTTAAAGCAGAGGAAAGAAGCAATGAATGCCAAGGATAAGCACAAAGAGGGTGATGACAGTAGCAGAGTGAGTTGGGAATATTAAGTAGGGGAGAAAGTGGGGAAGATGTACATAAATCCTGTGAACCTCTTTCTCCATTCTTGAAATATGGATATGACTCATCTCTGCCCATTGTCATGTGAGTGCCCCTTTAAGAAAGTTTAGTCTCTCATCATGTGACTTGTAGCACATTGGGCTGTGGCTGTGAGATAAGAGGGGATTTCGGTTTCACTTTGACTGCTGTGGACTACAGAAAGAGAAAATAAATGTTTTGCCTGTGTCTTTCTGTTCTCATTTTAAAAGTTGTTCTAGTAAAAAGCACATTGGGTGTGGTTAACTGCCTTGATAACTTTACAGATATAGTTTGAAACTGCTGGTTGAAACTGGATCAGAATTTCAGGGACAGGATCAGTCCCATTCAAGTGAGTGTACAGTGTGCTGGGCCATGTACTTAAAAAGGGTTTGGTTTAATTGGATTTTGTTATTGAGTTGGAACTGTTATGGGGGAATTCATTAAATATTCATTATTATGTAGATAACTGTAGCTGTGTGGTGTCTTTATGTTTGTAATTGATAAAAGTTATTTTTGTGTTTTTATATATATATATATATATATAAACTATATTCTTAGAATAAACGTTTTGATTAAAGTGCCTAGGAAGTCTGATAAATCACACATGAAGTGAAGGCTTTTGTGCTCATCCGAGCCAAATTCAACGTAAAGGTTATAGGTCAGGTGAGCTTGGAGATTCTAAGCCCTGGCCCATAACACCATTATAATCAGGAACTCCGCTTGAGTAATGATAGGAGATGGATTTACACCCTCCTCACCCTGTGACAACCATCTCCATTATAAGAAGGATCTTGTGAGATGTTTTGAAGATATGTATGTCATGGAGGGATATGGAGGGAAAGATAGTGTTGCGGCACCCTGGGCTGGTACGCGGTCAATTACAGCCCTACTTGACCCAGAGTCGTAACAAATTGAATAAACAAATAATTCTTTATAAACTACCCAAAGTCTTTGGCCCTTGGCTGCCCAATAATTACAGTCACCAGGTTTGTAAATAAAATTGAAATACAATTACTGTTAATATACAACAAGAACTATAATGAAATATGCAGAAAATACAACTGGTTAACAATTGTCGACTTCCTAATTCCCACTTTAACTTTCACCCACTCTCTATACACAGAAAATGCAGACAGAGAGGGGAGGAGGAGGAGAGGGGTGAAAATAATCAGGAAAAAGGAAAAAAAGTGTCTTTGTTTCAGATGGTCGCCTTTGAGCAGACTTTCCTTCAAAGTAAGCTTTCAGATCCAGGTCTCTGTCTGCAGCCTGCAATGGTTTTCTCTGAAGACTCATTCAGGTCTCTGCACTTTCAGCAATACAGCATTTCTGTAGAGAGAGAGAGTGAGAGGGATAGCAGGTCCTTCCGCTGAGTGTCCAGGATTCAAAACTAAACTCCTTAAGTCTCTTAAAAGTATTCCACTTGAGTAGGCCCAATCATCACCTGTTACTGGACAGAATATGGCTTTTTGACCAATTCATTGGCCCCTAACTAACTAATTGAACTGAGTCCCACCTGAAAAGGCTTGGAGTCCAAAGCTAGCAGCATCATATACTATGTTGCAACTTCTTGAATTCCCCCTATCTGCTGCTTGACCTAAAGATACATGCCCTAATATTAAGTTTCTATTGATCAAAATGATAACAGAAAAAATAAAGAAAGGATAAATAAGGGAATGATCAGGAAGGACTTCAAATGGAAGGATCCTGGGTGATTCCTGAGATGTCGGGAGTGACGCATGAGGAGAAATTGAGCTGATTAGGATTATATTCGCTGGAGTTTAGAAGAATATGGGGGATCACATAGAAACCTATGAAATTCTAGCAGGACGAGACAGGGTGGATGCAGGAAGGATGTTCTCAATGGTTGGGGGGGTCCAGAACCAGGGGTCACAGTCTACGGATACAGGGTTAACCATTTAGGACTGAGGTGAGGAGACATTTCTTCACTCAGGCAGTTGTAAGCCTGTGGATCCTGCTACCACAGGAAGTAGTTGAGGCCAAAATATTGTCTGGTTTCAAGACGGAGTTAGATATATCTCCTGGTGTTAAGTAATGGGTTAAGAGACATTCCAATTAGTTGTCTCATTTATGTTAAGTATCCAATAATTGACACTGATTATGTAAAGAGGCTTCAGGTGGCCTTTGTGTTCAGGTGATGAGAAGATAGAGTTTTGTGCAGAGTCTGGTAAAGTGAAATAAAGGTGTTTCTGATAAGGAAAAGTACCTTTGACTCTTTATACAACAGCAGCTTAACGTCTAACAAATGGTAGCAGAGGATGGTTGCTGTGCAAATGTGAAGGGTTGAAAGATACAACTTTTCCAGACCAAACCAAGGAGTGAGTGAGAAAAAAACCCAAAGATATATGGCTGAACCTAAGATAAAGATGGCCCGATATGACTACCCCTGCTTATTTTTTGAAAGGTGATCGTACGATCAATGGGGAAGTGCAGTAGTTATGTGGACTAGGTATCTGCCTTGGGAAAGAGAAAATAAGGTATGGCATTGGCTCTTTCTTTATCTTATGACAGTAAAATCTGGAGCAAAGTATTTTCTGAGCTGCAATTGGAAGAGTTAGACTCAGAAGAAGGTCTGGAGACTCTATTACGTTGCATGGATAACATTTATAAAAAGGATGACTTGTTAAGTGCATATGAAGCATGGTCTGATTTTGATAGGTTTCGGAAAATAGAGGAATTCCCCATGGAAGACTATATAATGGAATTTGGCAGACTATGTAAAAGGCTGCAGAAACACAACCTGGAATTTCCACAGTCTGTGTTGGCCATTAAATTACTTGACTGCTAGATGAGCAACATGGATAGGCTCCTGCTTTTGACAGGAATTCAGTTTGCAGATAAGGATACCTCATCCGATCAGATGACAGAAGCTTTAAAAAAGTTTCTGGGGAAACATTCGATTCCAATGGCTCTGATGACCCAAATAATGGGTAGCACAGTAGCATTGTGGATAGCACAATTGCTTCACAGCTCCAGGGTCCCAGGTTCTATTCCGTCTTGGGTCACTGTCTGTGCAGAGTCTGGACATTCTCCCCGTGTGTGCGTGGGTTTCCTCCGGGTGCTCCGGTTTCCTCCCACAGTCCAAAGATGTGCAGGTTAGGTGGATTGGCCATGATAAAATTGCCCTTAGTGTCCAAAATTGCCCTTAATGTTTGGTGGGGTTACTGGTTTATGGGGATAGGGTGGAGGTGTTGACCTTGGGTAGGGTGCTCTTTCTAAGAGCCGGTGCAGACTCGATGGGCTGAATGGCCTCCTTCTGCACTGTAAATTCTATGATAATCTATGAAAGTCAGTCTGCAATAAAGCAGAATATGGAAGACACACTACTAACAGGATGGCGAAATCGCACGGCTACAAACAGGTTCCAGGACTGTAGAAGGCGATCAGAGCCCGGAAATTGTGAAGACAGAAACCCAGTTCGAACCTACAATAGGAAGATGAACCCCAGAAATGCCCGGGGTATGATAAATCGATCTTTTCGATGTGACTCTCAATATCATTATGCTTTCAACTGTCCAACACGTTATAATAGAGTGTTTGAAGTGACACATGACACAGAAGAGTCAGAAAAGGAAAAGGTCGTGAACTATTGAAAGGACATTCCACAGCAGAAGGGAAAGATCAAGCAGTAGCAGTACAGAACGAGATACCAGGCAGGAGAGGGGACGTAGTTTATTAAGATCTCGGAACCTGAGTAAGAGTACGAATACTAATAGGAGTAGAAGCCCACATGCACGTGAGATTTTGGTGGCTTCCAATAAATTAGATGAAAAAGTTATCAAAGATGCCAAACAGCAAGAACTGCATAGTTGGAGTGAATTTGGGGTATACACGGAAGTACCGGATAGGGGACAAAGAGCTTCATCCCACAGATGGATTTACACAAAAAAGGTTTTTCAGGATGGAACTTATAAGGCAAAGGCCAGGCTTGTGGCAAGGGGATTTGAAGAAAACTTAGAAGGTCAGGACTTAAGCGTAGATTCACCTACGGCAGGAAAGGTTATTTTAAAGATCTTCTTGGCTCTATTAGCCACAAAGGCATGGGAATGCAAAGTTGCCTTTTTGCAGGAGCATCAGCTCCAGAGAGACATTTTTCTCTGTCCTCCTAAAGTGGCAGCTAACGCGGAAAGGGTACTCTGGAAGTTGAACAAATTTGTATATGGATTGAATGATGCGTCTAGAGTCTGGTATTTTTCGGTAAGGTCAGTTTTGTTAAAGTTAGGCTGTTACCAGTTGAAAGCAGATCCGGCAATGTTTTACTGGCACTATGAAGTAAATCTTTCTGGCATCTTTATGATGCATTTCGATGATTTTTTGTGGGGTGGGACTAATGATTTCAAAGCTATTGTAATCTCTGGTTTGAGGAAAGAATTTAGGGTTGGAAGTAAGGCTTCCTGTGCATTTAAATATATTGGACTGGAAATTGGACAGACTAAGTTAGGGGCAACTTTACATCAGCAATCTTATCTGGAAAGCATCAGCCCAATGGCAATTAGTCATGGCCGGGTTTCACAAAAAGACGCAATGGTTTCAAAGATGGAAAAAGAGCAACTGCAAAGTTTAAATGGGCAACTGAATTGGTTAGGTAGACAGACTAGACCGGACGTGAGTTTTGATGTCTTAGAGCTGAGTACAAAAATGAATGATCCCAAAGTGGAAGACAGAATAAGAGCAAATAAAGCATTGGTCAAATTAAAAATGCAGGAGTGTTTTTTGAGATTCCCAGTTTTAGGTGACCTTAGGCACATGAAACTCATAGTTTATAGTGATGCGTCCTTATGAAATTTATGTGATGGGGTTTCAAGCACAGGAGGTTTTATAATTTTCCTTTTGGGGAACAATGGTAAATGTTGCCCTCTTGTGTGGGAAACAAAGAAAATAAGGAGAATGGTCAAAAGCACTTTGGCTGCTGAGATGCTAAGCCTTGTAGAGGTGGTGGACATGGCCTTTTATATATCTCGGATATTGACAGAAATTTTGGAATTAGGGGATTTTGGTAATATACCTATTGAATGTCACATTGACAATAAATCTCTGTGGGAAAATGTGCACTCTACAATAAGTGTCAATGAAAAAAGGTGAAGGATGGACATTGCAAGTTTGAAACAGATGTTGGACAGAGGGGAAATAGCAAAAATTAAATGGGTCGACAGTAGCTATCAATTGTCAGACTGTTTTACAAAAAGAGGGGCTAGTTCACAGAAACTTTTGGATATTGTTAATGAAGGGCGCCTGTTTCTGTGACTGTCCTTTTTCTTCCAAAAAAGGATGAAATAAAAAGAGAAGGGGGGAAATTTTGTGTGTGTTTTTGAGTTTCTTGTAATTTTGTTTTCACCTCATTTGTTTTTCTCTGAGGAAGGGGAGACTGTTGAGTCATGGGTTAAGAGACATTCCAATTAGTTGTCTCATTTATGTTAAGTATTCAGTAATTGACACTGATATGTAAAAAGGCTTCAGGTGGCCTTTGTGTCAGGTGATGTGAAGATAGAGTTTTGTGCAGAGTCTTTTAAAGTGAAATAAAGGTGTTTGTGAAATTGAGCAGAACCTTTGACTCTTTATACAACAGCAGCTAAACATGTAACACTTGGGGCGAAAGGGATCGAAGGTTATGGATGGAAAGCGGGAACAGGTTGTTCAGTTGGAAGACCATCCATGATCATAATGAATGGCAGAGCAGGTTCAAAGGCCAAATTGTCTCCTGATGCTCCTATTTTCAATGTCTATAGGAAAATAAAAGTGAGCAGAATAGCAGTTGTGGTGTGTGAGTGAAATGTGGTGCAGGAGAGTGAAAGAGAATAATGGGACGGGTAAATAGTTCAGAACTGATGAGTGGATATTGCAGGACATAAGTTTTGAGTCCTCCTCAGCAACTCTTGGTGCTCTTGAATATTTAGTGGCACTGCTGTCTAAGCACTATTCTCCTACCTTGGCTTCATGTGCCTTATCTTGCCAGTGCTACAAAGCTACCTGTCCCCAGACACTTCACCCCCCCCTCATTTTAGTGGAGATGGTCGATAGCTTTAAATTCCTGGGGATCACCATCACGAACAGTCTGTCCTGGTCCACTCGCGTTGATGTAACAGTCAAGAAAGCCCAACAATGTCTCTACTTCCTACAGAAGCTAAAGAAATTTGGCATGTCTGCATCGACTTTCACAAACCTTTACAGCTGTGCGATAGAGAGTATCCTATCTGGCTGCATCACAGCCTGGTATGGCAACCACTCGGTCCAAGATTGCAAGAAGCTGCAGGCTGTGGTGAACCCAGCCCAATGCATCACACAAACCTGCCACCCCCACATTGATTCTGTATACACTTCTCGCTGCCTCAGGAAGGCAGACAGCATTATCAAAGACCCAAAAAAGGCATTGTCTTCTTCCAGACCCTCCCATCAGGCTGAAGGCACAGAAGTCTGAAGACTCGCACATCCAGATATAGGAACAGCTTCTTCCCCACAGCTACAAGACTCCTTAACGACTCCCCCTCAGACTTATCTGTTCCCTGTAAGAACACTACTCACAACGCCATACGCTGCTCTTGCTCATGTATTTGCTTTAGAACATAGAACATAGAACAGTACAGCACAGAACAGGCCCTTCGGCCCTCAATGTTGTGCCGAGCCATGATCACCCTACTCAAACCCACGTATCCACCCTATACCCGTAACCCAACAACCCCCCCCCCCCCCCCTTAACCTTACTTTTATTAGGACACTACGGGCAATTTAGCATGGCCAATCCACCTAACCCGCACATCTTTGGACTGTGGGAGGAAACCGGAGCACCCGGAGGAAACCCACGCACACAGGGGGAGGACGTGCAGACTCCACACAGACAGTGACCCAGCCGGGAATCGAACCTGGGTTTGTTTGCTTTGTTTGGCCCCTTGTTCCGCACTGTAACCAATCACTGTTTTGACGATGTACCATTTGTCAATGTTCTCTGTTGATTATTTTTGTGTCTACTTTGTATGTTCCTCGGCCACAAAAAATACTTTTCACTGTACTTCGGTACATGTGACAATAAATCAAATCAACCAATCAATCAACACTTTATTTTTCCACTTTGGGGAATAGTGCAGAGGTGCTGGGAGGACTGATTATCAGCCCATTGTACTGCATTATGCACACACTTCTGTGGCAACCAAGTCCTCAAGTGAACGGCAGGAGAGCAGGTGCTTTACTTGAAGTTTCCAAGGCAAATTCCAGTCTTCAGGAGCCAAAGTTGATCTCACCTTTTCGAAATGCAGGATACCTTTAAACCACACCACAGACATGATCAGGCATCCAATTCGGCAAATTGCCAAAGAACATCAAGATTAGTACTGGCAGTCCACATAGTGCTGAGGCACAGGACAACTTTCCCCTATAAACAGCTCTCAGATGTTCAGGCACTGATCGGCATTCAAAAATTGATACAAGCCAATTTTTTACCCATTATGGGCGTTGCCTAAAGCTAAGGTCAGTATGAAGTCTTACAACACCAGGTTAAAGTCCAACATTTTCAAACCTGTTGGACTTTAACCTGGTGTTGTAAGACTTCATACTGTGCTCACCCCAGTCCAACGCCGGCATCTCCACATCAAAGCTAAGGTGCCACCTGACCACAAAGTGTCCACATTTTTCTAAATAGGATTATGATTTCACTATACATAATGCACAGAGAAAATTTCATCCACTACTTTCCATTTAGTAATTCTCATCTGACGTTTATGTTCAACCTTTATATTGTTTACAGCTTCTATTTGTTGGCTATTCTTTCCTTTACCTCTTTCATTACTGTGGTGGGATCTGAGCAGAATGCCTCTCAATTGAATCCCTTTAATAACTCTCTGAAATAAATAAGCCATGAATAGAACATAGAACATAGAACAGTACAGCACAGAACAGGCCCTTCGGCCCTCGATGTTGTGCCGAGCCAGGATCACCCTACTCAAACCCACGTATCCACCCTATACCCGTAACCCAACAACCCCCCCCCCCCACCTTACTTTTTAGGACACTACGGGCAATTTAGCATGGCCAATCCACCTAACCCGCACATCTTTGGACTGTGGGAGGAAACCGGAGCACCCGGAGGAAACCCACGCACACACGGGGAGGACGTGCAGACTCCGCACAGACAGTGACCCAGCCGGGAATCGAACCTGGGACCCTGGAGCTGTGAAGCATTTATGCTAACCACCATGCTACCGTGCTGCCCACGGTAGCAACTAATTAACTAATCTGTAGTTAATTTATTTTATCACAGAGTCTCCTGTTTAATCTTCCCCTAGGTCTCTCTCACACAAATATTTTTATCTTCTGAAGTCCTGCAGTCTAATTCAAGTATGCTTGGATCTAGCCCCTGATCAAAATGTCAAATCTCGTAACACTATGAGTGCTGTGCTTAAGGTTTTGTCCACTGCTAGGCTTAACGTAATTGATGATTTTCTGCTAAATGTTGAATACGATATCTGAGTTACAGTGAGATGTACTCACTGCAGCAAAGCATTGTTTACAAGCACATCAATCAAGCACATCACAAGAATTGGTGACATTCTTCACCAATGCCAACTCTTGTACTTTACTGCTGGGTACCTGACATCACCCTGGTTACCAACTTTTTAATTGAAGCCAAGCTTGTTTGGCAGCACAGTTTTGGGTCAGCTTTACTGTCTCACAGATAGCCTTCTGCCCTCTCAATCACAGAGCTCCATCCCATTTCACGTCAGGCACTAGTGTTCACTTTAATTGACTATCACCTGCCCAGAAGGAAGGCTACAGTTGGCAATTAGATATGACTGACTAATTTTGGATGTAGTTGCAATGAAGGGAAAAACCTCAACAGATATCCTGAGCACCAGACAGGAACAGAAAGTGGGGCAGGAAAGCAACGCAGACCCATCCCCAACACAGATCTACTGCTGAAGCTGGAGCATCTGGACATGACTGAAACACAGCACCGCAGAAAGATGGACACAGGCAATTGTGTCCTTATTCTCGAAGATTTTGTCCACACATTGCTGATTACCGTGCCGTGCCAGTAACCATCAAAGTCAGTCAGCAGCACTTTGAGGAGAGTGCGAAAGGAAGGCAACACCATCCATAGAGCCCCTAAACTGCTCCCTCCTCCACCACCAGCCACCCCCACAAACCCTCTACACTGCCCCTCCTCCACCACCAGCCACCCCCACAAACCCCCCCAACACTGCCCCTCCTCCACCACCAGCCACACCCACAAACCCACCAAACACTGCCCCTCCACCACCACCAGCCACCCCCACAACCCCACCCAACACTGCCCCCTCCACCACCACCAGCCACCCCCACAAACCCCTCCCCAACACTGCCCCTCCACCACCACCAGCCACCCCCACAAACCCCCCCAACACTGCCCCTTCACCAGCACCAGCCACCCCCACAAACCCCCCCAACACTGCCCCTCCACCAGCACCAGCCACCCCCACAAACCCACCCAACACTGCCCCTCCACCACCACCAGCCACCCCCACAAACCCCCCCAACACTGCCCCTCCACCAGCACCAGCCACCCCCACAAACCCACCCAACACTGCCCCTCCACCACCACCAGCCACCCCCACAAACCCCCCCAACACTGCCCCCTCCACCAGCACCAGCCACCCCCACAAACCCCCCAACACTGCCCCTCCACCACCACCAGCCACCCCCACAAACCCACCTAACACTGCCCCTCCACGACCACCAGCCACCCCCACAAACCCCCCCCCAACACTGCCCGCTCCACCACCACCAGCCACCCCCACAACCCCCCAACACTGCCCCTCCACCATCAGCCACCCCCACAAACCCCTCTACACTGCCCACTCCACCACCAGCCACCCCCACAAACCCACCAAACACTGCCCCTCCACCACCACCAGCCACCCCCACAAACCCCCCCAACACTGCCCCTCCACCACCACCAGCCACCCCCACAAACCCCTCCCCAACACTGCCCCCTCCACCACCACCAGCCACCCCCACAAACCCACCAAACACTGCCCCTCCACCACCACCAGCCACCCCCACAAACCCCCCCAACACTGCCCCTCCACCACCACCAGCCACCCCCACAAACCCCCCCAACACTGCCCCTCCACCACCACCAGCCACCCCCACAACCCCCCCAACACTGCCCCTCCACCACCACCAGCCACCCCCACAACCCACCTAACACTGCCCCTCCACCACCACCAGCCACCCCCACAAACCCCTCCCCAACAAGGCCCCTCCACCACCAGCCACCCCCACAACCCCCCCAACACTGCCCCTCCACCACCACCAGCCACCCCCACAAACCCCCCCAACACTGCCCCCTCCACCAGCACCAGCCACCCCCACAAACCCACCCAACACTGCCCCGTCCAACACCATCAGCCACCCCCACAACCCCCCAACACTGCCCCTCCACCACCACCAGCCACACCCACAAACCCCTCCCCAACACTGCCCCTCCAACACCACCAGCCACCCGCACAAACTCCCCCCAACACTGCCCCTCCACCACCAGCCACCCCCACAAACCCCTCCCCAACACTGCCCCTCCACCACCACCAGCCACCCCCACAAACCCCTCCCCAACACTGCCCCTCCACGACCACCAGCCAACCCCACAACCACCCCAACACTGCCCCCTCCACCAGCACCAGCCACCCCCACAAACCCCCCCAACACTGCCCCGTCCAACACCATCAGCCACCCCCACAAACCCCCCCCCCAACACTGTCCCCTCCACCATCATCAGCCACCCCCACAACCCCCTCCCCAACACTGCCCCTCCACCACCACCAGCCACCCCCACAACCCCCCCAACACTGCCCACTGCACCACCACCAGCCACCCCCACAACCCCCGCAACACTGCCCCCTTCACCACCACCAGCCACCCCCACACCCCCCTACACTGCCCCTCCACCACCAGCCACCCCCACAACCCCCCCAACACTGCCCCTCCACCACCACCAGCCACCCCCACAAACCCACCCAACACTGCCCCTCCACAGCCACCAGCCACCCCCACAAACCCCCCCAACACTGTCCCTTCACCACCACCAGCCACCCCCACAACCCCCCCAACACTGCCCCTCCACCACCACCAGCCACCCCCACAACCCTCCCAACACTGCCCCTCCACCACCAGCCACCCCCACAACCCCCCCAACACTGCCCCGTCCAACACCATCAGCCACCCCCACAAACCCCCCCAACACTGCCCCTCCACCACCAGCCACCCCCACAACCCCCCCAACACTGCCCCGTCCAACACCATCAGCCACCCCCACAAACCCCCCCAACACTGCCCCTCCACCACCAGCCACCCCCACAAACCCCTCCCCAACACTGCCCCTCCACCACCACCAGCCACCCCCACAAACCCCTCCCCAACACTGCCCCTCCACGACCACCAGCCAACCCCACAACCACCCCAACACTGCCCCCTCCACCAGCACCAGCCACCCCCACAAACCCCCCCAACACTGCCCCGTCCAACACCATCAGCCACCCCCACAAACCCCCCCCCAACACTGTCCCCTCCACCATCATCAGCCACCCCCACAACCCCCTCCCCAACACTGCCCCTCCACCACCACGAGCCACCCCCACAACACCCCCAACACTGCCCACTGCACCACCACCAGCCACCCCCACAACCCCCGCAACACTGCCCCCTTCACCACCACCAGCCACCCCCACAACCCCCTACACTGCCCCTCCACCACCAGCCACCCCCACAACCCCCCCAACACTGCCCCTCCACCACCACCAGCCACCCCCACAAACCCACCCAACACTGCCCCTCCACAGCCACCAGCCACCCCCACAAACCCCCCCAACACTGCCCCTTCACCACCACCAGCCACCCCCACACCCCCCCCAACACTGCCCCTCCACCACCACCAGCCACCCCCACAACCCTCCCAACACTGCCCCTCCACCACCAGCCACCCCCACAACCCCCCCAACACTGCCCCGTCCAACACCATCAGCCACCCCCACAAACCCCCCCAACACTGCCCCTCCACCACCAGCCACCCCCACAACCCCCCCAACACTGCCCCGTCCAACACCATCAGCCACCCCCACAAACCCCCCCAACACTGCCCCTCCACCACCAGCCACCCCCACAACCCCCCCCAACACTGCCCCTCCACCACCAGCCACCCCCACAACCCCCCCAACACTGCCCCTCCACCACCACCAGCCACCCCCACAAACCCACCCAACACTGCCCCTCCACAACCACCAGCCACCCCCACAACCCCCCCAACACTGCCCCTCCACCACCAGCCACCCCCACAACCCCCCCAACACTGCCCCGTCCAACACCATCAGCCACCCCCACAACCCCCCCAACACTGCCCACTCCACCACCACCAGCCACCCCCACAACCCCCCAACACTGCCCCTCCACCACCACCAGCCACCCCCACAAACCCCCCCAACACTAACCCTCCACCACCAGCCACCCCCACAACCCCCGCAACACTGCCCCTCCACCACCAGCCACCCCCACAAACCCACCCAACACTGCCCCTCCACCACCACCAGCCACCCCCACAACCCCACCCAACACTGCCCCCTCCACCACCACCAGCCACCCCCACAAACCCCTCCCCAACACTGCCCCTCCACCACCACCAGCCACCCCCACAAACCCCCCCAACACTGCCCCTCCACCACCACCAGCCACCCCCACAAACCCACCTAACACTGCCCCTCCACCACCATCAGCCACCCCCACAAACCCCTCTACACTGCCCACTCCACCACCAGCCACCCCCACAAACCCCCCTAACACTGCCCCTCCACAACCATCAGCCACCCCCACAAACCCCTCTACACTGCCCCTCCACCACCACCAGCCACCCCCACAAACCCCCCCAACACTGCCCCTCCACCACCACCAGCCACCCCCACAACCCCCCCAACACTGCCCCTCCACCACCACCAGCCACCCCCACAAACCCACCTAACACTGCCCCTCCACCACCACCAGCCACCCCCACAAACCCCTCCCCAACAAGGCCCCTCCACCACCAGCCACCCCCACAACCCCCCCAACACTGCCCCTCCACCACCACCAGCCACCCCCACAAACCCCCCCAACACTGCCCCCTCCACCAGCACCAGCCACCCCCACAAACCCACCCAACACTGCCCCGTCCAACACCATCAGCCACCCCCACAACCCCCCAACACTGCCCCTCCACCACCACCAGCCACACCCACAAACCCCTCCCCAACACTGCCCCTCCACCACCACCAGCCACACCCACAAACCCCTCCCCAACACTGCCCCTCCACGACCACCAGCCAACCCCACAACCACCCCAACACTGCCCCCTCCACCAGCACCAGCCACCCCCACAAACCCCCCCAACACTGCCCCGTCCAACACCATCAGCCACCCCCACAAACCCCCCCCCAACACTGTCCCCTCCACCATCATCAGCCACCCCCACAACCCCCTCCCCAACACTGCCCCTCCACCACCACCAGCCACCCCCACAACCCCCCCAACACTGCCCACTGCACCACCACCAGCCACCCCCACAACCCCCGCAACACTGCCCCCTTCACCACCACCAGCCACCCCCACAACCCCCTACACTGCCCCTCCACCACCAGCCACCCCCACAACCCCCCCAACACTGCCCCTCCACCACCACCAGCCACCCCCACAAACCCCCCCAACACTGCCCCTCCACAGCCACCAGCCACCCCCACAAACCCCCCCAACACTGCCCCTTCACCACCACCAGCCACCCCCACAACCCCCCCAACACTGCCCCTCCACCACCACCAGCCACCCCCACAACCCTCCCAACACTGCCCCTCCACCACCAGCCAACCCCACAACCCCCCCAACACTGCCCCGTCCAACACCATCAGCCACCCCCACAAACCCCCCCAACACTGCCCCTCCACCACCAGCCACCCCCACATCCCCCCCAACACTGCCCCGTCCAACACCACCAGCCACCCCCACAAACCCCCCCAACACTGCCCCTCCACCACCAGCCACCCCCACAAACCCCTCCCCAACACTGCCCCTCCACCACCACCAGCCACCCCCATAAACCCCTCCCCAACACTGCCCCTCCACGACCGCCAGCCAACCCCACAACCACCCAAAACACTGCCCCCTCCACCAGCACCAGCCACCCCCACAAACCCCCCCAACACTGCCCCGTCCAACACCATCAGCCACCCCCACAAACCCCCCCCCAACACTGTCCCCTCCACCATCATCAGCCACCCCCACAACCCCCTCCCCAACACTGCCCCTCCACCACCACGAGCCACCCCCACAACCCCCCCAACACTGCCCACTGCACCACCACCAGCCACCCCCACAACCACCGCAACACTGCCCCCTTCACCACCACCAGCCACCCCCACAACCCCCTACACTGCCCCTCCACCACCAGCCACCCCCACAACCCCCCCAACACTGCCCCTCCACCACCACCAGCCACCCCCACAAACCCACCCAACACTGCCCCTCCACAGCCACCAGCCACCCCCACAAACCCCCCCAACACTGCCCCTTCACCACCACCAGCCACCCCCACAACCCCCCCAACACTGCCCCTCCACCACCACCAGCCACCCCCACAAACCCACCCAACACTGCCCCTCCACAACCACCAGCCACCCCCACTACCCCCCCAACACTGCCCCTCCACCACCAGCCACCCCCACAACCCCCCCAACACTGCCCCGTCCAACACCATCAGCCACCCCCACAACCCCCCCAACACTGCCCACTCCACCACCACCAGCCACCCCCACAACACCCCAACACTGCCCCTCCACCACCACCAGCCACCCCCACAAACCCCCCCAACACTAACCCTCCACCACCAGCCACCCCCACAAACCCCCCCAACACTGCCCCTCCACCACCACCAGCCACCCCCACAAACCCACCTAACACTGCCCCTCCACCACCATCAGCCACCCCCACAAACCCCTCTACACTGCCCACTCCACCACCAGCCACCCCCACAAACCCACCAAACACTGCCCCTCCACCACCACCAGCCACCGCCACAAACCCCCCCAACACTGCCCCTCCACCACCACCAGCCACCCCCACAAACCCCTCCCCAACACTGCCCCTCCACCACCAGCCACCCCCACAACCCCCCCAACACTGCCCCTCCACCACCACCAGCCACCCCCACAAACCCCCCCAACACTGCCCCCTCCACCAGCACCAGCCACCCCCACAAACCCACCCAACACTGCCCCGTCCAACACCATCAGCCACCCCCACAACCCCCCAACACTGCCCCTCCACCACCACCAGCCACACCCACAAACCCCTCCCCAACACTGCCCCTCCAACACCACCAGCCACCCGCACAAACTCCCCCCAACACTGCCCCTCCACCACCAGCCACCCCCACAAACCCCTCCCCAACACTGCCCCTCCACCACCACCAGCCACCCCCACAAACCCCTCCCCAACACTGCCCCTCCACGACCACCAGCCAACCCCACAACCACCCCAACACTGCCCCCTCCACCAGCACCAGCCACCCCCACAAACCCCCCCAACACTGCCCCGTCCAACACCATCAGCCACCCCCACAAACCCCCCCCCCAACACTGTCCCCTCCACCATCATCAGCCACCCCCACAACCCCCTCCCCAACACTGCCCCTCCACCACCACCAGCCACCCCCACAACCCCCCCAACACTGCCCACTGCACCACCACCATCCACCCCCACAACCCCCGCAACACTGCCCCCTTCACCACCACCAGCCACCCCCACAACCCCCTACACTGCCCCTCCACCACCAGCCACCCCCACAACCCCCCCAACACTGCCCCTCCACCACCACCAGCCACCCCCACAAACCCACCCAACACTGCCCCTCCACAGCCACCAGCCACCCCCACAAACCCCCCCCAACACTGTCCCTTCACCACCACCAGCCACCCCCACAACCCCCCCAACACTGCCCCTCCACCACCACCAGCCACCCCCACAACCCTCCCAACACTGCCCCTCCACCACCAGCCACCCCCACACCCCCCCCAACACTGCCCCGTCCAACACCATCAGCCACCCCCACAAACCCCCCCAACACTGCCCCTCCACCACCAGCCACCCCCACAACCCCCCCAACACTGCCCCGTCCAACACCAGCAGCCACCCCCACAAACCCCCCCAACACTGCCCCTCCACCACCAGCCACCCCCACAACCCCCCCAACACTGCCCCTCCACCACCAGCCACCCCCACAACCCCCCCAACACTGCCCTTCCACCACCACCAGCCACCCCCACAAACCCACCCAACACTGCCCCTCCACAACCACCAGCCACCCCCACAACCCCCCCAACACTGCCCCTCCACCACCAGCCACCCCCACAACCCCCCCAACACTGCCCCGTCCAACACCATCAGCCACCCCCACAACCCCCCCAACACTGCCCACTCCACCACCACCAGCCACCCCCACAACACCCCAACACTGCCCCTCCACCACCACCAGCCACCCCCACAAACCCCCCCAACACTGACCCTCCACCACCAGCCACCCCCACAACCCCCGCAACACTGCCCCTCCACCACCAGCCACCCCCACAAACCCACCCAACACTGCCCCTCCACCACCACCAGCCACCCCCACAACCCCCCCAACACTGCCCCTCCACCACCAGCCACCCCCACAACCCCCCCAACACTGCCCCTCCACCACCACCAGCCACCCCCACAACCCTCCCAACACTGCCCCTCCACCACCAGCCACCCCCACAACCCCCCCAACACTGCCCCGTCCAACACCATCAGCCACCCCCACAAACCCCCCCAACACTGCCCCTCCACCACCAGCCACCCCCACAACCCCCCCAACACTGCCCCGTCCAACACCATCAGCCACCCCCACAAACCCCCCCAACACTGCCCCTCCACCACCAGCCACCCCCACAACCCCCCCAACACTGCCCCTCCACCACCAGCCACCCCCACAACCCCGCCAACACTGCCCCTCCACCACCACCAGCCACCCCCACAAACCCACCCAACACTGCCCCTCCACAACCACCAGCCACCCCCACTACCCCCCCAACACTGCCCCTCCACCACCAGCCACCCCCACAACCCCCCCAACACTGCCCCGTCCAACACCATCAGCCACCCCCACAACCCCCCCAACACTGCCCACTCCACCACCACCAGCCACCCCCACAACACCCCAACACTGCCCCTCCACCACCACCAGCCACCCCCACAAACCCCCCCAACACTGACCCTCCACCACCAGCCACCCCCACAACCCCCGCACCACTGCCCCTCCACCACCACCAGCCACCCCCACAACCCCCCCAACACTGCCCCTCCACCACCAGCCACCCCCACAAACCCCCCAACACTGCCCCTTTCACCACCACCAGCCACCCCCACAAACCCCCCCCAACACTGCCCCCTCCATCACCACCATTCACCCCCACAAACCCCCCCAACACTGCCCACTCCACCATCACCTGCTACCCCAACCCACGGTTCAATCAGACGCCTTGTCTTACGTCTTGCAGGATCACCTGCCAGCCCTTTTGGTACCCCCACCCTCAACTCCAACTACAACCACAACCCCAGGAGGACAGCAGCGGGGATAGGGGGACAAGGACGGAAGCCCTTGACCCGCAGCCCAAAAACCCTGGATAACCGTCTGCCGATGACATTGACTTCCCATCACAACTGTCTCTAACACCTTCCATACCTTCCATCATCGCATAGACACTCACCTTGGTTGGGCAATTTAGTGAACAGGCTCCTGGGGCACTATCGAGTGTGCGACACACATATGTTGCGGTGTAGTAGGTGGAGGTAGGAACCTTTGAGGGGACGGACGGTCGGAAGACGGTCCAAACCCAAGGACAGGTCGGAGCAGGCATGAGGCTCCAGTATTGGCAGCGCCAGGTGGTGGGGAGCCTCAGGGGTTAGCTCCTCTCGAACTACCATCCCATGAAGGAGCCCAGGTACCATTGGGCACCCAAGGGATGAGGAAGTGATGGGACCCGTTCCGATGACTCCCGCAGGGGAGGGCCAGAACAGCACAGGGCCTTGTACCCCCCCCATCCTTGGCACATCTGGTGCCAGCAGGCAGAACAGGGCAGCACCACACCACCTGGGACACCAGTGCAGTGGCCTGTCCCATCCAGGCCCGGTTGCCCCAGAAGACAGCCGCCAAAAGGGACCCAGGTCACAGGCCGAGAATCCCAGCAGACTGCCTCCACTCCTGATGTACTGTCTGGGGATCCACTCAAGCATAGAATTAGGGGCCGTGAGGCCAGAAAGGTAGACACCAGTTAAGTTAGTATGGGTGCAGGACAGGATAGAAATATGTGCTGGGCACAAAGCTGGATATATGTGTTCACATTAAACACCTGTGCACGATGTTATAACCTGCCTCAGTGCTCTGTCAGAAGGGTGTGAGGGATGGCTTTGTTTCGGCTGGCCGCAGCGGTCGGGGGGTGGGGTCTTATGGGGTGGACTTGGCCCAGGGTCCGCAGTTCAGCCAGCACTCACCTCTCCAGTGTCTGCCGCATCCCACCCCCCCCACCCCAAGCCACCACCAACCCCACCTCTGCCACCCTAGGCAATCTAAGGGACTGTGGCAGTCAACACTGATGTATTATACTGTCTATATGGGTTTTACGGTAAGGCCCCTGTACTACAGGTACAGGGGTAGATCCCTGCCTGCTGGCTCCGCCCAGTAGGCGGAGTATAAATATGTGTGCTCCCCGTACAGCAGCCATTTCGTCAGCTGCTGTAGGAGGCCACACATCTCAGTGTAATAAAGCCTTGATTACATTCTACTCTCGTCTCATCGTAATTGATTGTACATCAATTTATTACACTGAGTTTTTCAGAGATGGACCTCCGCATCAATCCGGATCACCTGCATCTGCATCCTCCAGCAGACAACGCCAAAAAAGACTTTGAACAGTGGCTAGCCTGTTTTGAAGCATACATCGGGTCTGCGCCAGACCCAATTACAGAAGCACAGAAGCTCCAGATTCTGTACACTCGGCTGAGCTCCAATGTTTTTCCAAGACACGCTGACCTAACCTTTCAAAATTCCTCCACACCGTCACTCTCCTCAACTTCACTTACAACAAGGAGAAGTGTGTGTTCAGCACAAACCGATTAGCCATCCTCGGCTATATGGTTCAGAATGGAGTTCTAGAGCCCGACCCCGATCGCATGCGCCCCCTCATGGAACTACCCCTCTCCCACTGCCCCAAGGCCCTCAAACGATGCCTGGGGTTCTTTTTGTATTACGCCCAGTGGGTCCCAAACTATGCGGACAAGGCCCGGTCACTCATTCAATCCATCGTTTTCCCACTGACGGCCGAGGCTCATCGGGCCTTCGACCATATCGAAGCCGACATCACCAAGGCCGCGATGCACGTGGTCGATGAGACGCTCCCCTTCCAAGTGGAGAGCGATGCATCAGACGTCGCTCTGGCCGCCACCCTCAACCAGGCAGGCAGGCCCGTGGCATTCTTTTCCTGCACCCTGCATGCCTCCGAAATTCAGCATTCCTCCGTTGAAAAAGAGGCCCAAGCGATCGTTGAAGCTGTGCGACATTGATGGCATTACCTGGCCGGCAGGAGATTCACTCTCCTCACTGACCAACGGTCAGTTGCCTTCATGTTCAATAATACACAGCGGGGCAAGATCAAAAATGATAAAATCTTGAGGTGGAGGATCGAGCTCTCCACCTACAATTACAAGATTTTGTATCACCCCGGTAGCTCAACGACCCACCTGATGCCCTATCCTGAGGTACATGTACCAGCGCACAAGTGGACCAACTCCGCAACCTGCACGACAACCTCTGTCACCCAGGAGTCACCCGTTTTTACCATTTCATCAAGGCAAGCGACCTGCCCTACTCCATCGAGGAAGTCAGGGCGATCACCAAATCTTCTACCGGTAAACTTCTACCGGCCAGACAGTGCGCATCTAGTGAAGGCCTCCCGCCCCTTTGAATGCCTCAGCATGGACTTCAAGGGGCCCCTCCCCTCCACCGACCGCAACACGTACTTTCTCAGCGTGGTCGATGAATGTTCCCGATTCCCCTTTGCCATCCCATGCCCCGACATGACGCCTGCCACCATCATCAAAGCCCTTAACACCACCTTCGCTCTGTTCGGTTTCCCGCCTACCTCCACAGTGACCGGGGATCCTCATTCATGAGCGATGAGCTGCGCCAGTACCTGCTCAACAACGGCATTGCCTCGAGCAGGACGGCCAACTACACCCTCAGGGGAAACGGGCAGGTGGAGCGGGAGAACGGGACGGTGTGGAGGGCCATCCAGCTGGCCCTACAGTCCAGAAATCTCCCAGCCTCCTGCTGGCAGGAGGTCCTCCCCGATGCCCTTCACTCCATTCGGTCGCTCCTGTGCACCGTGACTAATGAAACCCCCCATGAACGTCTCTTTGCCTTCCCCAGAAAGTCCACCTCCGGGCTATCGCTACCAACGTGGCTGGCAGCTCCAGGGCCCATTCTCCTCCGTAGACACGTTCGACTCCACAAGGTGGACCCGTTGGTTGAGAGGGTACAGCTACTCCATGCCAATTCGCAGTACGTTTACGTAGCGTACCCCGATGGCCGCCAAGACACAGTCTCCTTCAGGGACCTAGCACCGGCTGGTTCCCCACGCATCCCCCCCCCCCCGACCCTGCACCACCCTCCCCTCCCCCGGCGCACCCCACAGCAGCCCCCGCTCCAGGACAATCCGTCCTCCCCCTGCTCACACCCGGGGATGAAGAGGATTTCGACATGCTCCCGGAGTCACCGAGAACCAAATCGACACCGGAGTCGCCGCCAGCACTGCGGCGCTCATGGCGACCGATCAAGGCTCCGGACCGCCTGAAGTTGTAATACTATCTGTACTTTTAAAACACATCTTTCTGTACATAGTTCTCCACCACTCCTGCCGGACTCAATTTTTTAACGGGGGGTGAATGTGGTAGTCACCACTGCTGTATATATTGTATATGGAGGATGTTGATGTAGGTGCTTTACGGTAAGGCCCTGTATTACAGGTACGGGGGTAGATCCCTGCCTGCTAGCTCCGCCCAGTAGGCAGAGTATAAATATCTGTGCTCCCTGTACAGCAGCCATTTTGCCAGCTGCTGTAGGAGGCCACACATCTTAGTGTAATAAAGCCTCGATTGCATCCAACTCTCGTCTTTGTGTAATTGATCGTGCATCAATTGGGCCCGCTAGTGATATGGAAATGCCGTTTACATGCTGAGTAGAATGCACTGACGCCACTGTACAAAATCACCGTCTTCCATGATTTTGGCTTCATGACCGATTCTCCGCCTAATCATCTGTCCTGAATTTGGCGCAGGCGCCCATGGTGAATCATGCCCCTTGTCATTCTCACTCTATCTTCTGACTCTATCTGGGGCAGAATGACAGCACAAGTGGATAGCATTGTGGTTTGACAGCGCCACGGTCCTAGGTTCGATTCCCGCTGGGTCACTGTCTGTGCGGAGTCTGCATGTTCTCCTCGGGTCTGCGTGCTTTTCCTCCGGGTGCTACAGTTTCCTTCCACAGAGACATGCAGGTTAGATGGACTGGTCATGATAAATTGCCCTCTGTATCCAAAAAAAGGTTGGGAGGGATTATTGGGTTACGGGGACAGGGTGGAAGTGAGAGCTTCAGTCGGTCGGTGCAGACTGATGGGCCGAATGGCCTCTTTCTCCACTGTATGTTCTATGTTCTATGTTCTATCTATTACAATGGAGAACCATAAATCACATCAATATCAGAGCATCCGGGTCATTACTTTTTCTGATCAGCTGCCATATGTTAATGATCAAAAATCTATCAAATTCTCAAATCACATTGATTACTGTGCTGGGTGGTGTTGTGATCACTGTGTGGCAGCTTAGACCAGTTCGCAGAAAAGTGCTGCTCAATTTCTAGCGAATTTAGCATTGTGAAAAAAGTGGTGCGACTTGCTTACTTCAATTCATTTTGTAACTTTGAAAAGTTGGTAATTTTGCACACCATTACATGATGCAAGTTTCCGGAAAATCTTTGTCTCATGGCTCTGAAGCACTACATTTGTTGGCACAGTGGAATGCTGTCGAAAGAGTGTAGTCCATTAAAGGAATCAAGCTGCACAAATTGTGGTAATGTAAAGCTCATTAACATTCAATGAATTATTCACATGGAGTTTGAGTGGTAGGACAAAAAATGGAGGGATTGTGATGAAAGATGGCAGTTGGTAGAATACAATCCAAATGTTCGGGGTCAAAAATAAAGTGTCTGCAGATTTTCACTTACCAACAATGGAGCTGATATATTCTTTTACACGCCAGATTCTGCTGAGCAATATCATTTTTTCAGAAAGATGATATGTAAATTACTGTTTCTGTGCTGCCTGGATAGTCTGACTGGAAAGTTATTTTTAGATCATGGCTAATCCAAAATCAGTTCATAATCCCTATAGTGGAGAAGAAAGCTGTTTGGCCCATTGATCTGCACTGACCCTCCGAAGCAGCACGCTATGCAGGCCCACACCCCCACCCTATCACCGTAACCCCACCCAAACTTTCTTTTGTACACCAAGGGGCATGTTAGCATGGCAAATCCACCTAACCTGCACATCTTTGGACTGTGGGAGGAAACTAGAATACTCGCAGGAAACCCACGCAGACACGGGGAGAAGGTGCAAACTCCACAGTCAGTCACCCGAGGTTGGAATTGAACCCGGGGCCCCTGTGCTGTGAGGCAGGAGTGCTAACCATTATGCCACCATGCCACCAGTTCCTCAACAGCTTTATTATCAATGCAGATATCTCTCTTTTGAATGATGATTTTCAGTATGTTGTGAAAAACACATTAGCACGTTAGAGAAGAGTACGTCACAGCTATGATGGAAGTCATGACAAAGGAGTGGCCCAGGGCCCACTATAGATAATGCAGTATTAAGTGGGTTGGGAGATTCTGCAACAGTGGCAGGATCCATTAAAGAGCCATTTGCAATTGGACTAATAATGGAATAATGGCCAGCTATTCTCAAACACACACATAAGACAGGAAAACACAGGGGAAGGGGAAAAGAATCATAGGGATATTAAATGAAAAGAGAGAGTCCTTGCTTCTGATGTTGAAGTCGCTGCAGCAGGCTGTCCTCCCAGGATGCATAGGGATCGAAGCCACTAGTGCAGTGTTAGAGATGGTGTTCTGGCAGCTGCATTCAGCCAGTACTCCCAGACCAAAAGATTTCCTCTGGAGAGGCCCTTTAACTTTTATTAACCTGGCTTTCATTCAAAGGAACAGCCTCAGACCTGTTTAATTCTTACTTGTTTCCAACTCCAACAGATTGACCAACAACCTTACTGAGCTAAGAACAGAGTACCCCACAAGAGATTTGCAAAGGCTTTTAAAATCTGAACCCTACCTGTAGCTTGCCGAGAGATTGGATTTCCTTGCATTCAGCCCGGCTGTGCAGAGAGAGAGAGATCTTTATTTTGTATCTTAGAAAGAATCCATTGGATGAGAGTGAGACAGTCAGACTGCTGCCTTCCAGGCTTCCAAGCCAAAAACAAAAGTAAAAGACCTGCAACAGAATTCTCCGTCTGCGGGATCCTCTGCTCCGCCGACAGCGCACCCACACCCACGGGTTTCCCGACAGCGTGGGGTGGCCACACTGGGGAACCCCATTGTCTGGCTGTGAGAATGGAGAATCCCATCCCTGGTCTCACATTCCAGAGACAGCAGAGCCAATCACTGCCTGTCCTGGAAAAGAACCCGGCTTTTGGGAACAGTACATTGGCCACCAGCCAAGCTAATCAGTCCGGGTCATCACTGAAGTCAGACCAAACCAGCACATATGCTGAAACTTCCTGGTTTTAAATTAAAGGTAAGTTGCTGGTCCTTAAAGTCATTAATTGCCCAGAGACCAAGATAGTAATAGCGAAAAGATTAACTTTAAAAGGAGTAAAATGGAACAGTCATGGATTAAACATGAGGACCCTTAGAAAACACATTGGATCATAACTTCCAAGTGTTGTATTGAGGGGGTACTCTGATACTTCTGTACCCCGGTAACCAAACCTTTGGAGGCTCACAGATGAGGTTTGTAAAGCAATTGCCCAGAAGTGCAAGCGTCCCCTGGGCAATTACCCTGCATTGGGAACATCTAAAAACTGATCTAAATCACAAACCTTATTTGGTTCCAACTGGGTCAGATAAGTAGTTACCGAGAAAAGGTTAGAAGAATTAAAACCACTTCTAACTTCTGGAGAACTATCGTACTGATCCTCAGGACTCCCCCCCCCCATGCCTCTAACTACTTGTGCTCACAGGCCTCCAAACACACTGCCTCCAAAACTCCAAGGGTTCCCTCCCACACCCCAACTATTCAAGTGACGGGACTCCCCCACACCAAAGGTATTACAGCAGTTCCTATCAGAAACTCTCCATCCCAAGGGAATCTCATATCTCCAAGGGACTCTCACTGCCACCCACCCCTACTCTGGCTAGGCACACAGATCCGAATCTATCCAACCCCACTGCATCCTGCTGCTGAGGCCCCCACCTCTGAGGGTCCCTGTTGGCAGATGCTCCCCCCCCCCCCCCCCCCCCGATGCCCCCGCCCCACACCGAGGTTCGGGACAAAGACCCAACCCCACATCATCCCTTCCCCACTTCTGCGCTCATCCCACCCCCCCATCCCTGCCCACCCCATCCCCCGAGGTCCGGTTTCCCCGATCCCCTCCTCTCCCTCACCTCCCCAACCTCCCATGACCTCCTCCTGCATCCTTCAACCCACTCTGAGTCCCAACACCCCCTAACCTCCCTTACCCTCTCCCCCAACCTCCGCTGTGAGCTTACCCATCTGACTTCTGCTCCCCACAATAGGTTCTGCAATATTTGGATGATTTACTCTGTCAGATTACAGCTCAAGTGGTAAAAGTGGTAACTTTCCCCAAAGTAGAAACTAAGATTTGTTCAACAGCATTTTGCGATTCCAAGATATTCTGAGAAAGAGGTGGTAACACCACACAAATGTAACAAGTTGCGACACATGGCAAAGAACAAAGAACAAAGAAAAGTACAGCACAGGAACAGGCCCTTCGGCCCTCTTAGCCCGCGCCGATCATGCTGCCCATCTGAACTAAAATCTTCTGCACTCCGGGGTCCGTATCCCTCTATTCCCATCCTATTCATGTATTTGTCAAGATGCCCCTTAAACGTCACTATCGTCCCTGATTCCACCACCTCCTCCTGCAGTGAGTTCCAGGCACCCACTACCCTCTGTGTAAAAACCTTACCTTGTACATCTTCTCTAAACTTTGCCCCTCGCACCTTAAACCTATGCCCCAACTGTAGTGGAATACAGAACATGAAACTAACAGCATCAGAATTTGTCATATTTATTGCTGCTGTATAAACAATCATCTTGTCTGACTTACATAAAAAATTGAAAGTGTAATAGTTGACAGTACGAGTGATACTAAAACGTTTATGAGTGGACTGCAGTCTAATCTTAACTCAAAGCTATTTAATTTGAATTATCCGATCATTCAATTTTTATGAGCATTAAATTCCCACTTTGCTATGGTTTTACGTTGTTTAATTTGAATTATTGGACAGTTCAATATTTTAAGTGCAGAAAGCAACTTTTAAACTTATCTTGAATGATGTAGGATTTCTGATATTTGAAAATGTTTTATTCTAATGTGATTAACTCTGCTCCCCCCCCCCACATCCCCCAACATAAATTATCTATTTGGATTTATGTGTAGTTCATTACAAGCATCAGTCAACATAGTGATGAATTCTTGTTCGAAATGCAGTCTGGTGATAGTATTGCCAATAATTTTTAAATGGTAATTTCTGCTCAGTGATAGAGACGTATACATCACGTTACTGAAAGTGCGGGTGGAGAAGATAGTCAAGAAGGCATACTGCATGCTTTCCTGCATCAGCCATGGTATTGAGTATAACAATTGGCAAGTCTTGCTGCAGCTGTATAGAACCTTAGTTAGGCCACATTTGGAATATAGTAGTTAATTCTGGTCGCCTCACTACCAGAAGGATGTGGAGGTTTCGGAGAGGGTACAGAAGAGGTTTACCCTGACGTTGCCTGGTGTTGAGGGCATTAGCTATGAGGAGAGGCTGGTTAAACTTGGTTTGTTCTCACTGGAACGACAGAGGTTGAGGGGCGACTTGATAGTTGTCTACAAAATTATGAGGGGCACGGACAGACTGGATAGTCAGAAGCTTTTTCTCAGGGTGGAAGAACCACTTAATTGGGGACATAGGTTTAAGGCGTGAGGGGCAAAGTTTAGAGGAGATGTGAGAGGGAGGTTCCTTACACAGAGGGTGCCTGGAACTCATTGCCGGAGGAGGTGGTGGAAGCAGGAACGATAGTGACGTTTAAGGGCCATCTTCACAAGTACGTGAATAGAATGGCGACAGAAGGAAATAGAACCCGGAAGTCTAAAAACTTTTAGGTTAGATGGGCACTATGGTCGGCACAGGCTCGGAGGGCTGAAGGGCCTGTTCCTGTGCTGTATTTTTCATTGTTCTTTGTTTGTTTCCAACATCACCACCAGTTTGGGGGTTGATACACGACGCCCACTAATGTTTTTTGCCCCTTGGTGTTTCTCAGCTCCATCCATTCAGATTCCACATTGTCAGAGCTAATATCCTTCCTCTCTATTGCTTTAATTTCCTCTTTAATCAGCACTGCCAGCCCACCACCTTTTCCTTGTGGTCAGTCGTCCCTAAATATTGAATACCCCTGAACATTCAGTTCCCATCACTGGTCACCCTCCAACCATGTCTCCATAATCCCGATTATATCATACCCATGTAGTTCCATTTGTTCGATGAGTTCATCTGCTTTATTGAAAATGCTCCCTGCATTAAGGCACAAAGCCTTTAAGTTTGTCTTTTTAACATTACTTCGCTCACTCCCAATATTTTTCACTGTGGCCCTATTTGAATTTGGCCCTTGGTTTCGACGCCTGACACTTTTCTTATTCCCCTTTCTGTCTTTTGCTTTTTTCCTTGTTTCCTTCTCCTCTGACTCCTTGCATAGGTTCCCATCCCCCTCCCATTTTAGTTTAAATTATGACTCCAACCAGGGGAGAGTTTTCCCTCGGATTCCCATTTCCTCCAGTTAAATAAGTGGTGGTCCAGCCAGCCACTCCCACATCCCATGAACGAATCAAGAAAAATTAGCTGGGGTGCATTTGCCCTGTTTCTTGTTTACAGGACACACCTGGGCAATTTTCCACATTGTCGGGTAGATGCCAGTGCTGGAACTTTACGGGAACAGCTTGGTTAGGGGTGCGGCAGGTTCTGAAGCAGAAGTCTACAGTACTGTTGCCGGAATCTTGCCAGGCCACAGCCTTTACAGCATCCAATGCCTTCAGCCGTTTCTTGATAGCACGTGGAGTGAATCATATTGGCTGAACACTGACATCTGTGATGCTGGGTGTAATGATATGTATAAGCTTAGGACAGTAAAGGGTTAATAAGGTGATGTTCATGTATATCGACACTAGATGACATCACTGAGTAGTTTTACAAAAGGATGCATCTCTAGGCATTCTGGGAGAAGATGTTGGAGAACTTGATGGAGAAGGAAAGTGTGAAGTTGAGTTAGAGTGTAGTTTCTATATGAGAGATTGTTCATTATTGTAACACATATTCAATGCTGTTATTTTGTTAATTGTTACTCAGTAGAGTGTACGAGCCAAGTTAAATAGTGTTAAAATAAATTAGTTTTGATTTAAACATATATCATTATGTTCTTTGTCAATACTACATCTTTGGCTATCTTGGAGAACAAAACAAGGAACGTAACATGCTACCAGTAGTGGAAATTTCTACTAACATGGTACCAGGAAATTGTGGAAGTAATTTAGTTAGAAAAGAGTTAGAATCTAAGAAGAAAGAAAACCAGCGCATGGCTCAGACTTTGAAGGCAAGACTGCTCCCAGACCTGTTAATTCAACATACAGACAGTCCCGACCTAATGGAGAAACTGCAAACTCTGCGACAGTTAAGGACTTCTGGTAAAATTGATGTGAACTGGAAATTATTTAAGCAGCAGTTTCTTATTTTTAATAAATCTAGAGGGTCTAATTCTTTTTTTTTCCAATTAAGGGGTAATTTAGCATGGCGAATCCACCTACTCTGCACATCTTTGGGTTGTGGGGGAAAAACGCACACAAACATGGGGAGAATGTGCAAACTCCACACGGACAGTGACGCAGAGCCAGGATCGAACCTGGGACCTCGGCACCATGATGCAGCAGTGCTAACCACTGCACCACCGTGCTACCTGAAGCAGCAATTTCAACTATACCTCTCTGCCTCAGATTTAGATAACGCTAGTGATAACAGAAAACTCACAGTATTTTTAACAATGGCTGGACCACAGGCTATTGAACTTTATAACTCTTTCCAATTCTCCATGGAAGAAGATAAAAAAAAATGATATCATAATTGAAAAATTTGACCGTCATTGTAAAGCTCAAATTAATGAAGCACATGAATGGTTTATCTTTAAAATGAGAGCGCAAAAAGATGGAGAATCCATAGATTGCTTCATTACAGATTTAAGGCTCAAGTCACAAATCTGTAACGTCTCTATATTGTCAAACTCAATGATCAGAGATAAAATCATTTCTGGCATCACAGATGAGAAACTCAGAGAACATTTATTAAGGCCAAAAGAATAAAAATTAGAAGATGCTATTGAAATGTGTCGCGTGAATGAAAGACCTAAAAATCAGTACTCTGAAATTCTGGTTAAGGAAAAGGGCGCAAAAACGCAACTTGGGGCCGACTGTGTTTGATCTGTGGCACAGTTGAGAAAACTGCACGTTTTGGACGACAGCCATAATGCACATGTGCATACATGACCTGCACATGCACACTTCAACAAACTACGCGATTTGGAAGAAGGCCGTTCTACGCATGTATGCAAACAATTTGCGCATGATGAAAGCAATGTCATGACGTGTGGATGTTGTGGACATGCCCACCCACATAAAAAATGCTCAGCACTTGGAAAAATTTGTTACAAATGTTGCAAACTGTATCACTTTGCCGTTCAATGCAGAACTGTATTAAAAGGGGCACACTTTAAAACTTCAAACTTAATGAACAAACACATGAACATACAGTGTTAATACAAGCGCAGACACCTCCAAAATTGATAACCCTGATGATGATATAGATGCTTATAGTCTAGAAGATTCTTTCTTTGTTGGAATTATTGTGAAGTTCCACACAACTCTGAAGAACACTTCCAATCCACAAATACTGCATCCCATGAAATCGATTAACATAAAATCTGAATGGAACACTCCATTACAAGTCAATGGTTCTGAGATTGTGTTCAAGTTGGACACTGGAGCTTCTGCAAATTTGATAAATAATCATGATTTATCACAACTTTGTCATAGTCCTAAGATTCAGAAAACCGACTGCCAGCTACGTGACTATAATGGTAACACAATTACTTCTTTGGGGTCATGCTATCTCTTGATGACAAACAACGACACTATGATATCCATACGGTTCGAGATTGTTGAAGCCAATAGATCTTCACTACTAGGTGCACAAGCATGTCAGGATTTACACCTTGTCAAACGAATCTACAGCGCCAGAAAACCTCTTCCACCTGTGCAGGAAGGTATTGAAAGCATCCTCACTAAATTTCCTCAGGTATTTGAAGGTATGAGTGCTCTTACTTTTCAATACAAGATTCAACTGAAGGTGAATGCTTAACCAGTGGTAAACCCTCCAAGGAGAGTTCCTGCTCTGTTACGTGACCGTCTCAAGCAAGAACTGGAACGTATGCAGCACCTTGGAATCATTTCCAAGATGACAAGAACCAACAGATTGGGACAGCTTGATGGTGTGTCCCCAATGGGGACCAATGGATTTGTATTGATCCGAAGGATCTGAATATGAACATCAGACGTGAACACTATCCAATTCCGAAACATGAAGAGATTATGAGTGAGATGGCTAATGCCAAGATATTCTCTAAACTAGATGCTTCCAGAAGTTTTTGGCAAATGCTGCAAAATGACACAGCAAACAATTGTGTACATTCAACACACTGTTTGGTCGTTACTGTTTTAACAGAATGCCATTTGGCATAATCTCACATCTGAGATGTTCCATTGTGCCATGGAACAGATGACAGAAGGCATAGATGGAGTCCGGGTGTATGTTGATGACATCATAATATGGTCATCTACGCATGAAGAACATAATGCAAGACTCCTGCAAGTGTTTCAGAGAATACACAAATTCAGATTGAAGCTAAATCGATCTGAGTGAAACTTTGATATCTCAACGTTGAAGTTTCTGGGTGATCAAATCTCAGAACATGGTGTGCAATGAGACAGTGATGAGATTGTTGCCATTCAGAAGATGACAGTCCCAGAAGACAAGAAAGCAGTTTTGAGATTCCTTGATGTCGTAAATTTCCTTGGAAAATTTGTCCCCAACCTAGCTTCACGAACAACAGCCTTGTGTAACCTCATCAAGAAGAACACATTCTTCTCATGGACTGCAGAGCACAATAAAGAATGGTTAGACCTCAAGTCAGCATTGACTACAGCACCTGTCCTTTCCTTCTTTAACCCTGGGCGAGAAACAAAGATTTCCACAGATATAAGTCAGAATGGGATTGGGGCATTCCTACTTCAAAGAAATGATGATATCTTTTGGATGCCAATTGCATATGGATCGAGATCTATAACTAGCACTCAGCAAAGGTACGCTAAAATTGAAAAAGAGTTTTTAGGTTTGCTTACTGGAATACAAAAATTCCATGACTACATCTACAGACTTCCGATGTTCACGGTCGAAACAGATCACTGGCCATTAGTTCACATAATTCGCAAAGATTTGAATGAAATGAGTCCAAGACTACAACGTATCCACATGAAACTAAGAAGGTATGATTTTCAACTTGTCTACACTCCAGGTAAAGGTCTTATAATTGCTGATGCATTGGCTGAGATGTTCCATTGTGCCATGGAACAGATGACAGAAGGCATAGATGTGCTACCGACACAGATGAACAACAACCTGAGATTGTTCAACTAATTGAAGCTTAAGTGCAACTTCTAGCTGAAACTCTTCCTGTTTCTGATGAAAAGCTCAAGCTCATTAGAGAGGAGATTACAAAAGGTGAAATGTTACAAGTCATCAGCCATATAAAGAATGGTTGGCCGAAAGGTCACTATTTGAAATTCAGAAATATTCAATCTGACCTCACTGTTGTAGAATGTTTTCTACTTCATCTTGATTGTCTTGTTATTCCTATGATACTAAGACACATGATACTTCAAAAACTTCATGAAGGTCATCTCGGAATTGAGAAGTGCAAACGCAGAGTGAGACAGGCAGTAAATTGGCCAGGAATCAATAATGACATAACAAATCTAGTTCTAGAATGTGAGACCTGCAAGCGTAATCAATCGACCCAGAGTAAAGAAATAGTCACATCTCATGACCTTGAAAAGACTCCATGGTCGAAAGTTGGTATAGATCTTTTTCATTTTCATGGTCGTGATTATGTCTTGATCATCGATTATTTTTCAAACTCCCCGGAAGTAATGAAATTGTCTAATTCTACTTCGAAATCCGTGATTAAAGTATCTAAAGAAATATTTGCTCATCATGGGATACCTTGAAGAGTCAGGACAGACAATGGGCCTTGGTTTGGTCGCAATGAGTGGACAGAATTTGCTCGTAAATACAATTTCACTCATGTCACATCTAGTCCTCGTTATCCACAATCTAATGGCAAGGTTGAAAAAGGTGTTCACATTGTGAAACAACTTTTCAAGGAAGCACTTGACTCTGATTTAGGTATGTACTTAGCTTTATTGATTACAGAGCAACTCCTCTTTCAACTGGTTTATCTCTGCTCAGTTGTTAATGAACAGATCGTTGAGTACAACTCTTCCATGTCTACAACTACCTGATCCAGATCTTCAGCCAATCATGAAGAAAATACAACATCAGAAGAATCTTCAGGAGAAATACTCCAATAAACATGCAAAATCACTGGAACCACTTAATCCAGATGATCTAGTGAGAATTCAGATTCCCACGGGAGGATGGTCTGATCTAGCTGAGGTCATACGTCAAGCAGAACCTCACTCGTATATTGTTCAGGCAACTGATGGTTCTGTTATTTGAAGATATTGACATGCTTTTCTGAAAGTTAAATCTTCTAGTACCTTATTTCCAAGTCTTCAATATGATAATAATTTATTTTGTACTATGACAACATCTGCCAAGATACAAGATGACTTCCAGAAGATGTTAAAGACATCTACCACTCCACTGATTGGGTTGACGAGATCATCCAGAATCCGAAAGAAACCCGACAGACTGAGTTTGCAAAGTAAAGCAAATGAATTGTTTAATCGATTTTAACTCACTTGTTAACTTCCAGTATACATATCAATGTATCATGTAATAATCTTACTCACACTTTCCTTTTTGTAATGTACAAAAATGTCTAAAGAAAGGGGGATGTAATGATATGTGTAAGCTAAGGAGAGTAAAAGGTTAACAAGATGATGTTCATGTATCAACACTAGGTGGCATCACTGTCTTATAAAAGGCTGGATCTCTAGGCATTCTGGGAGAAGCTGTTGGAGAGCTTGATGTAGAAGGATAGTGTGAAGTTGAGTTAGAGTATAGTTTATATATTAGAAAGATTGTTATTTATTGTATCACAGATTCAATACTGTTATTTTGTGAACTGTTACTCAGTAGAGTGTGCAAACTAAGTTAATTAGTGTAAAAGTAAATTAGTTTTGACTTAAACATATATCTTTATGTTCTTTGTCAACACTACATCTTTGGCTATCTTGGAAAACAAAACAAGGAACATAACACTAGGGACTTCAGGAGGAGACCGAAATGGATTATCCACTCGACACTTCTGGCTGAAGGTTTGCGAATGTTTCATCCTTGTCTTTTGCACAGATGTGCTGTGCTCCTCCACCATTGAGGAGGGGGATATTTGTGGAGCCTCCTCCTCCAGTGAGTTGTTTAAGTCTCCACCACTATTCATGGCTGGATGTGGCAGGACTGCAGAGCTTAATTTGATGTGTTTGTTGTGAAATCGCATAGCCCTGTTAATGAGATTGACGGGTTAATGAGAAATGAAGGTTGATAATATTCACGCCATTTTTTGCCGTGATCCGGAACTCGCCATTAGAAGCGAGCTGGGTGAATTGCATAATGGTTCACACCCAGCGTGAATCTCGACTTTGCCCTCTCCCGCTATTCAGCCAGTGCACCCCCATCACAACGCAGTCGCTGAATCACATTCCCGGTCTCTCCCTCCATTAAGATCAACGCAGAAACCCTACCAAACATTGAACACTTCCTGTACCTGGGGAGCTGCCTCTCCTCTGAGGCTGGCATCGATGCAGAGATCAAATATTGTATCCAAACCATGAGTGCCTCCTACCGAGGACTCCCAATGGCAAAGGGAGGCCCAGAAAAGGAGCTAGGCAAAGGAATACCAGTGATCCAGAGTCCAAGGACTGATCCCACCTCCTGGAAACATCTGCCAAGTGTGCAATCGGCGATGCAGCTCTAGGATCGGGCTCATCAACCACCTAAGAAACCATAAAACCCAGGACCACTAATGCAGAGTTTCTTCGTTGGAAAATCACACTTGTTAGCGAGCAATCGTCACAGAAGAAGGAGTCCTAGAACTTTGAGTTTGAATGGGTCATTCACCCTGAATGTATGCGTTGTATGTGCTGGAGATGTTCTGAGGATAGTTTCCTCAGTGTGGATGGCCTGGGGCGCAGTCAGTGAGTCCAGGGTTTGCTGTATAGGCCTCTAGAGGGGCCTCCATTTCTACTTATGTAGGCAGAACTGTGTTGTAGTCTGAATGGCTGGGGCACTATCACTTCTGCTGAAGCTGGTTCTGATACCTGCAGTAGGTGACAACGGTTGTACACATCGTGAGCAATATCTGAGACTACCATGTAACTATTCGGTTGTGTGGCAGGATTGTGAACCATCATCAACCTGTCATGGCCGTGTACAGTCTGGATCCTGACCGTTTGACCAGGTGCTAGATGGCCGAGTCTGGAGGCATTTTAGTTGGAGGGGCAGTGTTGGGGGGTTTGTGGGGGTGGCTGGTGGTGGTGGAGGGGGAAGTGTTGGGGTGTTGTGGGGGTGGCTGGTGGTGGTGAAGGGGGCAGTGTTGGGGGGTTGTGGGGGTGGCTGGTGGTGGTGGAGGGGGAAGTGTTGGGGTGTTGTGGGGGTGGCTGGTGGTGGTGAAGGGGGCAGTGTTGGGGGGTTGTGGGGGTGGCTGGTGGTGGTGAAGGGGGCATTGTTGGGGGGGTTTGTGGGGGTGGCTGGTGGTGGTGGAGGGGCAGTGTTGGGGAGTTGTGGGGGTGGCTGGTGGTGGTGGAGGGGCAGTGTTGGGGGGTTTGTGGGGGTGGCTGGTGGTGGTGAAGGGCGCAGTGTTGGGGGGTTGTGGGGGTGGCTGGTGGTGGTGGAGGGGGAAGTGTTGGGGTGTTGTGGGGGTGGCTGGTGGTGGTGAAGGGGGCATTGTTGGGGGGGTTTGTGGGGGTGGCTGGTGGTGGTGGAGGGGCAGTGTTGGGGGGTTTGTGGGGTGGCTGGTGGTGGTGGAGGGGCAGTGTTGGGGTGTTGTGGGGGTGGCTGATGATGGTGGAGGGGCAGTGTTGGGTGGGTTTGTGGGGGTGGCTGGTGGTGGTGGAGGGGCAGTGTAGGGGGGGTTGTGGGGGTGGCTGGTGGTGGTGAAGGGGGCAGTGTTGGGGGGGTTTGTGGGGGTGGCTGGTGGTGGTGGAGGGGCAGTGTTGGGGGGTTGTGGGGGTGGCTGGTGGTGGTGGAGGGGCAGTGTTGGGGGGTTTGTGGGGTGGCTGGTGGTGGTGGAGGGGCAGTGTTGGGGTGTTGTGGGGGTGGCTGGTGGTGGTGGAGGGGGAAGTGTTGGGGTGTTGTGGGGGTGGCTGGTGGTGGTGGAGGGGCAGTGTTGGGGGGGTTTGTGGGGGTGGCTGGTGGTGGTGGAGGGGCAGTGTTGGGGGGTTGTGGGGGTGGCTGGTGGTGGTGGAGGGGGCATTGTTGGGGGGGTTTGTGGGGGTGGCTGGTGGTGGTGGAGGGGCAGTGTTGGGGGGTTGTGGGGGTGGCTGGTGGTGGTGGAGGGGCAGTGTTGGGGGGTTTGTGGGGTGCTGGTGGTGGTGGAGAGGCAGTGTTGGGGTGTTGTGGGGGTGGCTGGTGGTGGTGGAGGGGGAAGTGTTGGGGGGTTGTGGGGGTGGCTGGTGGTGGTGAAGGGGGCAGTGTTGGGGGGTTGTGGGGGTGGCTGGTGGTGGTGAAGGGGGCAGTGTTGGGGGGGTTTGTGGGGGTGGCTGGTGGTGGTGGAGGGGCAGTGTTGGGGGGGTTGTGGGGGTGGCTGGTGGTGGTGAAGGGGGCATTGTTGGGGGGGTTTGTGGGGGTGGCTGGTGGTGGTGGAGGGGCAGTGTTGGGGGGTTGTGGGGGTGGCTGGTGGTGGTGGAGGGGCAGTGTTGGGGGGTTTGTGGGGTGGCTGGTGGTGGTGGAGAGGCAGTGTTGGGGTGTTGTGGGGGTGGCTGGTGGTGGTGGAGGGGGAAGTGTTGGGGTGTTGTGGGGGTGGCTGGTGGTGGTGAAGGGGGCAGTGTTGGGGGGTTGTGGGGGTGGCTGGTGGTGGTGAAGGGGGCAGTGTTGGGGGGGTTTGTGGGGGTGGCTGGTGGTGGTGGAGGGGCAGTGTTGGGGGGTTGTGGGGGTGGCTGGTGGTGGTGGAGGGGCAGTGTTGGGGGGTTTGTGGGGGTGGCTGGTGGTGGTGGAGGGGCAGTGTTGGGGTGTTGTGGGGGTGGCTGGTGGTGGTGGAGGGGGAAGTGTTGGGGGGTTGTGGGGGTGGCTGGTGGTGGTGAAGGGGGCAGTGTTGGGGGGGGTTTGTGGGTGTGGCTGGTGGTGGTGAAGGGGGCAGTGTTGGGGGGTTGTTGGGGTGGCTGGTGGTGGTGATCATAGTGCATTTTAGTTCTAAATTTTCATGAAGGTATTATAATGACCCTTCCTGTTGATTCCCATATTTCCCATTTTTTTTACTTTGTGTTTATCATTTTCGGTCCATGGATATTTAATGGACATTTACCTTTTAAGTCAAGCAGATGAAGTGAGGAATTCAAAAGTTGTAAAAATGTGCTGTGAAGATTTCGATTTTTAACAGTAGAGCTCAGTCTTTCTGGTGACTGAGAGATTGGAGGGATGTGGTTCGATAGGTTGGCTGGTGGCCATTAGATTTGCCAAAGAACGTATTCTGCCTGGTGACAGACAGTGATTAGGTTCAGTCAGGTGGCAGGTTTTCAGAGGACCCAGGAAAGAGAACGTGCCTGGAATCTGAGAGAAGAAGCTGTGAGTTGCTCTCTCTCTCTACAAAAATAATGCTTTTGAAATGAAATGAAAATCGCTTATTGTCACGAGTAGGCTTCAAATGAAGTTGCTGTGAAAAGCCCCTAGTCGCCACATTTCGGCGCCTGTTCGGGGAGGCTGTTACGGGAATTGAACCGTGCTGCTGGCCTGCCTTGGTCTGCTTTCAAAGCCAGCGAATTAGCCCTGTGCTAAACAGCTGCTGTTTCTGAATCTGCAGAGTCTTGAGATCCTGATGAATCTGCAGTGAAAACCATTACAGACGGCAAGCAAGACCCTCAAACTGAAGGCCTAGACTAAATGATGTACTGGACGACGTCCATTTGAAACATTTTATCATTTTTCCTTTTGGTGTTATTTTCCTTTAGTCATAGAATTTACAGTGCAGAAGGAGTCCATTCAGCCCATCGAGTCTGCACCGGCTCTTAGAAAGAGCACCCTACCCAAGGTCAACACCTCCACCCTATCCCCATAACCCAGTAACCCCACCCAACACTAAGGGCAATTTTGGACACTAAGGGCAATTTATCATGGCCAATCCACCTAACCTGCACATCTTTGGACTGTGGGAGGAAACCGGAGCACCCGGAGGAAACCCATGCAGACACGGAGAGGATGTGCAGTCTCCGCACAGACAGTGACCCAAGCCGGAATCGAATCTAGGACCCTGGAGCTGTGAAGCAATTGAGCTATCCGCAATGCTGCCCAGTAAATATAGTTACTGTATTAATAAAAAATCATTGTGTTTCGATTTACAAACCTGGTGATTGTGGTTTTGGCCAGCGAATTATAGGGATTATTGACTAATTCACTTGTGTTGTGACTCCGGATCAAGTAAGGCTGGAATTGACCGTGCACTAGCCCAGGGTGTCATAACAGTATCATGTGGTTTGCCTGCAAAATATTCTTGGCAGTAGGAATTGTACTCCTGGTGTGCCTGGAGAATAGTCAGTGCGCTGACGATGGTGGACCAGGGGCGGGATTCTCCGATAATGGGACTAAATGTTGAGGCCGTCGTAAATTCTGGAGTATTTTACGCAAGTGTCAACGGGCCCCAGAGTCCACCGATTCAGCAGCGGGTGCCACGAGAGGCGTGGGGTAGTAGCCTGCGATCGGCATATGATACGCTGGCCTCGTCATTGACGCGACGCGGCGGCGCCTTAAAGAAACGCATCCCCCCACACACAGCCATCGGAGTGAAGATGGCCGCCCACCATGCAGTGCCCAGGTTCTGTGATGGCGATTTGGACATGCTCCTGGACGCTGTGGCGCAGAGGACCGGGGAGGGGGGGGGGGGGGGGGATCTGTTCCCCGGGCCTGGTTCCAAGGCCAGAGGTGCCACCGTTCGGCGTTTGTGGAGGGAGGTGGGCAAGGCCGTCAGTGCCGTCGGGCCGATACCCAGGACAGGCGAGCCGTGCCATAAAAAGCTATACGACCTACTCAGCCAGAGTGAGTACCCAGTTTCTGGCACAACCCCCCTACCCCCCACACATGTGACACCACCTCCCCCCCAGGGGGATGGTCCAATCCCCGTCCTGACCCACATGGCAGCACCCTACCAACGCCAGCTGCATTGGCCAGGTGCCCTGTGTACCTCTGTCATCACAGACCCAAACGCTGGCTGGGCGCGGCCTGCCTAACACTGCTGATGATTGTGTGCGCTCCCTCCAGGATAAGAAAGGCCATAACCACAGGAAGTGTGAGAAAACCAGAGGGGGTGTGCTAGTATTGCACCCCTCACCGTGCACGAGCAGAGGGCACTGGACCTCGCTGATGGATCCGAGGACCTGGAGGTTGCCGATGCCAAGATTGGAATGGGGCCACCAAGTGAGACCCCCTGCCTGGCTGCATTCCCTTACCCAAGCCCCTCACCCCACCCACTAACCCCACTCCCTCACCTCACCCCCTCACTCCACCCCTTCACACCAGCCCCTCACCCCACCCCCTCACCCCACCCCCTCACCCCACCCCCTCACCCCAGCCCCTCACCCCACCCCCTCACCCCACCCCCTCACCCCACTCCCTCACCTCACCCCCTCACCTCACCCCCTCACCTCACCCCCTTCACCCCACCCCCTCACCCCACCCCTCATCCCACCCCCTCACCCCATCCCCTCACCCCAGCCCCTCACCCCACCCACCGGCGGGCACCGATCGCGGGCAGCGGGTCCGATACCCGCGCACAATTTGTTCCTCCGCCGACCCGCAGGATCAGTCCGCGGGCGGCTGAGGGGCATGACGGCCCGCGCATGCGTGGGTTTGACGTGTCTGCGTGATGATGTCATCCGCGCATGCGCTGGTTGGAGACGTCCAACCCGCGCATGCGCGGCTGACGTCATCGTGCGCGTCAGCCGTCGTGACGCTTGGCGCGCGGACTTAGCGACGGTCGCTAAGGCCACGATGCCGTGGTTCACGGGGCCCCGCTGCTAGCTCCGCCCGGGCGGGAGTATCGGGTCCCGGGAGGGGGCGCGGAGCCTGCTGTGAAACACGGCCAGTTTCACGGCAGCCTTTACGACTCGCCGCATTTGCGGAGAATCGCGCCCATAATCTTTATTCAGACTTAGAGAATAACATAGAGGAGTGCACACACGTGCAGGAGCAGGGAATGGTGTCGGTCATGCGTGCCACCCAGGACGAAACTGCACGGATGGTGCCCGCAGTGGAGGCAAATGGGGCAACGGTGTCAGACATGGGCCTGGTTATGCAAGGCCTGGGGCTTTCTGTGCACGCGGCTTCCGAGGCCCAGGACAGGGCTGCCCACTCACAGGCAGCCAAGAGCCAGCTGCAGATTACAGCGGCGCGCCACAGTGTGGCCCAGTCTCAGCAGGCCATCGCTGAGAGCATAGGCGCCATTGCCCACATGCTGGTCAGCGTCACACAGCTCTATGGCCGCGAACATATAGACTCTGGACAATACCAGAGCGGGAATCCGGGATTGGCAGCACCAGGTGTCGGGGGGCCTCGGGTGATGGCTCTGCTCACACCCCCGTCCCATGGAGAAACTCGGGGGCCATCGGGCACCCCGAGGGAGGAGAAGGTGCTGGGGCTCCCCTGCAGGGGAGGTCCTGGAACATCGCAGCACCTCGGAGCCCCCCCACTACTGTCCCTGGTGCATCTGGTGGGCAGCGGGCAGAACAGGATGGCAGCACCCAATCGGGACTCCCGAGGTGCGACCCAGGAAACGAGTGCCAAATGGGACCCTAGTCGCAGGGTAGGGATCGCAGCAGTCCACCTCCACTTCTGCTGTGCGTCTGGGGAACCACCGAGACGCAGTGATAGGGCCAGACCTGCTTGCACAGGCAACCGAGTGATCCCAGCCCGTTATGCCGCAGGTGGATGTGTAATGGAGGGGTGGTGTGTATGTAGGTGATGCTGTGGTGTGGGAGCTAAGGTTGGTCGGTGGTGGGGGAAGTGAGTTTCATTGGTGCTGTGGGAGGTGAGGGTGGTGGGTGGTGAGGTGGTGCCGTACTGTGGTGTCCGTGCCCCTGCTCAGCAAACCGCACCCCCCCCCCACCCCCCCAGTTGGTGAAACGTGCGGCTATTAACCCGTCCCGTGCTCGCTGGCCCTTCCGGTGGCGTAGTGCAGCCTCCCGTCAATTTCCAGCCCCTGTCATGTTAGGTACACTGGTCTAACACTGGCTGCAACAGGATGCAGCTTAGATCAGATACTCCAGACCTTGAAGTTAGTTTAATCAGGTTGATTGAACTACTAGCACAGTTAGCACAGTTCTCTGTGAGTTCGACTCTCTGCTAACTTAAATGTGGTTACTCTGTCTGCCTGAACCAGACTAGCTCTTAGCCACGTGGTGGAGGTGTGAGATTGTAACAACACCCTTGACTGACTCTCTAGATGTTCAGTGGAAAGAGGCAGAGTGTGAGTGCCTCGTGTCTTTTATAGTCAGATTCCACCCCTGAGTGCCCTGCCTGCTTATTGGTCATGTCCTGTTCTCTGTGTCCATTAGCAGCTTGTCTGTTTATCATTATGTGTGTGATTGGCAGGCGTGATCATTCCGTGGGGGGGGCCTATGTTACTCCGTGTCCGGCTCCTGAAGGGCTCCGCCATGTTGCGCGGGGGCTGTCACGGAAACGGCTGTCGCGCGCGTGTGCGGACCCGCACCAGCCATGCAGGGCCACCTTTCGGCGCCTCAGCGGCATGCTGCTCTCCGACACTGTGCTAACCACCTGAACAGCAGTGCATTGCTGGGCCAGGAGGCCCGTTGCCGGCGGTGTACACCACTCCGGTGTTTATGCTGGCGTCAACACTTGGCTGGGATTTCAGAGAATCCAGCTCCATGTGTTTGCAAAGTTTCTAAATTCAGTGGAGATGAAATGGCGAGTGTTGTTTGTCATGAGTCTCTGAAGGATGCCATGTGTGGCAAAGTATCTCTTGAGCTAGATGATAACTGTTATTCGTCATGTTTGACAGGTAGTCACGTTCAAATCACCCAGAATATGAATCAACTAAGACTCCTCCGTCCCAGCAGCTGGCCAATGGAATTTGCTATTGTGGCCACCACCACATCGTCAGGAAATCCGTGGGCATGAGTGAGCTGCCGGCGAAGGGTCGGATCCCAACGGCGGAGAATCCAGCCCGAAATGTTGTTTTTAATTCCATTCAAAGTTGTGAGCTGCTGCGAATGACCATGAGAGGACTAGGACCTCATGTAAATGCAGCAGTTCTTTTGTTGATGTCTTGAGTACACTGCATGGTGCACATCTGGAAACTTCCCTTTCCTTGTCCATGTACATGGAGGGCTAGTAAATGATTGTTTGGTCCTATATATAGGTTAAAAAAAAGGATGAGGTCCTGCAATCAGAATTTAGGGAGTTAGGAGATAAGTTAAAAAGTAGGACCTCAAAGGTAGTAATCTCAGGATTGCTACCAGTGCCACGGGACAGTCAGTGTAGAAATTCAAGAATAGTCAGTATGAATACGTGGCTTGAGAGATGGTGCAGGAGGGAGGGGTTCAGATTTCTGGGACATTGGAACCGGTTCTGGGGGCGGTGGGATCATTAAAAACCGGATGGTCTACACCTGGGCAGGACTGGAACCAATGTCCTAGGGGGTGCGTTTGCTAACACTGTTGGGGAGGTTTTAAACTAATGTGGCAGGGGGATGGGAACCAGATTAGGAAGTTAGAGGTCAGTAAAGAAGCAGCAACTAAAGCTGGTAAGGTAGGAGATAATAAACTCCATGTGTCTAAGGGAAAGAGTTGACAGGGAAGAGATGATGAACGCAAAGGGACAGGTGGCCTGTCGTGCATTTGTTTTAATGCGAGAAGTGTAGCAGGTAAGGCAGATGAACTTAGGGCTTGGAACAGTACCTGGGAATGTGATGTTATTGGTATTACTGAGACTTGGTTGAGGGAAGGGCAGGACTGGCAACTGAATATCCCAGGGTATAGATGCTTCAGGAGGGATAGAGAGGGAGGTAGAAGGGGTGGAGGAGTTGCATTACTCATCAGAGATGATATCACAGCTGTGATTAAGGAGGCCATAATAGATGATTCGAGCACTGAGGCAATATGGGCGGACCTAAGAAATGAGAAGGGTGCAGTAACATTGTTGGGACTTTACTACAGGCCTCCCAAAAGTGAGCATGAAGTAGAGGTACAAATATGCAGACAGGTTATAGAACAATGTAGGAGCAATAGGGTGGTTGTGATGGGAGATTTTAACTTCCCCAACATTGAATGGGATTTGTGTAGTGTTGGAGGCGTAGATGGAGCAGAGTTTGTAAGGAGCATCCAGTAGAGTTTTTTTAGAGCAGTATGTAAATAGTCCAACTCGGGAAGGGGCCATACTGGACCTGGTATTGGGGAATGATCCCGGCCAGGTGGTTGATGTTTCAGTCAGTGATTACTTTGGGAATAGCGATCACAATTCCGTAAGTTTTAGAATACTCATGGACAAGGACAAGAGTAGTCCGAAAGGAAGAGAGCAAAATTGGGGAAAGGCAGAGTATAACAAAATTCGGCAGGAGCTAGGGAATGTGGATTGGGAGCAGCTGTTTAAGGGTAAATCCACATTTCAAATGTGGGAGTCTTTTAAGGAAAGGGTGATTGAGTGCAGGACACACATGTTCCTGTGAAAATGAGAGATAGAAATGGCAAGATTAGGGAACCATGGATGATGGGTGAAATTGTGAGACTAGCTGAGATGAAAAATCGTAAGATCGAGGCGACTCAAAACTGATGAAGCTTTGGAGGAATATCGGGAAAGTAGGACGAATCTCAAACGCGCAATAAAAATGTCTAAAAGGAGTCATGAAATATCTTTGGCTAACAGGGTTAAGGAAACTCCCAAAGCCTTTTATTCGTATGTAAGGAGCAAGAGGGTAACTAGGGAAAGGATTGGCCCACTCAAAGACAAGAGAGGGAATTTATGCGTGGACTCAGAGGAAATAGGTGAAATTCTTAATGAGTACTTTGCATCGGTATTCACAAAGGAGAGCGACAAGACGGATATTGAGGCTAGGGATGGATGTTTAAATACTCTAGGTCAAGTTGTCATACGGAAAGGGGAAGTTTTGGGTATTCTAAAAGACATTAAGGTGGACAAGTCCCCAGGACCGGATGGGATCTATCCCAAGTTACTGAGGGAAGCGAGGGTCGAAATAGATGGGGCCTTAACAGATATCTTTGCAGCATCCTTGAGCACGGGTGAGGTCCCGGTGGACTGGAGAATTGCTAATGTTGTCCCTTTGTTTAAGAAGGGTAGCAGGGAAAATCCAGGGAATTACAGACCTGTGAGCTTGACGTCAGTGGTAGGCAAACTGTTGGAGAAGATACTGAGGGATAGGATCTATTCAGATCTGGAAGAAAATAGACTTATCAGTGATAGGCAGCATGGTTTTGTGCAGGGAAGGTCATGTCTTACAAACCTAATAGAATTCTTTGAGGAAGTGACAAAGTTAATTGATGAGGGAAGGGCTGTAGATGTCATATACATGGACTTTAGTAAGGCGTTTGATAAGGTTTCCCATGGCAGGTTGATGGCAAAAGTGAAGTTGTATGGGGTTCAGGGTGTACTAGCTAGATGGATAAAGAACTGGCTGGGCAACAGGAGACAGAGAGTAGTGGTGGAAGGGAGTGTCTCAAAATGGAGAAGGGTGACTAGTGGTTTTCCACAGGGATCCATGCTCGGACCACTGTTGTTTGTGATCTACATAAATGACCTGGAGGAAGGTATAGGTGGTCTGATTAGCAAGTTTGCTGATGATACTAAGATTGGTGGAGTTGCAGATAGTGAGGAGGACTGTCAGAGAATACAACAAAATATAGATAGATTGGAGAGTTGGGCAGAGAAATGGCAGATGGAGCTCAATCCAGGCAAATGCGAGTTGATGCATTTTGGAAGATCAAATTCAAGAGCGGACTATATGGTCAATGGAAGGGTCCTGGGGAAAATTGATGTACAGAGAGATCTGGGAGTTCAGGTCCATTGTACCCTGAAGGTGGCAACGCAGGTTGATAGAGTGGTCAAGAAGTCATACAGCATGCTTGCCTTCATCGGACGGGGTATTGAGTACAAGAGTTGGAAGGTCATGTTACAGTTGTATAGGACTTTGGTTCGGCCACATTTGGAATACTGCGTGCAGTTCTGGTCGCCACATTACCAGAAGGATGTGGATGCTTTGGAGAGGGTGCAGAGGAGGTTCACCAGGATGTTGCCTTGTATGGAGGGTGCTAGCTTTGAAGAGGGGTTGAGTAGATTAGGATTGTTTTCATTGGAAAGACGGAGGTTGAGGGGGGACTTGATTGAGGTATACAAAATTATGAGAGGTATGGACAGGGTGGATAGCAACAAGCTTTTTCCAAGAGTGGGGGTGTCAGTTACAAGGGGTCACGATTTCAAGGTGAGAGGGGGAAAGTTTAAGGGAGATGTGCGTGGAAAGTTTTTTACACAGAGGGTGGTGGGTGCCTGGAACGCTTTACCAGCGGAGGTGGTAGAGGCGGGCACGATAGCATCATTTAAGAGGCATCTAGACAGGTATATGAACGGACGGCAACAGAGGGAAGTAGACCTTGGAAAATAGGAGACAGGTTTAGATAAAGGATCTGGATCGGCGTAGGCTGGGAGGGCCAAAGGGCCTGTTCCTGTGCTGTAATTTTCTTTGTTCTTTGTTCTTTGTTCTATATCTGGTTGCTTCCAAGGGAAGTAGGATGACAAATCTCTGATCTCGCAGCATCAGTCCAACTTGTGTGGGTAGTTCATCTCTTATGGCGAAGGATATGCGGAGCTCATGGGAAAATTCCCTTGGCGACGCAAGCCAGTTCATAATGATGATGTTGTGCAGTTGTCTGCATGTGATATCCATCCGCCCATAAGCCATCTTTGAGTTCCTGGATTCTAAGAGAGGACAGAACCTCTTTTTTCATGATATCTACGTGTTCCTCACAATCTGCCTAGCCTGTGATGAGTAGGAAGGCTCTGGATAGGCAAGTACAGCTCCTTGCCACACTTGTAAACAATGCTGAGATTGTAATGTTGCAGCTTCACCATAATACGTTGCAGTGGGAGGGGGCTTTTTTAGATACCGTATATACTCGCGTATCATGCGACTTCTGAAGACCTAAATTGTAACCTAAATTTGGGGGGTCGCATGATACGCGAGATACAAAATTTGCGGGTGTTTTACTTGCTGTTTTTTCTGATGGGAAGATGTTCAGCCACTTGATGGTTCCATTGATAAAAACATGAATGGAAACGTCAAGTGGCTGAACATCTTCCCATCAGAATGCTGTGGTCAAAATCTGAAGAGTAGTATTCACAGAATTTACGTGTGTTTTACTTGCCGTTTTTTCTGATGGGAAGATGTTCAGCCACTTGACGTTTCCATTCATAAAAACATTCACTGAACATCTTCCCATCAGAAAAAACGGCAAGTAAAACACCCGCGAATTCTGTGAATACTACTCTTCAGATTTTGACCACAGCATTCTGATGAGAAGATGTTCAGCCACTTGACGTTTCCATTCATAAAAACATGAATGGAAACGTCAAGTGGCTGAACATCTTCCCATCAGAATGCTGTGGTCAAAATCTGAAGAGTAGTATTCACAGAATTCACGGGTGTTTTACTTGCCGTTTTTATTAATGGAAACGTCAAGTGGCAGAACGACGCTAGTAAAGCCAGCTGGAAAGCTGTTCGATTTGCGAACAGCTTTCACAACAGAATCCACTCTGCAGAATCCATAGACAATGATACCATTTGGAAGTTTTAGTTTGGGCATTAATTTCCAAAAAAGTGACTCGCATGATACATGAGATATAGCATAAAATCATGTTTTGGGGATGAAAATTTAGGGGTCGCATGATACGTGAGATCGCGTGATACGCGAGTATATACGGTAGTTATGAATGGCTGATGATCAGTTCCAACGATTGCAAGACAACCATATATGGACAGGAGGAGACTCGAGCGAGGAGTTCCTTTTCATAGAATCCCTTCAGTGCAGAATGAGGCTGTTTGGCCCATCGAGTCTGCTCTAACCCTCTGAAAGAGTACCTCAGCGAGGCCCACGTCCCAGCCCTATCCTCGTGATCCCACCTAACTTGCACACCTTCAGACACTAAGGGGCAATTTAGCATGGCCAATTCACTGATCCCGCACATCTTTGGACTGTGGGAGGAAACCAGAGCACCCGGAGAAAACCCATGCAGACCCGGGGAGAAAGTGTAGACTCCAGACAGACAGTCAACCAGGGACAGAAGTGAACCTGGTCCCAGGCGCTGTGAGACAACAGTGCTAACCACTATGCCACCGTGCCATCCTGATCTGTGCATTATGAATCTCAGTGTCAGTGAGGGCCCCTGAGGTAAAGGCTATTGTTTTACCATTCCGGAGGCACTCTGCACCAAGTCTGCACTGGGTGGTGTCTGCTGATACAAGTACGGGTGCTCGACTGTCAAAGTGTTTCAGCACCGGTGGGTCTGCAAGTGCTTGTTTGAGTCTGCTGAAGAGTAGGGGGCATGGTAGCATTGTGGATAGCACAGTCGCTTCACAGCTCCAGGGTCCCAGGTTCGATTCTGGCTTGGGTCACTGTCTGCGCGGAGTCTGCACATCCTCCCCGTGTGTGTGTGGGTTTCCTCCGGGTGCTCCGGTTTCCTCCCACAGTCCAAAGATGTGCAGGTTTGGTGGATTGGTCATGATAAATTGCCCTTAGTGTCCAAAATTGCCCTTAGTGTTGGGTGGGGTTACTGGGTTATGGGGATAGGGTGGAGGTATTGACCTTGGGTAGGGTGCTCTTTCCAGGAGCCGGTGCAGACTCGATGGGCCGAATGGCCTCCTTCTGCACTGTAAATTCTATGAAATTCTATGTTCTTTCTTGCACAGTATGACTCCAAACCAGGATCGCATCGACAATGATTTCACAGGGTTGGTCTGAAAGGCGTTGCTTGTGCACCACTAGAAGACATCACTGCCAGTGGAGATCACGTAGGACACACAAAAAAAGTAGTATCTGCCCAATGGAGACATGTATGTGGTACGTTTTGAGGATTGTTCATTGAGCGGGATCTGTCAGAACACACATTTCACATCGAGAATGCTGCTGAATACCTTAGCATTTGGTATGTTTGCTCTGACCTGTTCCACCATCTTCCAAGGGTGATAAGGTCCGACCGCCTTCCTCAAGTGAACTGGGTCAATGCAGATCCTGAGTGAACCATCTTTCTTTACTGCAGCCACCATTGCTGAAACCCATTCTGTGTCATCATTTATGGGAGTTACAACACCCCCAGCTTATTGACTTATTTCTGCTTCATGGCTCTTGGTATTCTTCTCGGAACACAAACTGTTGGTCGTACCTAGTCATCTAGTCTGATGTGCTACATCATTGCTAACTTCCCAATGACATTGTAGTTGAAGAAATCTTTGCACTCTCACATTTCTGGGGCCTCGCATTGCAAAGCATATGCCTCTGGACCAAGTTGGCTGAGCCCCAGTGTGATGCTCCCAAAGACCAAGCTGTGGCTTTATGTTATGGTCAACTAAATCAAACTTCAAGCTGACCTATGTGCAGTGGAGAGTAGCCACAACTTCAGCGTGGATGGCTTTTCTGCCAAATGCCATGAGGTCCACGTGGACAATCTGTTACGCTTTTCTCCAGTGTCAATATCTACTTCAGTCTTGCGTTGCTGCAAACGATATTGAGGGTGGTGAAGATCTCACCCTCTCTGTAACGGTGTTGACACGCTCACAATAGACTATTGTTGGAGGTTCAGTGTGTTTGCTGCTTTGCCTGAGCTCCAGTTTGTTGATCTTGCTGACAGTTCTACCTTTGGAGTACTGAATGTCTGCAATGAGGCTGGCAGCAAAGGGAGGTAGTTTTGATCTGTAGAATTTTGTGAAATGATTCCATTTGCTACACGTATTGCAGCATTTACCATACGCGAAACATGCTGTTCTGTTCTCACAATGATGGCCACTGGGGCCACAGGGCATGCCCTGTCTTGTGCAAACCTCTGTTTCCTGCCTAAAATCCCTGCTGCCTTTTTTCAGACTGTTTGTTAGGAATGCAGATTCTGATGGCTGCTTGTAGTATTAAATATTTATCTCGCAGCAGCTGCTTATGGACAAGATTGCTGTGGTCCCTGCAAACTATTCTATCTCTGATGAACTCATCAGCAAGGGTGCCAAATGCACATTTCTTTGCGAAGATTTTCAAGGTTGGCAAAAAAGATTGTGCTGCTTCATCTGCTTTACGGTTTGTGGAATTAAACGTGTGCCTGTTGAGTATTATACTTGTTTGCCGGAAGACAGCTGTTCTCAAATGTTTTTAGAATTATTTTGATGTCTTCTTTCTCTTCCATTTGGAAAACAAACAACTCAAACTTCTCAATGGCCTGCTAAGTTTAGTCAGGTGTAAGCTTGTCAGGTAATGCAGCACTGCAGTAAATACGCCATTGTACTTAAAAAAATTGTGAAAATAGCGTTGTGCCGGATGCGGGAGACAGAGGAGGTAGGACACGTGGCCCGATACTGGCTGGGCTGACTCGGGTCAGGGAGCGGCTCTGCCAGCGTCTGGGAGGTGGGGGGGATGATGGAGGAATGGGCCGAGTGACCGGGGCGACCCCCCCCACGGGACTGGGGCAGTGTCCAAGCACAGACTGCCTTTGCTGCAGCCTGTAGAGCACCCACATTGGCCCCTACTTCTGATTGAGTGACACCCAATCCCCATCGCCGGACCTCACCCTCTGCCATACCTCCTACCCAGCTGCCATCTGCCGGTGGCGCATCATGCACTCATGGCCACTCAAGGCCCCCACCCACTGTAGCCCCTACGAGGTCGCTGGGTGGAGGCCGTGAACTGCCAGGGCCAGAGGCCTCCCCGGGATGCCCCCCCCCCCGGGATGGGCACCAGGGCCAGAGGCCCCCAGTGTGCCTGGGGTCAGGGGTGTGGGGATGGGGCCAGGGGTGACATGCAGGGGCAGAGCCGGCAGTGCCAGCCAGCAGCACCATGTAACATAAGAACATAAGAACATAAGAACATAAGAACTAGGAGCAGGAGTAGGCCATCTGGCCCCTCGAGCCTGCTCCGCCATTCAATTAGATCATGGCTGATCTTTTGTGGACTCAGCTCCACTTTCCGGCCCGAACACCATAACCCTTAATCCCTTTATTCTTCAAAAAACTATCTATCTTTACCTTAAAAACATGTAATGAAGGAGCCTCAACTGCTTCACTGGGCAAGGAATTCCATAGATTCACAACCCTTTGGGTGAAGAAGTTCCTCCTAAACTCAGTCCTAAATCTACTTCCCCTTATTTTGAGGCTATGCCCCCTAGTTCTGCTGTCACCCGCCAGTGGAAACAACCTGCCCGCATCTATCCTATCTATTCCCTTCATAATTTTAAATGTTTCTATAAGATCCCCCCTCATCCTTCTAAATTCCAACGAGTACAGTCCCAGTCTACTCAACCTCTCCTCATAATCCAACCCCTTCAGCTCTGGGATTAACCTAGTGAATCTCCTCTGCACACCCTCCAGTGCCAGTACGTCCTTTCTCAAGTAAGGAGACCAAAACTGAACACAATACTCCAGGTGTGGCCGCACTAACACTTTATACAATTGCAACATAACCTCCCTAGTCTTAAACTCCATCCCTCTAGCAATGAAGGACAAAATTCCATTTGCCTTCTTAATCACCTGTTGCACTTGTAAACCAACCTTCTGTGACTCATGCACTAGCACACCCAAGTCTCTCTGAACAGCGGCATGCTTTAATATTTTATCGTTTAAATAATAATCCCGTTTGCTGTTATTCCTACCAAAATGGATAACCTCACATTTGTCAACATTGTATTCCATCTGCCAGACCCGAGCCCATTCACTTAACCTATCCAAATCCCTCTGCAGACTTCCAGTATCCTCTGCACTTTTCGCTTTACCACTCATCTTAGTGTCATCTGCAAACTTGGACACATTGCCCTTGGTCCCCAACTCCAAATCATCAATGTAAATTGTGAACAATTGTGGGCCCAACACGGATCCCTGAGGGACACCACTAGCTACTGATTGCCAACCAGAGAAACACCCATTTATCCCAACTCTTTGCTTTCTATTAATTAACCAATCCTCTATCCATGCTACTACTTTACCCTTAATGCCATGCATCTTTATCTTATGCAGCAACCTTTTGTGTGGCACCTTGTCAAAGGCTTTCTGGAAATCCAGATATACCACATCCATCAGCTCCCCGTTATCTACTGCACTGGTAATGTCCTCAAAAAATTCCACTAAATTAGTTAGGCATGACCTGCCTTTAACAAACCCATGCTGCGTCTGCCCAATGGGACCATTTCTATCCAGATGCCTCGCAATTTCTTCCTTGATGATAGATTCCAGCATCTTCCCTATTACCGAAGTTAAACTCACTGGCCTATAATTTCCTGCTTTCTGCCTACCTCCTTTTTTAAACAGTGGCGTCACGTTTGCTAATTTCCAATCCACCGGGACCACCCCAGAGTCTAGTGAATTTCGGTAAATTATCACTAGTGCATCTGCAATTTCCCTAGCCATCTCTTTTAGCACTCTGGGATGCATTCCATCAGGGCCAGGAGACTTGTCTACCTTTAGCCCCATTAGCTTGCCCATCACTCCCTCCTTAGTGATAACAATCCTCTCAAGGTCCTCACCTGTCATAGCCTCATTTCTATCAGTCGCTGGCATGTTATTTGTGTCTTCCACTGTGAAGACCGACCCAAAAAACCTGTTCAGTTCCTCAGCCATTTCCTCATTTCCCATTATTAAAACTCCCTTCTCATCCTCTAAAGGACCAATATTTACCTTAGCCACTCTTTTTTGTCTTATATATTTGTAAAAACTTTTACTGTCTGTTTTTATATTCTGAGCAAGTTTACTCTCATACTCTATCTTACTCTTCTTTATAGCTTTTTTAGTAGCTTTCTGTTGCCCCCTAAAGATTTCCCAGTCCTCTAATCTCCCAGCAATCTTTGCCACTTTATATGCTTTTTCCTTCAATTTGATACTCTCCCTTATTTCCTTAGATATCCACGGTCAATTTTCCCTCTTTCTTCCGTCCTTCCTTTTTGTTGGTATAAACCTTTGCTGAGCACTGTGAAAAATCGCTTGGAAGGTTCTCCACTGTTCCTCAACTGTTCCACCATAAAGTCTTAGCTCCCAGTCTACCTTAGCTAGTTCTTCTCTCATCCCCTTGTAATCTCCTTTGTTTAAACACAAAACACTAGTATTTGATTTTACTTTCTCACCCTCCATCTGTATTTTAAATTCCACCATATTGTGATCGCTCCTTCCGAGAGGATCCCTAACTATGAGATCATGAATCAATCCTGTCTCATTACACAGGACAAGATCTAGGACCGCTTGTTCCCTCGTAGGTTCCATTACATACTGTTCTAGGAAACTATCGCGGATACATTCTATAAACTCCTCCTCACGGTTGCCTTGACCGACCTGGTTAAACCAATCGACATGTAGATTAAAATCCCCCATGATAACTGCTGTACCATTTCTACATGCATCAGTTATTTCTTTGTTTATTGCCTGCCCCACCATCTCGTTACTATTTGGTGGCCGATAGACTACTCCTATCAGTGACTTTTTCGCCTTACTATTCCTGATTTCCACCCAAATGGATTCAACCTTATCCTCCACAGCACCGATGTCATCCCTTACTATTGCCCGGATGTCATCCTTAAATAACAGAGCAACACCACCTCCCTTACCATCCACTCTGTCCTTCCGAATAGTTTGATACCCTCGGATATTTAACTCCCAGTCGTGACCATCCTTTAACCATGTTTCAGTAATGGCCACTAAATCATAGTTGGACCTGGTTGGTTACGGGGGGTAAGCACCATGCTAACATGTTGGCCTTTCACGCTCTGCAGCCAATTAATATTGGAATTCAACCAGCAATGGTGACCTTCCTGCTAGTCGACGCAGCCTCCCTTTGGGACTGGGTCACCTCCTTCTGTGTCTGCGCCACATCGGCCAGCACCTGAGCAATGCCGTCGATGTTCTCAGCCATGGATCTCTGTAACTGGGTCATGCTCAGATGTGCCACTGCGATTTCCAGATGACTCTCGCTCATGGCTGCCTGTGAGGTGCCAACCCTGTGCTGGGACCCTGCACTGAATGCCCCAGGACTTGGACATGCTGATCCATAGCCACAACCCTCGCCCGTAATGCCTCGACCGCGGACACCACCTGTGCGGTGTTGGCCTGGGTGGCACACATGGTCGGCACCACCTACTGCTCCTGCATGCGGTCGGACTCCTCTAACTGCACCTACAGGTGCTGGATTCACACAGACAACCCCTCATGTAGTCTCTGGCTGCAGCTCTGCAATAGAGGACTGCCGTTCCAGAAGCCCTAAACACGTCTGGACAGCAGCTAGTCCCCGGGGTTGGCCTGCCCTTTGACCGTCCGCCCCCTCGGGCATTCCTACCTCCATCTGATATACTGGATCAGCTGTGTGGTGCACACCAGAGAATGTCCCAGGGGCCTCTTCACTAAAATGCCCAATCGAAGTGTGTCTCTGGAAAGGTGGAAGATGTCGGAGACAGCTGTGACAGGAAATCCGGGCCATCCTTGGATTCGAGCTCCGGGGTGTCTTGCGACTTGGGTTGAAGGGTGGCGTCGGACTGCTTTCCCCTTCTCGGCTCGGATCGTGGAGGGCCTCTGGCTGTGGCACTGGCTGCGGGCAGGGGATAACAGATGGACCACCCCCATCACCAACAGGTCCTGCCAGACACAAGACAACATGCATGATTAGACCACAGACCGGGTGTGGTGGGGGTGATGTTGGTGTGGGGACAAGGGTGAGGGTGATAGTGAGGATGGTTTTGGGGTGAGGTGGCAGAGGGTGAGGGCGGGTGATGGTGAGGATGTGGATGGTGTGGGGGTGAGGGTGGTGTGGGGTGCTGTGGGGGTGAGGGTGGGGGTGATGGTGTGGTTGGTATGGAATGAGAATGGGGGTGATAGTGAGGGTGATGTGGGGGTGGTGTGGGGGTGAGGGTGGTCTGGGGATGGTGTCGGAGGAGGGTTGACACACGCATCACAAGGAACCACAGCTAAGCGGAGTCTCACTACCTTGCCCTCGGCCAATCTCCACCCCGGCGACCTCTGCTCTTGACGGTCATGGCCGGCCTTCTCCTGGGCAGGGGGGACACACAGAAAACAGCAGTGTTAGACAGGCTGACTATGCAGCAGCCCAGGGGGTGGGTAGCTGATGGCCCCAGTGGCCAGGGCACACAGCCACATTGGCCAGTGTGGGTGCTAGCATGTAGTGCAGGGTGGGGATTTGATCGCCCTCCGGTTGGAGGGGTGGGCGGGGTTGGGTAATGGATGTGTGGGATGGGGGTTGGTACCATGGGCACAGTGTTGCCTACTCACCATGGCCACCTTGAGGAAGTGGTGCAGGTTTATCCGGCATTGCTGGCTGGTCAGGAAGGTGTTGCTGGTGGTGCTGATCGCCTCTGCCACCTGCGCCCAGGCATGACGAGTGGCGGCAGCTGGCAGCCTCCTTCCTGCGCTGGGGTTTATTCAACTGCCTCTCCTCCACCATGTCCAGGAGGGTCTCCAGGTCAGCATCGGTGAATCTTGGAGCCGCTCCGTCGCTACCAAGTTGCTGGCTGGGATGGTGTGTGTGGGGAGTGAAGTGTATAAATGCGACTTCAGCTTGTCAGCCTCCTGAGTGTCAATCGCGACTCCGACGAATCCTGAACTGTTTCTCATTGTAATCGATTGTGTTCCACATGGTGCCGGAGCTAGCCCATCAACAGTCACTGAATCGGTCCAGCTGCAGGCGGCAGTTTTGCTGTCGTGGAACTCCACGAATCCTGCGCTGGCATCAACACTTAGCCTCAGGTACGGAGAGTCCAGACACTGTCTGTTCCATTCCTCTCTTTAAATCTCACGGTCTTGATGCCACCTCCAAAATGATTCCATTAAAATTGGGAGATGCAAGACACACAACAACTCAAAGTAAAGGCAGTCAATTGAAATGAGTCAATGCACATTTCCCTAGTCATTGTTACTGAGGGGTGCGCAATCAGATTTCAATGACTGCAGTGGTGTTTATCTTTGCAGTGTCTGCCATAACCACTAAACATGAACATTCATAAGATCATGTCCACTGATAGTTGACAACAGTCAACTGATTGTTCAATTGCTATCTGCTAGTAGCACAGTTGAAATCAGTAAGGATGAGGTCTGTCAATCAGATATTGTACATCAATTGGTAAAATCCGAGAACATAGTAATAAGCATGAATCCTGCACCTTTAATTCATGACGATAAAGGAAATTTGAAATGTTTGTAGGGAAGTGGAATATGATAGCCTCATGTTTCAAATTTGTATGTGCCTCAGTAGTATATTCCTCCCAAGAATCATTAGAAATAGAATAATCCATATTCTTCCATCAATTTTTCACCGTTCATTTATAAATTAATAAAGCCATTTTGTTCAGGGTAACTCTTGTTGAACTCTCTTCATTTTGTGGGCAGCACGGTAGCATGGTGGTTAGCATAAATGCTTCACAGCTCCAGGGTCTCAGGTTCGGTTCCCGGCTGGGTCACGGTCTGTGCGGAGTCTGCACGTCCTCCCCGTGTGTGCGTGGGTTTCCTCCGGGTGCTCCGGTTTCCTCCCACAGTCCAAAGATGTGCGGGTTAGGTGGATTGGCCATGCTAAATTGCCCGTAGTGTCCTAAAAAGTAAGGTTAGGGGGGGGGGGGGGGTTGTTGGGTTACGGGTATAGGGTGGATACGTGGGTTTGAGTAGCGTGATCATTGCTCAGCACAACATCGAGGGCCGAAGGGCCTGTTCTGTGCTGTACTGTTCTATGTTCTATGATGCTGTTATTGTAATCAAACATACATACCACAGCTTCATACCGGAGCAAAAGGCAGATAAAATCATCTTATCACAAGTGAGCAAGAATGGTTCAAGGGGAAAATCATCCTCTATTAATTTCTCAGGGGAACAAACCAATTTTCTGTATTTTGATGAAATAAGCATATTGCACGTCGAATCTATAGATAATTTCAGAGTTGGAGAGACACTCTACGACAGAATAACAAAGCTGCTGTGAAAGCATTTATTGGTTCTTTTTGAAAAGGCCAACCAACTGTTGTATAGGCATGTTCCTGTTATTGAAATACCACTCAAAGCTCGTTACCAAATGTGTTGGACATGTTTGCAATATCCCATTATATCTGCTGAGTAGAATCTACACTGAATGTTGTTTGGGTTAGGCAATTTATTATTAAATATTAATTACTGAAATTAAATCAAAGTTCCTGACTGGTAATTAGTATACATGCTGAGAGGTCTGGCTAAAAACAAATCTTTGGGAGATTTGTCCGAAAGGACAAAGACTGAACTTATACAGATTGATTCAAGGGATGTTGCTGCTTCCTCAGCACTAGTTGCTTAGGTCATTGCTGTTTTGCAGACGAACACCACGGCCAATTTTCACACAGCAAGTTTTCAGGAACAACAAATCAAATGAATAACCAGATGAACTGTTTTGATGGCTGATTGCTCACCAATGCCCTGGTGCTTTGGATCATACCAGGGTATTTTTCACATATTTGGAGTAGGCAGCTGAGGCCTTATTTTAACATTATAGCCAAGCATTGGCAAGTCTGGCACTCATGTTTCAGATTTTTGTTTCTGCTTAATTCCTGGAGTGGCACATGAACCCAAAAACATCTGACTGAGGAGGGAGCATGTTACATTGAAGGAATATTTCATGCCCTGTTCAATCAATATGAATTAAAGATAAGGGGGGGATTCTCCGAACCCCCCCGCCCCGGGCGGGTCAGAGAATCGCCGGGGGCAACTTAAATCCCGCCCGGGCGCCCCGCGATATTCGCCACCCCCCCCAAAAATCCCATTGACGTGAATCGCGTTGTGCCTCGGAAGATGTCGACGACTGCCGCGACGCAATGACCCCGGGGCCGCCCCAATTCTCCGGGCCAGATGGGCCGAAGTCACATCAGCGTAAATCAAACCATCTATTTAACGGCGTCAACCAGTCGTGCTGGAGTGTGCATGCCCGGGGGGGTGGTGGGGGGAGGAGCTGGGGGGGATGAGCGGGGGGGGGGGGGGAGAGGTGCGTGCTGGGGAGGAGGGGTTGGTGTCCGCCTGGCCACGTGCCAGCTGGCAACAGTCACGACCATGCAACCATGCAGCCCATGGCACCTGGCTGCAAGGGGGGTGGTATAGGCAATGATGACATGACGTCTCTCCCTCCCACCCACATCCCCACCACCCACCCCCTGCAGGCCGTTATCATTGGCCATCACCCAGCGGTGTTGGCTGATGCGGCGGAAACCACGCTTCTACATGTTGCTCTGGGGGAGCTGGAGCAGGGGCTGGCGGAGGTGGAGCTGGCAGGGAGGTGACGGAGTCTGCCACAGAGGAGCGTGCCGCAGGGAGGCAGCCGCCCAGACTGGAGGGCTGCCAGCATGACAGGACGAGGAGGAGGTGGAGGTGGTGGTGGTGCCATAGCGATGGAGATGCCCGATGAGGCCCCGTGTGTACCGGCCTCGCTCGTTGTTCGTTGTACCAGGACCTCATGGACCGGGCATGCAGGAGGGGACTCCGGATGAGCTGGGAAACCGTCGCCCATATCTGCCACCTGATGGCACACCTGACACTGCGTGGCACTGGGGGGGGACACCCTCTCCCCGTAGCCGTGCTTATGGTGATCCTGAACTTTTATGCCACGGGGTCATTCCAGGCACCGAGTGGGGACCTCTCCGTCATCTCGCAGGCATTGGTGCACCGGTGCATCTGTGCAGTGACGAAAACCCTGTATGCCATTGCGGACTGCTACATCCAGTTCCATGTGGACTGGGCCAGCCAGGAAGCCCGGTCAGAAGGCTTTGTGGCCGTGGCCAGGATGCCCATGGTCCAGGAGGCAACCGATGGTATGTACGTCACCGTGCGGCCACCTGCAGATAACAGGGCTGTGTTCACGAATAGGAAAGGGACCTATTTTATGAACATGCAGGTGGTCTGTGACCACCGCATGAGGATCCTGCACGTCTGCGCCCGGTACCCGGGCAGTGTACATGACTCATCCGTATTGGCACAATCTTTCAGCCCCACCATGTTTGAGGAATGCCCATCCCCCTCCCCCCCACGCCCAGATGAGGGGCTGGTTGCTGGGCGACAGGGGCTACCCGTCACGGTCGTGGTTGATGACGCCCACACGGAGGCCACAGACTGACACGGAGAACCGCTACAACAATGCCCATGCAGCGATCAGGGGTGTGATAGAGAGGTGCTTTGGGCTGCTGAAGATGCACTTCAGGTGCCTGGACCGCTCAGGAGGGGCCCTGCAGTAGTCAGATAGGGTCGGCCACATTGCTGCGGTCTGCTGCGACCTTCACAACACAGCTCAGCAGAGGGGCGATGAGCTGCAGGCAGAGGAGGGGGAAGGGGAGGAACAGCAAGACAAGGTGCAGACCTCCCCAGATGAGGAGGATGGGGGCAATGGTCAGGACAGACGGACTGGTCATGGACGGGAGGCTGCCCACCGTTAGCGGCTGGGCCAGCGGGCACGGGACAGGCTGATAGCAGCCCGGTCACAGGCTAGGGGGGGCGTGGGAATCGCAGAGTATGGGCACAGACTGCACACGACACCAGCCTATCACCCTCACCCCACACACCCAACACCAACCACCCTCATCCCTCACCCAACTGGAGGTGGATTCCTGTGATTCCTACCCTGTGAGTAGGGACCCCTTTAGTGGCCGTTTCCTCGGGAGGCCCGGCCTAGCTGGGCCACACTGCGGCTCGGGTGACTGGGATGGTGAGCTGCCAGCCTGTCCTGCCCATTGCCCACCAGATGCACCTAGGACGGAAGGGTGGGAGTCCAAGGAGTTCCGGGACCTCATGGGGGATCTGGGGGAAGGGGGATATGGGGGAAATGGGGTAGGGGGAATTGGAGGAAGGGGATATGGGGGAAAGGGGATATGGGGGAAGGGGATATGGAGGAAGGGGGATATGGGGGTAGGGGGATATGGGGAGGGGGGAATGTGGATATGGGGGAAGGGGAATTTTGTTGAAGGGGGATATGAGGGAAGTGGATATGGGGGAAAGGGGATATGGGGGAAAGGGGGATATGGCGGGATATGGGGGATATGGGGGAAGGGGGATATGGGGGAAGGGGGATATGGGAGATATGGGGAATATGGGGGAAGGGGATATGGGGAAGGGGGTATGGGGGATATGGGGAAGGGGGTATGGGGAAGGGGGGATATGGGGTAAGGGGGATATGGGGAAGGGGATATTGGGAAGGGGAATATGGGCGAAGGGGGATACGGGGAAGGGGTTCTGGGGGAATGAGGATATGAGGAATGGAGGGATATGGTGGAATGTGGATATGGGCGAAGGGGGCTATGAGGGGACGGGGATATGGGGGAATAGGGGATATGGGGAAGGGGGGATATGGGGGGACGGGGATATGGGGAATAAGGGGTATGGGGGAAGGGGGACATGGGGGAAGGGGGGATATGGTGGAATGTGGATATGGGGGAAGGGGGATATGAGGGAATGGTGGATATCTGGGAAGGAGGAAATGGGGAAAGGGGGATATGAGGGATGGGGGGATATGGGGGAATGGGGATATGAGGAATGGAGGGATATGGTGGAATGTGGATATGGGGAAGGGGGATAGAACATAGAACATAGAACATAGAACGATACAGCGCAGTACAGGCCCTTCGGCCCACGATGTTGCACCGACATGGGAAGTCAAAAACTAAAGGCCATCTAACCTACACTATGCCATTATCATCCATATGCTTATCCAATAAACTTTTAAATGCCCTCAATGTTGGCGTGTTCACTACTGTTGCAGGTAGGACATTCCACGGCCTCACCACTCTTTGTGTAAAAAACCCACCTCTGACCTCTGTCCTATATCTATTACCCCTCAATTTAAGGCTATGTCCCCTCGTGCTAGCCATCTCCATCTGCGGGAGAAGGCTCTCACTGTCCACCCTATCTAACCCTCTGATCATTTTGTATGCCTCTACAGTATTAAGTCACCTCTTATCCTTCTTCTCTCTAACGAAAACAACCTCAAGTCCATCAGCCTTTCCTCATAAGATTTTCCCTCCATACCAGGCAACATCCTGGTAAATCTCCTCTGCACCCGTTCCAAAGCTTCCACGTCCTTCCTATAATGAGGCGACCAGAACTGTACGCAATATTCCAAATGCGGCCGTACTAGAGTTTTGTACAACTGCAACATGACCTCATGGCTCCGGAACTCAATCCCTCTGCCAATAAAGGCCAACACACCATAGGCCTTCTTCACAACCCTATCAACCTGGGTGGCAACTTTCAGGGATCTATGTACATGGACACCGAGATCCCTCTGCTCATCCACACTGCTAAGAATTTTACCATTAGCCAAATATTCCGCATTCCTGTTATTCTTTCCAAAGTGAATCACCTCACACTTCTCCACATTAAACTCCATTTGCCACCTCTCAGCCCAGCTCTGCAGCTTATCTATGTCCCTCTGTAACCTGCAACATCCTTCCACACTGTCTACAACTCCACCAACTTTAGTGTCGTCTGCAAATTTACTCACCCAACCTTCTGTGCCCTCCTCTAGGTCATTTATAAAAATGACAAACAGCAACGGCCCCAGAACAGATCCTTGTGGTACGCCACTCGTAACTGAACTCCATTCTGAACATTTGCCATCAACCACCACCCTCTGTCTTCTTTCAACTAGCCAATTTCTGATCCACATCTCTAAATCACCCTCAATCCCCTGCCTCTGTATTTTCTGCAATAGACGACCGTGGGGAACCTTATCAAACGCTTTACTGAAATCCATATACACCACATCAACTGCTCTACCCTCGTCTACCTGTTCAGTCACCTTCTCAAAGAACTCGATAAGGTTTGTGAGGCATGACCTACCCTTCACAAAACCATGCTGACTATCCCTAATCATATTATTCCTATCTAGATGATTATAAATCGTATCTCTTATAATCCTCTCCAAGACTTTACCCACAACAGACGTGAGGCTCACCGGCCTATAGTTACCGGGGTTATCTCTACTCCCCTTCTTGAACAAAGGGACCACATTTGCTATCCTCCAGTCCTCTGGCACTATTCCTGTAGCCAATGATGACATAAAAATCAAAGCCAAAGGCTCAGCAATCTCTTCCCTGGCTTCCCAGAGAATCCTAGGATAAATCCCATCAGGCCCCGGGGACTTATCTATTTTCACCTTGTCCAGAATTGCCAACACTTCTTCCCTACGCACCTCAATGCCATCTATTCTAATAGCCTGGGTCTCAGCATTCTCCTCCAAAATATTATCTTTTTCTTGAGTGAATACTGACGAAAAGTATTCATTTAGTATCTCGCTTATCTCCTCAGCCTCCACACACAACTTCCCACCACTGTCCTTGACTGGCCCTACTCTTACCCTAGTCATTCTTTTATTCCTGACATACCTATAGAAAGCTTTTGGGTTTTCCTTGATCCTACCTGCCAAAGACTTCTCATGGGGGGATATGGGGGAAGGGGATATGAGGGACTGGGGGATATGGTGGAATGTGGATAAGGGGAAGGGGGATATGAGGGATGGGGGATAAGGGGGAAGGGGGATATGAGGGACGGGGGGATATGGGGGTATGGGGATATGGGGGAAGGGGTGATATGGTTGAAGGGGGTATGGGGGAAGGGGATTTGAGGGAAGGGGGATATGAGGGAAGGGGGACATGGGGGAAAGGGGGATATGGTGGAATGTGGATATGGGGAAGGGGATATGAGGGAATGGGGATATGGGGGAAGGAGGATATGGGGGAAGGGGATATGAGGGATGGGGGCATATGGGGGAATGGGGATATGAGGAATGGAGGGATATGTTGGAAGGAGGATATGGGGAAGGGGGATATGAGGGATAGGGGGATATGGGGGAATGGGGATTTGGGGGAAGGGGTGATATGGTTGAAGGGGGATATGGGGAAGGGGATTTGGGGGAAGGGGATATGGGGGAAGGGGGATATGGTGGGATATAGGGGAAGGGGGATATGGGGAAGAGATGTATGAGGGAAGGGGGGTATGGGGGAAGGGGGTTATGAGGAAGGGGGGATATGGGGGAAGGGGGGATATGGGGGAAGGGGGATATGGGGAAGGGGATTTGAGGGAAGGGGATATGGGGGAAGGGCGATATGGTGGGATATAGGGAAGGGGGATATGGGGAAGGGGATATGGGGAGGGGGATATGGGGGAAGGGGGATATGGGGATGGGGATATGGGGAATGGGGATATGGGGGAAGGGGTGGTATGGTTGAAGGGGGAAATGAGGGAAGGGGATTTGAGGGAAGGGGGATATGGGAAGGGGATATGGTGGGATATAGGGGAAGGGGATATGGGGGAAGAGATATATGAGGGGAAGGGGATATGGGGGAAGGGGGTTATGGGGAAGGGGGATATGATGGAAGGGGGATATGGGGAAGGGGATTTGTGGGAAGGGGGATATGGGGGAAGGGGATATGGTGGGATATAGAGGAAGGGGGATATGGGGGTAGTGGGATATGGGGATGTGGGGGAAGGGGATATGGGGGAATGGAGATATGGGGGAAGGGGATATGGGAAAGGGGACATGAGGAAGGGGGGACATCGGGGAACGGGGATATTGGGATGGGGATATGGGGGAAGGGGGATATGGGGAAGGGTGGATATGGGGAGGGGGATATGGGGGAAGGGGATATAGGAGAAGGGGGATATGGGGGAAGGTGCGTATGGGGGAAGGGAGTTGGGGAAGGGGGAAAGGAAGGCAGGCAGTGGGGGGTCTCACTTGGCACTGCGCAGCGGTGGCCATTTTGCAGGTTCTTCGTTGGGGGGGGGTCTTTTGTGCAGTGACACCGCGCGGGTCCGTGACAGGTGACGCCGATGCGAATGACATCACGCTGCTACTAGCCCATTCCTTGCCGGAAAATTTGCGAAGTTTCGGGGGGCCCGATGCCGGAGTTATTCGTGCTGTTTTTGGTGCCGGGTTCGGGCCATCGCGCTGATTCACGGAGAATCCTGCACATTTTCTTGATGGACTGAGGGTAAACAGGGATGTGCTTCAACACTTCATCAAAAATTAAACACTGGGCAGAATTCTTGCATTTTGAGACGAAGCGCTGTGACAAGGGTGGGAATGTGGATTGTTTCCCGCTGTGGCAGCTGGCAGGAAAACACACCAGATCTTCTGGCCCTGATATCCTTAATTATGCACCTGGTTGTGTCATGTTGTAATCGGTTGCGCAGCAGGCCTGGATGGTGTATAGTCTGGTGTCATGTCTGGGTGAAACATCACAGTCCCACTATTGAAGAAAGAAGAAAGAATTCTGAAAACGAAGGTAGATCTCCGAGAAGCCCTCTGAGGCTGGATGGTGAACCTCTTGAGAAGGAAGATTGGTTTGGATTGGATTGGATTTGTTTATTGTCACGTGTACCGAGGTACAGTGAAAAGTATTTTTCTGCAAGCAGCTCAACAGATCATTCAGTACATGGAAGAAAAGGGAATTAAACAATTCAAGAAAATACATGAGAATACATAATAGGGCAACACAAGATATACAATGTAACTACATAAGCATTGGCATCGGTTGAAGCATACAGGGTGTAGTGTTAATGAGGTCAGTCAATAGATAGACTGCCACCGACATTGAGACTAGAAGATGGACCTCGTCCATGACACCTGATCTGAAAGGTTCACCTGCAGATGTTCACCCGACTCCCTGCTGTGGTGCTCCTGGGTCAAAGGTACAGGCAGCCTCCATCCCAAACTCCGGAGGCAGCCCCAGGCATTGTTGTGATAGATCAACGACCATGTAGGAATAAGGAGAGGAGAAATTTCTTCAGCCAATAGTTTGTGAATTTTTAGAATTCTCTTTCCCAGAGAGAGCTGCCAATGCTCAGTGGCTGCCCGCTTTCGGCGGGTCCCACAAGTGTCAGTCACAACAGGTCCATACTGGCGGGACCTGGCTCCATGGGCGCCCTGCTGAGTCCTCGGGGGGAGGCGCAGGGGGATTTGGCCCCTGGGGGTGCCCCCACGGTGGCCTAGCCCACGATCGGGGTCCACCGATCCGCGGGCGGGCCTGTGCCATGGGGGCACTCTTTCCCTCCGCACTGGCCGCTGTCAGTGGCCATGGCCGGTACAGAGAAGAACCCCCCGCGCATGCGCTGGGATGATGCTGTTGCTCGTTCTGGGTGAGTGTGCTTAACACTCAATTTGGCTCTGTTTCGTTACTTAGCTCTGGAGTCGCCAGGTATCGTTAAGATACCGCCACAAGTTTCAAGGTCAAGTTCAAAGCAATAAAACCATACACCAATTAGTAAGTTCAAACAACTGAGGTTATTATAATACAATTATAATCTACTCATGCACACGCTAAGATGATTAAACTATTCCTACCACTAAATAAACCAATACTTATCTCAAAAGGAACTGCCGGATCAGGGGACAAGGCCCCTTGCTCTGCTCTGGTCTGCAGACTTCAGGTTGGTACGGGTTAAAAAGGGGTCAGGAGTGTCTATCTCTGGTAGCGATCGTTGTGAGACACTTACTTGCTGGCGGCTGCTATCCCAAACCTCTCCTCTCTCTCGTTCAAGGTCTTCTTTGGCAAAAGCTGGTCGAGATGCTGGTCCAGAGAGGAGGGCTGGTTAAGAAGAACAAACTAAGTGTGGGACCTGTCTTTTATAGGTCCGAGGGCTTTGCGCCCTTTTGGGTGGGCCCTTCACCTGCTCGGAATCGATTGGGTCTCTTCCCAATCGATTTGTTTGAATCCCCCCAATACTGAGGCTATCTCTCAGCTACTGGGCGGGCCTTCAGGTGCTTTGTTTTCGAACCCCGCTGGTGCCGGGGTGTCTGGTTTCCCATACACTGTTGCAATCACTTCTCTATTTGTGTCCATTGTCCCTGGGATTGTTCCATTGCTATGTTAACTATCCCAGAGATTGCCTCATTAGTATACGGAATGTTCGTTTCGGTGCTGTCTGCTCTCTTAGCAGACAGAATACACATTGGCTTGGTGCAGCCTGCTTGTGCTGCAAACATTGTCCATTTTAACCTGCAAGCTTTGCGTTCCTCCATTTTGTATTGAGGGAATGGCCAACTTCGGTGGCTACAATGCCAGCACACGCTGGTGCTCCCGCGCATGTGCCAACTCGCACCGGCCAGCAGAGGCCCTTCCACGGCAGCTGGTGTGGCGCCAAACACTCCGACGCCGGCCTAGCCTCTGAAGGTGCGGAGGATTCCAGACCTTCGAGGTGGCCTGATGCCGGAGTGGTTCACGCCACTCCATGGCGCCGAAGTGGCCCACCCCGCCGGTTCGCGGAGAATCCCGCCCTCGATCTCTCCCAAATATGCAAGAATATTATTTTCCCTTTTTTACATTAATTTCCATCTCATCAGCGAGATTGAAACTGAATGCAACGTTCTCCCGGGAATTAACAATCTCTGCACTGAGAAATCACGCGGATGTGATTTAGGACACCATTTAATAAGGTACAGCAATGGCTGCTGATGGGAACGAGAAGGTGAGTAGCCATTTCCATTTTCTGGCATGCAGCTCAAGGGCACTGGAGCTGCTGCCTAATGTTCAGGGGGGACCGCCTTGGGCTTGGTCAGGGTGCTAAAACGTTTCAGACCAGGGGTCGCCCCTGGGCCAGGAAGCCAGGTGAGGGCCTTTTCGTCTGTGAGGCCTTAAAGCCATCTTTAAATATTATGGAGATTCATAACAGGGGCAACTGTAGCTGCTGCCAGTCTGTTCTACCAAACACTTCCCGCACAGAACGGGGCAGCACGGTAGCATTGTGGATAGCACAATCGCTTCACAGCTCCAGGGTCCCAGGTTCGATTCCGGCTTGGGTCACTGTCTGTGCGGAGTCTCCTCGTGTGTGCGTGGGTTTCCTCCGGGTGCTCCGGTTTCCTCCCACAGTCCAAAGATGTGCAGGTTAGGTGGATTGGCCATGATAAATTGCCCTTAGTGTCCAAAATTGCCCTTAGTGTTGGGTGGGGTTACTGGGTGATGTGGATAGGGTGGAGGTGTTAACCTTGGGTGGGGTGCTCTTTCCAGGAGCCGGTGCAGACTCGATGGGCCGAATGGCTTCCTTCAGCACTGTAAATTCTATGAAAGAACCTTGCTCTTGGTTCTATGCTGAAGGTCACTTTAACTCCCTTTGACTGTGAGCAGCTTCTCGCTTCACAGCTGAGGAGAATTGCTAATGGGGAATTGGCATTTTTAGTTCTGAGAGCATTTCACAGCTGCAGGCTGTGTTTGCTGCTGCTCCTGCTGGTGGCTGCAGATGGCTGGAGGCTGCTGTTGCTGTCTCCTTCCTTTTCTGTAGCCGGAAAGAAGATTTTTTTCTAAGATACCTTGTTCCTGGCACACCGGGCTCAGGGGTACATATAAGTCCAGAAGGCAATCCAGTTTAAAGCAAGAAGATGCTGCGGGATCTGGTGGGTGACAATGATACAAATGGGGCACCCTGATAATGCTGTTAAAGAAATGCAAATTGCTGATGCTTTTGTTGCTGGTGTGGTGAATTCTGCGTGTAACTTGCCTCTCTACGGAGTGATGTTAAACTGCACCTTGAGACCAGGCTAGATAGAATTGAGGTTCACAAGGAGGAGGTGTTAGCAATTTTGGAAAGTGTAAAAATAGATAAGTCCCCTGGGCCAGATGGGATTTATCCTAGGATTCTCTGGGAAGCTAGGGAGGAGATTGCAGAGCCTTTGTCCTTGATCTTTATGTCATCTTTGTCGACAGGAATAGTGCCGGAAGACTGGAGGATAGCAAATGTTGTCCCCTTGTTCAGGAAGGGGAGTAGAGACAACCCTGGTAATTATAGACCTGTGAGCCTTACTTCGGTTGTGGGTAAAATGTTGGAAAAGGTTATAAGAGATAGGGTTTATAATCATCTTGAAAAGAACAAGTTGATTAGCGATAGTCAACACGGTTTTGTGAAGGGTAGGTCATGCCTCACAAACCTTATTGAGTTTTTTGAGAAGGTGACCAAACAGGTGGATGAGGGTAAAGCGGTTGATGTGGTGTATATGGATTTCAGTAAGGTGTTTGATAAGATTCCACACAGTAGGCTATTGCAGAAAATAAGGAAGTATGGGATTGAAGGTGATTTAGCGGTTTGGATCAGTAATTGGCTAGCTGAAAGAAGACAGAGGGTGGTGGTTGATGACAAATGTTCATCCTGGAGTTCAGTTACTAGTGGTGTACCGCAAGGATCTGTTTTGGGGCCACTGCTGTTTGTCATTTTTATAAATGACCTGGAAGAGGGTGTAGAAGGATGGGTTAGTAAATTTGCAGATGACACGAAGGTCGGTGGAGTTGTGGATAGTGCTGAAGGATGTTATAGGATACAGAGGGACATAGATAAGCTGCAGAGCTGGGCTGAGAGTTGGCAGATGGAGTTTAAAGCGTAAAAGTGTGAGGTGGTTCACTTTGGAAGGAGTAACAGGAATGCAGAGTACTGGGCTAATGGCAAGATTCTTGGTAGTGTAGATGAACAGAGAGATCCCGGCATCCAGGTACATAAATCCCTGAAAGTTGCCACCCAGGTTAATAGGGCTGTTAAGAAGGCATGTGGTGTGCTAGCCTTTATTAGTAGGGGGATTGAGTTTCGGAGCCACAAGGTCATGCTGCAGCTGTACATAACCCTGGTGCGGCCGCTCCTGGAGTACTGCGTGCAGTTCTGGTCACCACATTATAGGAAGGATGTGGAAGCTTTGGAAAGGGTTCAGAGGAGATTTACTAGGATGTTGCCTGGTATGGAGGGAAGGTCTTACGAGGAAAGGCTCAGGGACTTGAGGTTGTTTTCGTTAGAGAGGAGAAGGCTGAGAGGTGACTTAATAGAGACATATAAGATAGTCAGAGGGTTAGATAGGGTGGACAGTGAGAGTCTCTTTCCTCGGATGGTGATGACCAACACGAGAGGACATAGCTTTAAATTGAGGGGTGGTAGATATAGGACAGATGTCAGAGGCAGTTTCTTTACTCAGAGAGTAGTAGGGGTGTGGAACGCCCTGCCTGCAACAGTAGTAGACTCGCCAACTTTAAGGGCATTTAAGTGGTCACTGGATAGACATATGGATGAAAATGGAATAGTGTAGGTCAGATAGGCTTCAGATGGTTTCACAGGTCGGCGCAACATCGAGGGCCGAAGGGCCCGTACTGCGCTGTAATGTTCTATGTTCTATGAGCGCCAGTGGAATATGTGGAAGCCAGGATTTGGTTGCGTTGAGATTGGGTCGTGTGGGAGGGCCTGCACAGCTGCGGCTCCTGGATGGAGAATGATACTGATACATGGAACAAGTAACACATTGATGGACAGATCATTTCTACGACAAAGTTCTGGACATTCTCAGGTTTATCCTCTGTTTCTGTTGAGGACTCTGCGAGGGGTGATTTCGTGTGGTTTTTTGGTGTGAAAATAAGCTGATATAACTTTGTACTGGTACCAATATGGAACGGTGACGTTTCCTTGATGTTTAATGGTTAGTGTGATATGTGGACTGTTATATAGTTGATTATCAAATCTTTGTTACTGTTTAATAAACCAAATATTCTCAAGTGGCTTCTGATGGGTACACATGTCATGTCACGTTAGTGTGGGGGAGGCTTGCGGTATTTGAGGGTCCCAGAATGGAAGCTGAATTGATTGTCAGTTTCTCTCCCTCTCCCATTCCTGACAGTTGTAATAATATAGTAAGAAGTCTTACAACACCAGGTTAAAGTCCAACAGGTTTGTTTCAAGCACGAGCTTTCGGAGCGCAGCTCCTTCCTCAGGTGAATGGAGAGGTATGTTCCAGAAACATTTATATATGTTACTGTGACTTCTTACTGTGTTCACCCCAGTCCAACGCCGGCATCTCCACATCTGGTAATAATCTGGCTGATGTCTGTCCCGCAGAGGCTGCCCTCGAGGTGCTGATGGCAACACAGGAAGCCAGACATGAGAGAATGCAGCAGCATCGACGCAAGCTGGAGGCGCATCCCATATGCAGGGGGCCACAGCAAACCCTGAAGACCCTGCCGCCATGAGGCCGAGGAGGAGCCCAGAGCCAGTGAACCAGTGACATCCCAAGGTCTACGGGCATCGTTAGTCTTTCGAGGAGATGACAACAGCATGTGCTGTTGGAGACTCCATCTCAACATAGAGACAATGCGGTGCCTGTACCATGTCCTCATGGACTTGGTACCGCATGGAGGATACCCCCTCCCAATGGCTGCGAAGATCACCGCAGCCCTGAACTTTTATGCACTCCAGGGCTCGAGCGGTGATGTGTGCAGCAAATCACAAGCTACAAGTGAGTGCGTGAGGTTACTGGTGCTCTGTATGCCTGGGAATCAGGCGATATCAACATTGAACTGGACCAGGCCCACCAAAAGGCCGGGCTTAAGTATTCTCCGCCATCACCAGGATGCGTCAGGTTCAGGGGAGTAGATAGTATACATGTCATCTTGTGCACACCGGTCACCAGGGAATTCCCTTCATTAACAAGAAGAAATTCCATTCCCTGAATATTCAATATGTGTGTGATCACTGCCTCCGTGCCATGCATCATCTGTGCACTACCCAGGGAGCACGCACGACAGCTACATCCGAGGACACTCGGAGATCCTCGACATTTTCGAGGGCCACCCACCCCAGGATGATGTCTCAGATTGTGTTTTCCGGGTCCTTAAGGGGGAGGGGAGAGCAGCCCCAAGTCGTAGTCCACATTGGCACTAACGACATAGGTAGGAAAGGGGACAAGGATGTCAGGCAGGCCTTTAGGGAGCTAGGATGGAAGCTCAGAGCGAGAACAAACAGAGTTGTTATCTCTGGGTTGTTGCCCGTGCCACGTGATAGTGAGATGAGGAATCGGGAGAGAGAGCAATTAAACACGTGGCTACAGGGATGGTGCAGGCGGGAGGGATTCAGATTTCTGGATAACTGGGGCTCTTTCTGGGGAAGGTGGGACCTCTATAGACAGGATGGTCTACATCTGAACCTGAGGGGCACCAATATCCTGGGGGGGAGATTTGTTAGTGCTCTTTGGGGGGTTTAAACTAATTCAGCAGGGGCATGGGAACCTGGATTGTAGTTTTGGAGTACGGGAGATTGAGAGTATAGAGGTCAGGAGCACAGATTTGACTTTGCAGGAGGGTGCCAGTGTTCAGGTAGGTGGTTTGAAGTGTGTCTACTTCAATGCCAGGAGCATACGAAATAAGGTAGGGGAACTGGCAGCATGGGTTGGTACCTGGGACTTCGATGTTGTGGCCATTTCAGAGACATGGATAGAGCAGGGACAGGAATGGTTGTTGCAGGTTCCGGGGTTTAGGTGTTTTAGTAAGCTCAGAGAAGGGGGCAAAAGAGGGGGAGGTGTGGCGCTGCTAGTCAAGGACAGTATTACGGTGGCGGAAGGGATGCTAGATGGGGACTCTTCTTCTGAGGTAGTATGGGCTGAGGTTAGAAACAGGAAAGGAGAGGTCACCCTGTTGGGAGTTTTCTATAGGCCACCTAATAGTTCTAGGGATGTAGAGGAAAGGATGGCGAAGATGATTCTGGAAAAGAGCGAAAGTAACAGGGTAGTTGTTATGGGAGACTTTAACTTTCCAAATATTGACTGGAAAAGATATAGTTCGAGTACATTAGATGGGTCATTCTTTGTACAATGTGTGCAGGAGGGTTTCCTGACACAATATGTTGACAGGCCAACAAGAGGCGAGGCCACATTGGATTTGGTTTTGGGTAATGAACCAGGCCAGGTGTTAGATCTGGAGGTAGGTGAGCACTTTGGAAACAGTGACCACAATTCGGTGACCTTTACGTTAGTAATGGAAAGGGATAAGTATACCCCGCAGGGCAAGAGTTATAGCTGGGGGAAGGGCAATTATGATGCCATTAGACATGACTTAGGATGTGTTGGTTGGAGAAGTAGGCTGCAAGAGTTGGGCACACTGGATATGTGGAGCTTGTTCAAGGAACAGCTATTGCATGTTCTTGATAAGTACGTACCAGTCAGGCAGGGAGGAAGGGGTCGAGCGAGGGAACCGTGGTTGACCAAAGAAATGGAATCTCTTGTTAAGAGGAAGAAGGAGGCCTATGTGAAGATGAGGCGTGAAGTTTCAGTTGGGGCGCTTGATATTTACAAGGAAGCGAGGAAGAGAGCTGAGACGAACAAGGAGGGGACATGAGAAGGCTTTGGCAGGTAGGATCAAGGAAAACCCAAAAGCTTTCTATAGGTATGTCAGGAATAAAAGAATGACTAGGGTAAGAGTAGGGCCAGTCAAGGACAGTGGTGGGAAGTTGTGTGTGGAGGCTGAGGAGATAAGCGAGATACTAAATGAATACTTTTCGTCAGTATTCACTCAAGAAAAAGATAATATTGTGGAGGAGAATGCTGAGACCCAGGCTCTTAGAATAGATGGCATTGAGGTGCATAGGGAAGAAGTGTTGGCAATTCTGGACAAGGTGAAAATAGATAAGTCCCCGGGGCCGGATGGGATTTATCCTAGGATTCTCTGGGAAGCCAGGGAAGAGATTGCTGAGCCTTTGGCTTTGATTTTTAGGTCATCATTGGCTACAGGAATAGTGCCAGAGGACTGGAGGATAGCAAATGTGGTCCCTTTGTTCAAGAAGGGGAGTAGAGATAACCCCGGTAACTATAGGCCGGTGAGCCGAACGTCTGTGGTGGGTAAAGTCTTGGAGAGGATTATAAAAGATACGATTTATAATCATCTAGATAGGAATAATATGATTAGGGACAGTCAGCATGGTTTTGTGAAGGGTAGGTCATGCCTCACAAACCTTATCGAGTTCTTTGAGAAGGTGACTGAACAGGTAGACGAGGGTAGAGCAGTTGATGTGGTGTATATGGATTTCAGTAAAGCGTTTGATAAGGTTCCCCACGGTCGTCTATTGCAGAAAATACGGAGGCTGGGGATTGAGGGTGATTTAGAGATGTGGATCAGAAATTGGCTATTTGAAAGAAGACAGAGAGTGCTAGTTGATGGGAAATGTTCAGAATGGAGTTCAGTTACGAGTGGCGTACCACAAGGATCTGTTCTGGGGCCGTTGCTGTTTGTCATTTTTATAAATGACCTAGAGGAGGGCGCAGAAGGATGGGTGAGTAAATTTGCAGACGACACTAAAGTCGGTGGAGTTGTAGACAGTGCGGAAGGATGTTGCAGGTTACAGAGGGACATAGATAAGCTGCAGAGCTGGGCTGAGAGGTGGCAAATGGAGTTTAATGTGGAGAAGTGTGAGGTGATTCACTTTGGAAAGAATAACAGAAATGCGGAATATTTGGCTAATGGTAAAATTCTTGGTAGTGTGGATGAGCAGAGGGATCTCGGTGTCCATGTACATAGATCCCTGAAAGTTGCCACCCAGGTTGATAGGGTTGTGAAGAAGGCCTATGGTGTGTTGGCCTTTATTGGTAGAGGGATTGAGTTCCGGAGCCATGAGGTCATGTTGCAGTTGTACAAAACTCTAGTACGGCCGCATTTGGAGTATTGTGTACAGTTCTGGTCGCCTCATTATAGGAAGGACGTGGAAGCTTTGGAACGGGTGCAGAGGAGATTTACCAGGATGTTGCCTGGTATGGAGGGAAAATCTTATGAGGAAGGGCTGATGGACTTGAGGTTGTTTTCGTTAGAGAGAAGAAGGTTAAGAGGTGACTTAATAGAGGCATACAAAATGATCAGAGGGTTAGATAGGGTGGACAGCGAGAGCCTTCTCCCGCGGATGGAGGTGGCTAGCACGAGGGGACATAGCCTTAAATTGAGGGGTAATAGATATAGGACAGAGGTCAGAGGTAGGTTTTTTACGCAAAGAGTGGTGAGGCCGTGGAATGCCCTACCTGCAACAGTAGTGAACACGCCAACATTGAGGGCATTTAAAAGTTTATTGGATAAGCATTTGGATGATAAGGGCATAGTGTAGGTTAGATGGCCTTTAGATTTTTTCCATGTCGGTGCAACATCGAGGGCCGAAGGGCCTGTACTGCGCTGTATCGTTCTATGTTCTATGTTCTATGATGACAGGTTGGCTCTCGGGGGATAAAGGGTACCCGCTGAGGTTTTGGATGAGGACGTCAGTGCGCAGGCGGGAGACCATGGCTGAGATCCGATAGCCCGAGGCTCATTTTGGCAACAGTGCTGACATTGAGCAGTGCATCGGACTACTGAATATGCAGTTCCGATGCCTGGACCACTCTGGTGGTGATTGCAGTACACCCCCAGAGGGTGTCCAGCTTTGTGGTGGTCTGCTGGCACTACAGTGGGGCAACATGCTGCAGGAGGAGAAGGAGTTACTTGCGGCCTCGTCTAGGGAGGAGAAGGAGGAAGTGCTGGTCCTGGAGAGGATGGTTGATGAGCCCAGGAAGAAGCCGCAGGAAGAGCTGGAGGTTGGAGCACAGGCAGTGCCAAGGGTCTGGCATGCCTGGAGGACTAGGTAGGCCTGTATCCTCACCCGATTCTCATAGGGCAAGGCTTTGTCTGTCCATTCACCCTATCCCTCCCATACCCCTTACCCCCTAATGCCCCCATTTCCCTCCTTCCCCTCCTCTCCTCAATCCCTCCTCCATATAGGGATGCAGGCAGTCCCACTGTGAAGATTAACATGACAGTTTTGACACATATCAGGTGTGAAATGTTTAAATGCTGAACATTTGACATTTCCATTCCCTCTGGGCACAGACACTGTACTCATCAGAGTCCTCACTCAGTGCAAGGAACGGGCCATGGAGGTCGCAGGGCTGGAGGAGGACAGATTGGTCACTGACGGAGAGGTTGGCGCATTCCACAGAGATGACGATCCACCGGGGCATGTGCCGCCGGCAAGTGGGACGGGGTTCTCCAACCCCAGAGCCCCCAGAAGACACTTGCCAAGGCATTGAAGGCAATGGGATGTGGTCGGCAGCAAGCTGCCTCTTCCGCTGATGTGCATCCTGGGGACACACCTAGACACAGCGAAAGAACGTGGAAGGCTAAGCAGGTCAAGGATGACTGGGAGGGCTCTGGGGGGTCGGGGGCAAAAAATGGAGGGAGGGGTGAGGGGAGACAAAGGAGTGTGGGGAAGGTTTGGGCGGAATGGGGACATGATCAGGGTTGGTGGCAGTTGGGGACATATATGTACAGCATTAAAAACGTTGCAGACGAGAAATATGACACCTCTGGCACTTTCTTCCACAATGCAGGCTGACCATCAATCCTCTGATCCAACCCAGGGGCTGAATGGGTGGGGGTGTAAGAGGGGAGGTGGGAAGGGGAGGTGGAAGGGGGTGCGGGAGGAGTGTGTGTGACGAAGGATGAGTCCACATCCTCGAGGATGAGGGCCTCCCTGGTCCACCAGGCTTGCCAAACCCTCGCCACTGCCGCTGGTCCTCCAGTCCCTGGCTGGTCCTGCAGGTCTTCCCGGGGCTCATCCTCCAGCACTTCCTGGTCCGGCACGTCCTCTGTCATGCACACTCCCTGGGAAGGGTGCGCACACGTCTGCATGATCTTCATGTGGTGGTCGCACATGAGCTGGAAGTTCAGGGAGTGGAACCCCTTTCTGTTGATGCACTGTAGCCATCTAAGATGGACACTGGGCTACAAAATGGAGAACTGCTACGGCTGCAGGGAAAAACAGTCTTAGCAAGGACAAGCAGTTTGCAGAAGACTAATTAGCATTATGCACGCACAGAAACCAGTTTTTGGCCAGGTGCAGAGTTTCAGCCAAAGGTGTAAATGGCAACAGATCTACATAGTAATGAGGTGATCCAGATCCAGACCCCACACAATAGAAACATTTAAGTATCAATGGATACTTTTGAGTAGACGCCCAGACAGAATGGCACCACAGTAACCAACACAAAGAACCGTAGGGACCGCCCCACCCATCGAGGAACGACCCTCAGATTGGGGGGTTTGGAAGATATAGATTGGGAAAGGCCCAATCGATACATGACAGGTAAAAGAACCGCCCAAGGGGGCACGGACTTCTAGGACATATAAAAGTAGACCCCCGCATATGGTTCGGTCTGTTTTGTTGCTCCGGCTCCGCTTTGCTGCTACATCGCATCCTGACTCCAGTTCCATCACCAGCCGTTGAGCCATCAGCCATCGAACTGTAAGTGCCAATACAACGATTGCTACGTGATCCAGACCTTGCTAGATCCTGACAACTTTAAGTACCTGAGAGTTGCAGACCAAGAACGGGACGAAGGCCTTGTCCCCTGACCTTGCCTGTTCCTGTCTAGATAAGTATTTTAGTTGTTTAGTATTAGAAGTAAGTTAGTCTCTTTAGCGTATGCATGTGTATTTATTATATTTGTTATAATAAATATCAATCGTTTGGACTTACTAATCGGTGTACAGATTTATTACTTTGAACCTGACCTTGATATACTTGTGACAGTGTCTAAATACGGCACCTGGCGACTCCTGAGCATAATTACATACACAGAGCCATAGTAGTGTTAAGCACACGGCCTTTAAACGGAGACGTGTTAATACACTCCAGTAAAACGAGCACTCCCTGACGGCACAATGTGCACAAGGCAACATGTGTGCTATCTATTACCCCCTTGAACTGGGGCATCCCGGTGATGGCGGAGAAGCCTGTTGCCCAGGCATCTTGTTGGGTCTGCTCCATGCCAAAGTTTATCTAGTTCGCTGTGCGGGCAAATAGGCCATCACAGATGCACTTGTCGGCTACAGCTTGTGAGATGCCACACAAGTCCCTCCTCGAGCCTTGGAATGATCCTGAGGCATAAAGTTTAGGACTGTGGTGACCTTGATAGCCACCAGGAGCCTGTGTTTTCCTCTCCACATGGTGCCAAGTCTGCAAGGACATGTCACAGGTGCTGCACCGTCTCCTTGTTGAGGCGGAACCTTCTGCGACAAATGCTGTCTGTTATCGCCTGTACACCTTAGGCCGTCGCCGGCCTTTCTCTGTGGGTCCCACTGAGGGGTGACTGGGTCCTCTCGGTGTGGGTCAATGTCCGGCACATGTGCCGCCACCTTGAGTCTCTGTCAGCAGCATCATGAGGGCAGCCTCCGTGTGGTCCAAGATATCACCTATCCCGCGTAATATCAGTAAGGAACCGGAGAGGGTGTGAGACTGAGAAACAGCGGTGTCTTCCACCCTGGGACCTTCCATTTCTCCATACGCGCAGCCCACACACCCCTGGCCACAGATGGGGCCACTGGTCACTGGAACACACACCCCGTACCCCAGAAACCAGCATGTGACATGACCTGGACTGGATTCTGGTCCACTCAGCGGTGCTCACATCCATCCTCTGGTCACTGAGATGTGCCCTGTGCTGGCCGCTGTCCCTGAATGTTTGGATCTCGGCTGCTGCGTGTGTGGTGTTGCCTCATGCAGGGTTCAGGCACAGTGTCCAGGCCTCAGGGTCTGATTGGGATGTCCATCAATAACTCCCACACATGACATGGCACGCCTACCAAGGGAACACACTTGGGAACTGTGAAGTGCTCATTTAACTAAGATTGCCAATTCCCTATCAGCAATAGTGTTCAGCCACATGGCCAGGGACCTCCATGGTCAGTGGGAGGTATGGGTGGTAAATGGGACAGATAGAGAGGGGCTGTGGTTGCCTCCTCAATGGGTACACATGATCCAAGGAGTTGCATGGCCAACCCGCAGACTCTGCGACACCCCCAGGTACCCCGCCCCCCCCAGCCCAGGGGCGATCCTCCCCACCATTGGTGGCCCACCCTGATCCGAGGCTGCCTCCCCAAGGGCTTCCCCCACCCCCTGCTACTCCAGTGCTCCCGCACTCATTGCCTGGGAGTGAAGATGGCTACACACCTCCTCGGGTCCCCGCAGCAGCCATTTCACCAGCTTTGTGAAAAGGTATATCTGCTGGGGTGGCAGTTAACTCATGGAAGGCCATTAGGTAGTGGGGTCATTCTTGTTAATTGTATGGAGATTGGCCTTAAACGGTGAGTATTGGTTTCTTGCCACGCCACGGCAGGATCTTGATTTCACCAATGGGAGCGGGCCGGTTAGATTGCAAACTGATTGACTGTCACATGCAGGTGGACATTCTTTACATGAACATAGACATTGGCAGGAAATCCTGAGACATGTGGCACTCATGGTGAAGACAGACACCTCTAAAGTATCTCCAATCGTGAATAGTGTGACTGGAAGGACTGATCGACGCTGAAATATTTTCTGCTGTTATTCTTTGGCCTCTTCATTGGTGGCTCAGAGCATCATCCCGTACCAGCCTCCCCGGACAGGCGCCGGAATGTGGCGACTAGGGGCTTTTCACAGCAACTTCATTGAAGCCTACTCGTGACAATAAGCGATTTTCATTTTTTTCATTCATTTTCATGACCTGTGTCCAGCTGAGCAGTCAGATGCAAATGCATCTGTGCCATCAAGAAAACACTGACAAAGCAACTCTGCCGAAACAACACGCTATTGGGCATCTCCACTACAAGCGGGTGAGAAAGTTAAAATTCAGCCCATGGTGCCGGACAAAGCTGGAAAATTCTATTCGCCACCGCACCTGGGGAGAATCTCCTTCCAGTATCGTTGATATGAAAAATGAAACAATTCTCCAACTTGCCATAAATGCCAACGTTTCATCCTGTACTTCATGGCTTATTGCTCTTCTCCACTATTATGCATTAATTTCTTCTTACTCATGGTGAAAAAAGTTGATTCGCTCCATTTCACAGAATGAATCTGCTTTTTGTCTAATGTCAGGAAACTTTCAAAACACTCTGTCAGCACTAGAATAATATTAGATTAAATATTAAACCACACAGCTAGTGCAGCTATGCATTTTATAAGTGAGTTATTTGGTAGCACTGTAATACCAAATGCAATGGCACACATTCACATAAGGTTTGACAGCATGCTTTGCACCAGTTATTGTATTATTTTATTAAAAGGTGCCAACAGCCAGCTTTTCTTTACTGTGATTAACACCTTTTAATAGTGTTAGGTATAGCGCACTAAACAAAACTCGGCTGTCGCAAAAGATATTTCAACGTGCAAAATGATTGAACTTGATTTTTGCTGTGGAAATGATGAGAAGGGCGCCTTCCCAAAGGACGTAGTCCCACTGGATTAGTCTCATAGATTGATCTGACACTTACTGTTTTCATGGCTTTCCATTTACTGAGCAGATGTTTTATGGCCTCTGTAAAGAATTAAAAGAGGATTGAGAGTGTCAAACAATTCACATTCTTTTGGTGCTACTGAAGGTGACTTCATGGTTCATCTTATATACGTCTGGAACCTTTCATGCTTTAGCAAGTTCAGTCACAAGCACTCATGTCAAACTGCATCAAATATGTGGCTGAAGCCAGTGTGGGAAATATCCAAATCAGAATTCAGTTCTTGGTCTGTGTGTGGAATGAAAAAAGCATGAATCACCTGGGATTCATTCTTGGAGGCTCATTTAGCACAACCATCATGGCCTGGTGCAAAGATTTGCCTGCTGACAGTGAAGGGCGGGAGCCTCAGCCAATCTGACTGAATGAACTTTCTATCAGAGGTGATAAATGTGGAATAGCCACAGAGACATATTGGAGCATAAATATTGCTCGAAGAAAAAACACCAAGATGTGTCTTGTTTATAGGATCATAAAATCATAGACTGAGATTTTTTCTGATATTGGCAAAGGGGAATGGAGGCCGCAGACAGCAATGGTGGTTTTTTCCGCCATAGTGCCGAAAATTTTCATCCATGATTTCTAAGCCGTGTCACTGACAGGTGGCCTCCAATTCGCCCGCTAAACTTAAAGGTCACCCCAGTGCACAGCAGCTACACTTCACAGGTCACTGGGAAGTGATGACTGCCAGGAAATCTGCCCTGAGATCCTCCGATGCCCCCTGGAGAGTCTCCTCAATGATGTAGAGGCCTGCTTTGACATAATATATTTGCGCTCAGGACAAAAACCTATTAGCAATGTCACAAATCTAGCATGGGAGATGGGGCAGCAGCAGCATGAGTACCAACGCCCTGCAGAAGAAGACAGCCATCCAGTGCAATAAGAGGGTAGGAGCATAGGAATATATGAGCAGGAGTAGGCCATTCAGCCCGTCAAGTCTGCTCTGCCTTTCAATATGAACATGGCTGATTGGACACTTCAATGCCTTTTAACAACACTATTCCCATAACCCTTTACATTGTTGTTAATTAGAAATCTAGCAATCTCTATCTGAAACATGCACAATGACTGAGCTTCCACAGCCCTCTGGGATAGAGAATAAGGATTCACAGAGCTCTATGTAAAGAAATTTCTCCTTATCTGGATCCTACATTGCGCCCCCATTATTTTGAATTTCTGCCCCCAGTTTTAGATTCCCCAACCAAGGGAAAATTTTTATCTTCATTTACCCTGTCCATGCCTTTACATAGTCGATAGGTTTCAATGAGATCACCTCTGATTCTTCATGGCGAATACAGGCCCAGTTTGCCCAATCATAATCAAGGATCCCTCCCACCCGGCTTACTCACTTTTCCAACTTCTTCCATCGGGCAGGAGATACAGAAGTCTGAGAACACGCACGAACAGACTCAAAAACAGCTTCTTCCCCACTGTCACCAGACTCCTAAATGACCCTCTTATTGACTGACCTCATTAACACTACATCCTGTACCTTCATCCGATGCCAATGCTTATGTAGTTACATTGTATATCTTGTGTTGCCCTATTATGTATTCTCATGTATTTTCTTGAATTGTTTAATTCCCTTTTCTTCCATGTACTGAATGATCTGTTGAGCTGCTTGCAGAAAAATACTTTTCACTGTACCTCGGTACACGTGACAATAAACAAATCCAATCCAATCCAATCCAATCCAATCCAATCCAATCTGTGGACAGGATTCTCTGGGTCAAGAATCCCCAGGGTGAGGCGCGAATCCCACCCTGACGCCAGCTGCCCTATTCTCCGGCGCCGTTTGTTGGGTGGCGGCGGGATTCCCGCCACGCCGGTCGGGGGCCGTTAACAGCGCCCCCACCCCCCTGGCTATTTTCCGGGCCCCGATGGGCCAAGCAGCCATCCAGTTTTGGCTAACCCCTACGGCATCCACCAAGCCCCCGAAAGTTCAGAAAACTCCTCACTTTCGGGGGCTGTTGACGCCGGAGTGGTTGGCGCCGGTTTCCCCGCCCTGCATCTTTGGAACAAGGTTAATGATCCTTTGTTGTACTCCTTCTATGGCAATAATTTCCTTTCTGAGGTAAGGGGACAAAAACTGCGCACAGTACTCCATGTGCGGTCAAACCAAGCTTCTGTATAATTGAAGCAAGACTCCTGTACTAAAATCCCCTTGCAATAAAAACTAGGTTTCATAATAGCTTGCTGCAGCTGTACATTAGCTTTTAGTGACTTAGGGACAAGGGCACACAGACATCTACGCAGACATGTACATCTACACTTTGTAATTTCTTATCACTTAGGAAATAATCTGTGTAATGTTGCTGGGTTGTGTAGGAATGATGACAGAGAAGTACAACTTAGGTGGGTTACGACATGTCTTACTTATCGTATCTGGAGCCACACTAATAAGAACTCCCAAACTATTGACACAGCACTTCCTGTGTACAGGTCATGGCAATATATGCATGAATACACATTTTACATCGTCCCCATTTTAGTTAGGACAATTCATGCTCACATGCAAAGCACTATGTTGAATGTGGTAACAGAACATTGAATATTTAGATTGCATAGAGAATGTGCTTGAGCCACAAAACCTTGGCGCAAATTCCAAGTGTGTCCCTCCCTGCCAACCCCCCACATTAAAAAAAAGGCACATATGTACACCTGAAATAGTACATAGTTCTTGAAATTGAAGTTTGGTCTGTTCAGCCACCCGAGCGTGTAATTATACCAGTTGTCTGTGTTTGGGATGCAACCCGATTATTGTCCACATGCCGGATGGTATCAGGCTGTCTAGGGTGTGCACAGTGGCTACAGGGCTTGCTTATTGGCAGCAGGAGGAGGCTCTATATCCACTATGCATAGGACACAGATTGTGAAATTTAGCATGTCAACCTTTGTGGCAAAATTGGCGGTGCTGGTTCGGGTACCTGTTACAAATGACGCCTGTCCCTGACTGCAGGGCGCCATCTGAGGCAACCACATAACTGTCTGGCTGTAGGAAATGGCTGTGGACAACTTCCATTTTGTCACAGCCACATGAGGTTTGCAAGGGTCATTCTTTCATAGTGAAGTCATGGAGCTCCCTACATGTGTGATCGCTTGTAGGGCAGCTTTGAGTTCATCAGTTCTGCGGGACAACGGTACTTGAACTGTCATAATAGCAATGTCCTCCTCATGATCTGCATGTTCAGTGTGGGTAAGTAAGCCTTTGGGAGCGTATCGGCGAGGTGTAGCTCCTTACCGCAATTGTAGATCACACTGAGGCTGTAGCATTGGAGTTTGAGCATCACCCACTGCAGGCATGGTGACACAGTAGGGCATAGTGAGTTTTCATCTCACTGAGAGCCTTTGCTGTAAAAGCCACAGCTCTGCCATTCTGGATGCACACAGCTCCAAGTCCATGCTGAGACGCATTTGTTCATAAGAGTACAAGTGCTCGGACGCCGAAGAATCGTAACACAGGAGGGACTGTCAGCAGATCCTTGAGTATGTTAAATGTAGCATTCTGGTGTCCCTGCCAACACCATTCTTCATCCTGGTGAAGAAGTTGACGGCGGGGGTCCAGTTACCTCACTTTAACAGGGAATGAACTTTGATCGATAATTAGTCAGGCTGAGGTAACATTGCAGGGCTTGCTTGTCCTCAGGATGTCATCGATGATGATTTCACAAGTTTGTCCTGAGAAGAGATGTTCCATAGACTGTTGGAATACACCACTACTGGTAGATATACCATAGGGCCTGCGGAGGAACCTGTATCTGCCGAGTGGAGACATGAATCATGGGGTGGCACGGTGGCACAGAGCACCAGGGTCCTGGGTTTAATTCTGGCCTTGGGCAACTGTCTGTGTGGAGTTTGCATTTCATCCCTGTGTCTGCGCGGGTTTCCTCCGGGTGCTCTGGTTTCCTCCCACAGTCCAAAGATGTGCACATGCTAAATTGCTCTTTAGTATCAAAGATAAACAGGCTATGTGGGGTTATGGGGTGACTGGGAAAGGGCAGGGGTGTGGGGTTAGAAGGGGTACTCTTTCAGAAAGTCGGTGAACACTCAATGGGCTGGATAGCCTCCTTCTGTACTCTAGGAATTCTATGGTTCTATGAACTTAGTGAGCTTTGAAGATTTGTCATCCAGCGGGATTTGCCAAAAACCCTACTTTGCATCCAGGATGCTGAAAGCCTTAGCTTTGTGGATGCTGACTATGGCCTGTTCAATCACCTTCAAAGGATGTTGAGGTCTCAGAAGTGCTTTATTAAGGTGAAATGGCTTGATGCAGATCTTGACTGTGTCACCTTCCTTTACAGCAGCTGCACTGCAGAAGCCCACTCAACGGTCTCATTGATGGGGTGATGACACCGAGTCTTGTCATTGCATCCAATTTGTTGACCACTTTCTGTTTCATGGCAAGGGGTACTTTCCTTAGAGCACACACAGTGGGTGTTACAGAGTTGTCTAACCTCATGATACATGGCAGGCAGCTTCCCAATAATATTGCAGTTGTGCAGGTCTTTGTATTCCTGCATCTCTGGGGCTTGGTGCTGTCAGTGTGTATATCTGGCCCAAGGTGAATTAGCCCAGAGCAATGCTGTCCTGGAGACTCAGCAGTGGTTTGATGTCTTAGTTGACTATGTGGAACTGGAACTTGCCCTACGTGCAGTGCAGGGTGACGATGCCTTGTGTGTATGGTTTGTCCACCATATGCAATGAGATTGACTTTGTTGGTGGAATTTAGTGCAGCACAGGGTTCGATTTCACACAGAAGCAGCTTTGTCAATATTTTTCCCAAGTATGGGTTTTGAATATAAATTTGGCAATGCTGTACGCAATGTTTAACATTGTGAACATTTCACATTTTCCTGTGATAAAGTCAACACTTTTGCAGTAGAGTGTTTGTGTAGGAATGATGACAAATGGCTGCAAAGTAAACGGCTTACTATAAGATCTTCAGCAGCTCTTACATGCCATGCCTGTAACCAAACTGGTGAGAATTGCTGTGCTGTCAACATGCCACTTCCTGTACACAGGGCATGGCAGTATAAACGTCAATGCATATCTTGCAATCTGCACATTTGTTCCTTCCGCCAAAATGGATGACCTCACATTTTTCTCATGATATTCCAGCTGCCATATTCTTGCCCACTCACTAGGTCTGTCTTAGTCTTCCTGTAGCCGCTTTACATCTCCCTCACGACACATATTCCTATCTAGTTTTGTATCACCAGGAACTTGGAAATATTACATTTGGTCCCCAGATCCAAACGATTGATCTATATTGTGAACAACTGGGGCCCAAGTACTGATCCTTGTGATATCCCACAATCCTACCCTGCCAACATGTGAATGACATGTTCATTCCTACTTTCTGCTGTTAGCTGATCCTTAATCCATGCCAGTACATTGCCTCTTATCCCATATGCTATTATTTTGTGAATCTACTTCCTGTGGGGAACTTTATCAAACGTCTTTGGAAAATCCAAATGTATTGTGTCCATCGACTCTCTTTTATCAATGTTTACATAGCATTTACAGTGCAGAAGGAGGCCATTCGGCCCATCGAGTCTGCACCGGCTCTTAGAAAGAGCACCCTACCCAAGGTCAACACCTCCACCCTATCCGCATATCCAGTAACCCCACTCAACAGTAAGGGCAATTTTGGACACTAAGGGCAATTTATCATGGCCAATCCACCTAACCTGCACATCTTTGGACTGTGGAAGGAAACCGGAGCACCTGGAGGAAACCCACACACGGGGAGGATGTGCAGACTTCGCACAGTGACCCAAGCCGGAATCGAACCTGGGACCCTGGAGCTGTGAAGCAATTGTGCTATCCACAATGCTACCGTGCTGCCGTTCTTAAATCGTCTGTCCTTCTTAAACTCTATCCATCTATTTTCATGCAGGAGAAGCTGGCACAGAGCACGAATAAGCCATGCCAGAAGGGCGGGTGAATGTCAGAACTTTTTTTTAATATAAATTTAGATTGCCCAATTATTTTTTCCAAATAAGGGGCAATTTAGCGTGTTCAATCCACCTAGCCTGCACATTTTTGGGTTGTGGGGGAGAAACCCACGCAGACACGGGGACAATGTGCAAACTCCACACGGACAGTGACCCAGAGCCGGGATCGAACCTGGGACCTCAGCGCCGTGAGGCAGCTGTGCTAACCACTAGGTCACCGTGCTGTCCGTGAATGTCAGAACTTAACCTCCACACAGACTTCGAGGACTGAGCCATCCAGCTGGCCGGGGAGGGTGGCGACCGCTCCTGTACTGATGGTGAGATTGGCGGTGATCATAGAATACAGTGCAGAAGGAGGCCATTCAGCCCATCCAGTCTGCACCGGCTCTTGGAAAGAGCACCCTACCAAGGTCAACAACTCCACCCTATACCCATAACCCAGTAACCCCACCCAACACTGAGGGCAATTTTGGACACTACGGGCAATTTAGCATGGCCAATCCACCTAACCTGCACATCTTTGGACTATGGGAGGAAACCGGAGCCCCTGGAGGAAACCCACGCACACATGGGGAGGATGTGCAGACTCCGCACAGACAGTGACCCAAGCCGGAATCGAACCTGGGACCCTGGAGCTGTGAAGCGATTGTGCTATCCACAATGCTACCGTGCTGCCCCTAAACCAAGTGAGGATCTAGCACCGTATTATCCATCAGACATAATGCTGTGAGTCATGTCTGCTGTTTCTCACGCCCCTGCCATGCAGTAATGACGTCTCCTTTCTGTCGCAGGCACATTTGGGGAGCAGCTGAGACAGTCCACCAGCCAGATACTCGGCTCCACCACTCACCCCCACACTCTCCACCAGGGCAGAGACCCACACCTCGGTGGGACCAACTTCTAGAGTAGGCTCGGAATCACAATCAGGTAAGCACATCGAGCTTTCAGATCCACAGCAGATGGAAATCGGGATGACCTAGCTTGCCAGCTCTCGGAAGATTACCAGAGGCCTGGAATATGATGAGACTCTGGACTCAGTCATGCTCCAAAAGCGAACTGGCAGGGATGTCTAGTACACTCCTTGGATTGAAAGATTGTACAGAGGATTTTGTCCGCCACAAGTCTGAGGTGATTGTGCCAACACTCCAACACAGCTGTGGTGATGGTTGCGGTGGAGCCCATGGTCCAAGACCTTTGTTCTGCACTGCTGCAGGAAGTGCACTCCATGATACAGGCACTGCAGGAATCCAGCGGCGTAAATGCCTGAGGATGGCGGGACTTCACAAGCTCAGTCCAGCTGCCCCTCTATCTCAAGGAAGAAGCCAGGAGCCCTTGGGCGCCCATTTGAAAAAGGAACAGCTGGTTCACATCCTGAGGCCCCAAGAAACTCCATGAGTGTCCTGCCCATCCAAATCCCCTATTCCCATGACAACTTCAACTCCACAGGCCAAGGAGCATGGCACTGCCTCACAGCAGGATCCTAAAAATAGGCCAGAGGATGCTTGCAAAGGTTGTCACAGTTGACAGGGTGTGGCAGAGTGCAAGGTGCCTCCAATTTTTAAAAAAACATTCATTGTCTGGTGGTAGAAGTGTCAATAGAGGAGCATTTTGGGAACAGTAACCATTATTCAGTAAGTTTTAAAGTGTTGGTGGACAAGGATAAGAGTGGATCTAGGGTAAATGTGCTAAATTGGGGGAAGGCTAATTATAACAATTAGGTGAGAACTGAAGAACCTAGATTGGGGGCGGATGTTTGAGGGTAAATCAACATCTGACATGTGGGAGGCTTTCAAATGTCAGTTGAAAGGAATTCAGGACCGGCATGTTCCTGTAAGGAAGAAGGATAAATATGGCAAATTTCGGGAACCTTGGATAACGAGAGATATTGTAGGTCTCGTCAAAAAGAAAAAGGAGGCATTTGTCAGGGCTTAGAAGGCTGCGAACAGATGAAGCCTGTGTGGAATATGAGGAAAGTAGGAAGGAATTTAAGCAAGGAGTCAGGAGGGCTAAAAGGGGTCATGAAAAATCATTGGCAATATGGTTAAGGAAAATCTCAAGGCTTTTTACACTTATATAAAAAGCAAGGGAGTAGCCAGGGAAAGGGTTGGCCCACTGAAGGATGGGCAAGGTAATCTATGTGTGGAGCCAGAGTAAATGGACGAGGTACTAAATGAATACTTTGCATCTGTATTCACCAAAGAGAAGGAACTGGTGGATGCTGAGTCTGGAGAAGGGTGTGCAGATAGCCTGGGTCACATTGAGATCCAAAAAGACGAGGTGTTGGGCGTCTTGAAAAATATTAAGGTGGATAAGTCCCCAGGGCCTGATGGGATCTACCCCAGAATACTGAAGGAGGCAAGAGAGGAAATTGCTGAGGCCTTGACAGAAATCTTTGGATCCTCACTGTCTTCAGGTGATGTCCCAGAGGAATGGAGAATAGCCAATGTTGTTCCTTTGTTTAAGAAGGGTAGCAAGGATAATCCAGGGAACTACAGGCCGGTGAGCCTTACATCAGTGGTAGGGAAATTACTGGAGAGAATTCTTCTAGACAGGATCTACTCCCATTTGGAAGCAAGCTGTTTAGCACACTGGGCTAAATCGCTGGCTTTGAAAGCAGACGAAGGCAGGCCAGCAGCACGGTTCGATTCCCGTAACAGCCTCCCCGAACAGGCGCCGGAATATGGCAACTAGGAGCTTTTCACAGTAACTTCATTGAAGCCAACTCGTGACAATAAGCGATTTTCATTTCATTTTCATTTCAAGCGGATGTATTAGCAAGAAGCAGCACGGTTTTGTGAAGGGGAGGTCGTGTCTCACTAACTTGATAGAGTTTTTCGATGAGGTCAAAAAGATGATTGATGTAGGTAGGACAGTGGATGTTGTTGATATGGACTTCAGTAAGGCCTTTGACAAGGTCCTTCATGGCAGACTGGTATAAAAGGTGAAGTCACATGGGATCAGAGGTGAGCTGGCAAGATGGATACAGAACTGGCGAGGTCATAGAAGGCAGAGAGTAGCAATGGAAGGGTGCTTTTCTGATTGGAGGGCTGTGACTAGTGGTGTTCCGCAGGGATCAGTTCTGGGGCCTTTGCTGTTCATAGTATACATAAATGATTTGGAGAAAAACTGGTCTGATTAGTAAGTTTGCGGATGACACAAAGGTTGGTGGAATTGTAGACAGTGATGAGGACTGTCAGAGGATACAACAGCATTTAGATCATTTGGAGACTTGGGCGGAATGATGGCAGATGGAGTTTAATCCGGACAAATGTGAGGTAATGCATTTTGGAATGTTTAATACAGGTAGGGAATATACAGTGATTGATAGAACCCTCAAGAGTACTGACAGTCAGAGAGATCCAGATGTACAAGTACACAGGTCACTTAAAGGGGCAACACAGGTGGATAAGGTAGTCAAGAAGGCATATGGCATGCATGCTTTAATTGGCCAGGGCATTGAGTATACAAAAAGGGCAAATCATGTTGCAGCTGTATAAAACTTTAGTTAGGCCACACTTCTGGTCGCCACACTACCAGAAGGATGTGGAAGCTTTAGAGAGGGTGCAGAAGAGATTTACCAGGATTGCCTGGTATGGAGGGCATTAGCTTTGAGGAGAGGTTGAATAAACTCGGTTTGTTCTCACTGGAACAAAGGAGGTTGAGGGTCTACAAAATTATGAGGGGCATAGAGAGAGTGTATAGTCAGAGACTTTTTCCCAGGTTAGAGGGGTCAATTACTGGGGGACATAGGTTTAAGGTGTGAGGGGCAAGGTTTTTAGGAAAGGTACGAGGCAAGTTTTTTACACAGGGTAGTGGGTGCCTGGAACTCACTGCGAGAGTTTAAGGGGCACCTTGACAAAGATTTTGTCGAAGAATTTAGTTTAGTCGGGCAGCATAGTCGGCACGGGTTAGGAGGGCCGAAGGGCCTGTTCCTGTGCTGTACTTTTCTTTGTTTTCTTTGTGGGTGTTGCTGGCTATGCCAGTATTTATTATCCATCCCTAATTGCCTTTGAGGGGGCAGTTATGAGTCAATCACATTGCTGTGGGTCTGGAGTCACATGTAGTCTGGACCAGGTAAGGACGGCAGATTTCCTTCCGGAAAGGACATTAATGAACCATTAATTGCAACAATTGGCAATGGTTTCATGGTCATCATTAGACTTTTAATTCCAGATTCTGATTGAATTCAAAATTCACCATCTGCAGTGGTGGGATTCGAACCCGGATCCCCACAGCATTACACTGGGTTTCTGGTTTACTAGTCCAGTGACAATACTACAATGCCACCGTCTCGCCTAGTTCCAGTGTGGATGTTGGGGATGCACCAAGATGCAGTGGCAGGGTTAGAAAAGCTAAGAAGTTTTATTTGGACTGACTGGACGCAAGTACTTGGAAATAGTCTTCACCTGTGTAAATAAACTCTAAATAATCTCTCACTATCCCGACCTGAAAACTAGATTCCTGCACAAGATAGAGAGGGTGCCCAGTTCATGTGCTTTGTGCAAGGTTCCCAGCACATTTGGGCCTACCTTCACAGTGACTGAACACACCAGTCATGCCTCTATCTCCAAGGGAATGAGGATGTCTCCCACGATACATAGATACATAGATACATAAAAGATGGGAGCAGGAGGAGGCCTTTTGGCCCTTCGAGTCTGCTCCGCCAATCATCACGGTCATGGCTGATCATTCAACTCAATAGCCTAATCCTGCTTTCTCCTCATAGCCTTTGATCCCATTCTCCCCAAGTGCTATATCCAACATGGCTAGATGCACAGGGCGAGAGTCACTCATTCCAGTCATTCCAGTTAAACAAAGGAGAACCAGTGGACGTGATTTATTTAGGTTTCCAGAAGACCTTTGACAAGGTGCCGCACAGGAGACTGTTAAATAAGTTCAGAGCTCATGTTGTTCAGGGTAAGCTCCTGGCATTGATAGAGGATTGGCTGACTGGCAGAAGGCAGAGAGTGGGGATAAAGGGGTCTTTTTCAGGATGGCATCCAGTGACTAATGGTGTGCCTCAGGGGTCTGTGCTGGGACCACAACTTATTACAATATACATTAATGATCTGGAAAAAGGTATTGAGGGCACTGTTGCTAAGTTTGTAGATGATACAATGATCTATAGAGGGGCAGGTAGTACTGAGGAAGCAAGGGGGCTACAGAAGGGTTTGGACAAGCTGGGAGAGTGGGCAATGAAGTGGCAAATGAAATACAATGTGGAAAGTGTGAGGTTATGCACTTTGGAAGGAGGAATTTTGGTCTTGATTATTTTCTAAATGGGGAAATGCTTCGGAAATCAGAAGCACAAAGGGACTTGGGAGTCCTTGTTCACAATTCTCTTGAGGTTAATGTGCAGGTTCAGTCAGCATAAGAACATAAGAACTAGGAGCAGGAGTAGGCCATCTGGCCCCTCGAGCCTGCTCCGCCATTCAATGAGATCATGGCTGATCTTTTGTGGACTCAGCTCCACTTTCCGGCCCGAACACCATAACCCTTAATCCCTTTATTCTTCAAAAAACTATCTATCTTTACCTTAAAAACATGTAATGAAGGAGCCTCAACTGCTTCACTGGGCAAGGAATTCCATAGATTCACAACCCTTTGGGTGAAGAAGTTCCTCCTAAACTCAGTTCTAAATCTACTTCCCCTTATTTTGAGGCTATGCCCCCTAGTTCTGCTGTCACCCGCCAATGGAAACAACCTGCCCGCATCTATCCTATCTATTCCCTTCATAATTTTAAATGTTTCTATAAGATCCCCCCTCATCCTTCTAAATTCCAACGAGTACAGTCCCAGTCTACTCAACCTCTCCTCATAATCCAACCCCTTCAGCTCTGGGATTAACCTAGTGAATCTCCTCTGCACACCCTCCAGCGCCAGTACGTCCTTTCTCAAGTAAGGAGACCAAAACTGAACACAATACTCCAGGTGTGGCCGCACTAACACCTTATACAATTGCAACATAACCTCCCTAGTCTTAAACTCCATCCCTCTAGCAATGAAGGACAAAATTCCATTTGCCTTCTTAATCACCTGTTGCACTTGTAAACCAACCTTCTGTGACTCATGCACTAGCACACCCAAGTCTCTCTGAACAGCGGCATGCTTTAATATTTTATCGTTTAAATAATAATCCCGTTTGCTGTTATTCCTACCAAAATGGATAACCTCACATTTGTCAACATTGTATTCCATCTGCCAGATCCGAGCCCATTCACTTAACCTATCCAAATCCCTCTGCAGACTTCCAGTATCCTCTGCACTTTTCGCTTTACCACTCATCTTAGTGTCATCTGCAAACTTGGACACATTGCCCTTGGTCCCCAACTCCAAATCATCAATGTAAATTGTGAACAATTGTGGGCCCAACACGGATCCCTGAGGGACACCACTAGCTACTGATTGCCAACCAGAGAAACACCCATTTATCCCAACTCTTTGCTTTCTATTAATTAACCAATCCTCTATCCATGCTACTACTTTACCCTTAATGCCATGCATCTTTATCTTATGCAGCAACCTTTTGTGTGGCACCTTGTCAAAGGCTTTCTGGAAATCCAGATATACCACATCCATCGGCTCCCCGTTATCTACTGCACTGGTAATGTCCTCAAAAAATTCCACTAAATTAGTTAGGCACGACCTGCCTTTTACGAACCCATGCTGCGTCTGCCCAATGGGACAATTTCTATCCAGATGCCTCGCAATTTCGTCCTTGATGATAGATTCCAGCATCTTCCCTATTACCGAAGTTAAACTCACTGGCCTATAATTTCCTGCTTTCTGCCTACCTCCTTTTTTAAACAGTGGCGTCACGTTTGCTAATTTCCAATCCACCGGGACCACCCCAGAGTCTAGTGAATTTCGGTAAATTATCACCAGTGCATCTGCAATTTCCCTAGCCATCTCTTTTAGCACTCTGGGATGCATTCCATCAGGGCCAGGAGACTTGTCTACCTTTAGCCCCATTAGCTTGCCCATCACTCCCTCCTTAGTGATAACAATCGTCTCAAGGTCCTCACCTGTCATAGCATCATTTCTATCAGTCACTGGCATGTTATTTGTGTCTTCCACTGTGAAGACCGACCCAAAAAACCTGTTCAGTTCCTCAGCCATTTCCTCATTTCCCATTATTAAAACTCCCTTCTCATCCTCTAAAGGACCAATATTTACCTTAGCCACTCTTTTTTGTCTTATATATTTGTAAAAACTTTTACTGTCTGTTTTTATATTCTGAGCAAGTTTACTCTCATACTCTATTTTACTCTTCTTTATAGCTTTTTTAGTAGCTTTCTGTTGCCCCCTAAAGATTTCCCAGTCCTCTAATCTCCCAGCAATCTTTGCCACTTTATATGCTTTTTCCTTCAATTTGATACTCTCCCTTATTTCCTTAGATATCCACAGTCGATTTTCCCTCTTTCTTCCGTCCTTCCTTTTTGTTGGTATAAACCTTTGCTGAGCACTGTGAAAAATCGCTTGGAAGGTTCTCCACTGTTCCTCAACTGTTCCACCATAAAGTCTTAGCTCCCAGTCTACCTTAGCTAGTTCTTCTCTCATCCCCTTGTAACCTCCTTTGTTTAAACACAAAACACTAGTATTTGATTTTACTTTCTCACCCTCCATCTGTATTTTAAATTCCACCATATTGTGATCACTCCTTCCGAGAGGATCCCTAATTATGAGATCATGAATCAATCCTGTCTCATTACACAGGACAAGATCTAGGACCGCTTGTTCCCTCGTAGGTTCCATTACATACTGTTCTAGGAAACTATCGCGGATACATTCTATAAACTCCTCCTCACGGTTGCCTTGACCGACCTGGTTAAACCAATCGACATGTCGATTAAAATCCCCCATGATAACTGCTGTACCATTTCTACATGCATCAGTTATTTCTTTGTTTATTGCCTGCCCCACCATCTCGTTACTATTTGGTGGCCGATAGACTACTCCTATCAGTGACTTTTTCGCCTTACTTTTCCTGATTTCCACCCAAATGGATTCAACCTTATCCTCCATAGCACCGATGTCATCCCTTACTATTGCCCGGATGTCATCCTTAAATAACAGAGCAACACCACCTCCCTTACCATCCACTCTGTCCTTCCGAATAGTTTGATACCCTCGGATATTTAACTCCCAGTCGTGACCATCCTTTAACCATGTTTCCGTAATGGCCACTAAATCATAGTCCTTCACGATGATTTGTGCCACCAACTCATTTACTTTATTCCGAATACTACGAGCATTCAGGTAAAGTACACTTATGTTGGTTTTTTTACCTCTGTTTTGAATCTTAACATCTCCAGTTTTATTCCTTTTGTTATTACTGGGCCTATTCACTGTGCTCCCCTCAGTCACTGTACCTTGTACTGTCGCCCTTATGGATTTCTGACTATGTCTTCTCTGCCTTGCACTTTTCCCCTTACTTCCTTTTGTTTCTGTCCCTGTTTTACTACCTTCCAACTTCCAGCATTGGTTCCCATCCCCCTGCCACAGCAGTTAAGAAGGCAAATGCAATGCTAGCATTCATGTCCAGAGGGCTAGAATACAAGACCAGGGATGTACTTCTGAGGCTATATAAGGCTGTGGTCAGACCCCATTTGGAGTATTGTGAGCAGTTTTGGGCCCCGTATCTAAGGGAGGGTGTGCTGGCCTTGGAAAGGGTCCAGAGGAGGTTTTCAAAAATGTCCCTGGAATGAAAAACTTGTTGTATGAGGAACGTTTGAGGACTCTGGGTCTGTACTCTTTGGGGTTTAGAAGGATGAGAGGGGATCTTATTGAAACTTACAAAATGCTGCGAGGCCTGAATAAAATGGACATGAAGAGGATGTTTCCACTTGTAGGAAAAACTAGAACCAGAGGACACAATCTCAGACTAAAGGGACCATCCCTTAAAACAGAGATGAGGAGGAATTTCTTCAGCCAGTCTGTGGTGAATCTGTGGAACTCTTTGCCGCAGAAGGCTGTGGAGGCCAATTGACTAAGTGTTTTTAAGACAGAGATAGATAAGTTCTTGATTAATAAGGAGATTGGGGTTATGGGGAGAAGGCAGGAGAATGTGGATCAGAAAAATATCAGCAATGATTGAATGGCAGAGCAGACTTGATGGACCGAGTGGCTTGATTTTGCTCCTATGTCTTATGATCTTATGGTCATTGTCAATGTGTGCTCTCTGCACCTTTGAGGGGAGGCTGCGCAACCCCACCCCCAATTCAATTCCTATCTTCTTTAGCCTGCAGTTTCACTGAACCGCAAGGTTACAGCTCATTAAGATGAAGAGAGGTGAAACTTTCCCCACTGCATCGCCACAATAGGACCCTGGTCATTGAGGGCAAGGGAGCTTCCATCAGCCAGACAGGAGTCAGACCTTCACAGAATCTCTGTGAGGATTAATGCACTGCCCCCACTGCAGCTCCTCATCATCCTCCTGTAATGTAAGGGCTGCGGGCAATCGCTGGTTCCCCATGACAGGAGCCTTATCACAGCCGCCTGTCAGACAGGAGAGCAATTCTCACGGAAAGCATATGAATATAATGGGATGTCCTCACTCGATACCCTCATAACCCTTTGTGACTCTAGTGACAATGAGCGCGTCTCATCTGGACATTGTCATTGCATCATGGCCAACATCGTCTCCCTCGAGAACCTCCTCAGAATCATCCTCTTCAACATCCTCCTCATTGGACGAAACATGCCATTCCTCCATCTCCTCCTCAGGCAGTTCCTCCCCCCAGTGCAACACAAGGTTGTGCAAGGCACATCAAGAGACCACGATGTGTGACACCCTCAGGGCTCTAACAGACCGGTCCAGGACCGGTGCTTCAGAATCCCTATGATCTGTTCCACCAAAGTGAGAGTTGCACCATGAAGCTCATTGTAAAATGTCTCAGTTGCACTCTGTGGCTTCTGTCCAGGTGACATCAGCCACCACCTCATAGCTGCTTTGGACCTTAATACATGTCAGGGATCTGAGAATGGCTCAGAATGTAGGAGTCGTGCACACTTCCTGGGATTCGGGTGCACAGCTGCAGGATGCATACAGATGTGCACAGACCAGCTGAACATTCAGCGAGTGGAAGCCCCCTGGCTCACTGTCATCTGAGAGTACTTTGAAGAAATGGGTGTTTTAGAAATGTTCCTTTAAGAAATGGGTGTTTATCAGTAATGTCAGAGTGTGGATGGAGCTGGGCTGTCTGTCAGCGTTTTACTTTCATTTTAGGCTGTTTGCTGCAGGGTGTGTTTTAGTTTCATTTTCAGTGTTGGAGCTGAAGCCAGACAAAGCAGGTGTACTGCTGTTCTCTCTGCCATGAAAAGACTATCTCTTAATCATTTGGCGAATTCAGAATTATAAATGTTTTCAGTAGCAAATGTAAACGTAACGTGCTTCTGTTAAAAAGTGTTTCTTCTGTCTTCTGGATGTTGTTTGTGAAATTATTAAGAATTACTTAGTGTTATATTCTTTGGGCGTTGTATTCGAATTGATGGTTGCTAAGATGTTCACTGTATGTTTCAAAAAGGTGAACTTGAGTTCAGAGAATAAACATTGTTTTGATTTAAAAATTACTTTTCCATTTCTGTGTGCTCCCCATACCATAATCTATTAAAAGTTGTGGGTCAGGTGAACTCCATGATACACTTTGGGATTCTCTAAACCCTGGCCAATAACACTCACAGAGTTCACTGCCTGATTGACTGGAGATCTGAGTGCCAGGTGAATGCAGTCAAGGACACCCTGCACCTGTGGAAAGGGAGAAATTTACCTGAAGCCAATCACTCTTGCATCCTGGCTTGCCTGATCCTAGCCGAAATGGATGAAATTGTCACAAAAAGCAAGTCAGTGGCCTCCTGGATGCACTTGACATGGAGGCTTGCACAATCCACAAAGGTCACCCGTGGAGCCCTGGGAGGAGCCACTTGTATAGAAATTGAGTTCTGCTGTCGTTTTCATTGACACTGGCAGTGGCAGCTTTCCAAGCCCCCATGGCACCAAATCCTGAAGAAGTGGCAAGCCAGTTCCCTGGACACGTGTAGTCTTCAGCAACTCAGATTCTCGGACGTCTGTAGGTATGTTAGACCCTGGGTCTAGCGAGGCTTTGCCGAGCCACAGCTCGCTGAGGTTCATCCTCTGTATACAGAGCAAGCCTGCTAGCCCCTCCTCTTCACAGTTCTGCTCCTGCCTTTGGCGAGCCAGGCACCTCTGTTGATATTTTCCTCTTCTCTCTTGTCTATAAGCAAGATGAATGACAATGAGATCACCACAATCCATGTTTTGTACACTCTCCTCATTGCAGTGTCAAAGAGAGAGACTTGACCATTTGCATTTGTCTCCTAAGGACCATTCTTTGTCCATTCATCATCTGAAGCTGCCTGTCAAAGCTCAGCGACTCATGCCCTGGACACAACATTGATTTCCGGTCCTTACTTCATGTTCTGCTTTGGCAAGACCCTGCACCACCCTTGCTCCACACTACAAGACCGAATGACCACAGCTTTGGCCACTCTATTGTATTCTGAGCTCCCATCTCAGGAGTAGGCATTGTCCGAAGCTTCACTCCACGTCCTAACACTCAAACTGATCTCTGGGCGAGCACTTGCCAATATGCACCTCAGCATACAGCCGAGGATTAGGAGCGCTCTCCCTGGGCAGTGTGGCCTTGTTAACTCTCTAAGGGATATTGTTGCAGTCAACCAATGGTATAGGCACACCATGGCAATCATCAATTTTGAAATCAGTGTGCCAAGTGTTAAATGTTGAGCAGCAATCAGTGGAACTCACACACATACGTGATGCATGAGTGGCATAATTGCATGACGAGTTTGACTTCAGTCTCAGCTGTAGCAAGGTAGTGATCATTGACATATCTTTCCATTAGGCTTGACCTTGTCAACTTCCCACCTTCAGAAGCCCCCTCTCCCCCAGGTTTTAGTGGAAATGCCAGTATATGATATCTGCCCATTGATCTACCATACCGTTCTAGGCTTCCCTTCCCTCCCTGCGGCACTTCCAAGACACCAGTGGCCCAGCAGCTGATGGCATCCTCAGTAATGGTGCTTTTCACACTTGAGTCTTCCCTCCAGGACCACCCCCACCGATTCAACTCCCTGATCTACCCAAGTTTTCCTTCTGGTCTCCCCTGACTAGGACCCAGATACCCTAGAGTCGTCCCCCACATAACTTGAAGTCTTCCCCTCCCCCCCTAGTCTCCCCTGATTGGCAGCCGGTACCCCAGTTTTCCCTTTGTCGCCCCCTGGTTAGGCCCCCTGTACCATGAAGTCTTCTCCTGGTATGCTGAAGTCTTCCCCGCAGTCTCCCTTGGCTAGGCTTTCAACACCCTGGAGTCTCCCCCTTGTACTCTTCCAGTGTTACCCCGGACTTCTTCGTGTTACCCCGGTCGCCCTCATACGTTACCCTGGTGTCCCTTGACACGGCTATGCCGGTCTTCCTCGAGTATTATCCCAGTCTCCCTTGAGTCAAGCCTGGTCACCCCTGAGTCAACCCTGGTCAACCCCGAGCCAAAGGCTGTTCTCCCCCGAGTCAAGCCCGGTCACTCCAGGGTCAAATGGTCACCCCTGAGACAAAGGCTGTTCTCCCCCGAGTCAAGCCTGGTCACCCCTAAGTCATGGCTGGTGACCCCGAGTCAGAGGTGGTACTCCTGAGGAGGTTGACCATTAATACGCAGAGCTGCTTCACAAATACTGAGCTCGGGTCCGAGCTCTGTTTGGAGGTGTACTCACCAGGTGCAAGCCTTTTGAAGCCAGTCACGGTTCGTCTTGTTTAGATTGCAGTTTCCCCACGCATGGGCCTAATAATGAGATGAAAATATATCATAATTTTGATCCTGACATTAACAGTTGCGAACGCAGCCTGCCACTGGCAGGGGGAGGGGACAATTGTGGAAAGCTTTCTTTCCGACGTTGAACATGACTTTGGACTTCTCGCGATATTTTCCACTCCTATCGCCAAACCCACCTGACACAAATGACAGTGGAAAGTCCCAGCCACAGTGTGATTGATGCCATACACCATTTGACCCATCATGCAGTTTTGACAGATTAGTACCACTCCCCTCCTCCTTTGTCACAGCTCAAGAAACATCTCCTTTTTGAATACTTAGCCAATTTAATTTTGAAAACTGGAGCACCCGGAGGAAACCCACGCAGACACGGGGGGAAAGTCAAATTCCACACATACCGTCACCCAAGGCTGGATTGAACCTGGGTGCCTGGCACTGTGAGGCATCAGTGCTAACCATTGTGCCGCCGTGTTGTCCAATATAATTTTGATGTGGAGATGCCGGCGTTGGACTGGGGTGAGCACAGTAAGAAGTCACCTGAGGAAGGAGCAGTGCTCTGAAAGCTCGTGTTTGAAACAAACCTATTGGAATTTAACCTGGTGTTGTAAGACTTCTTACAGTATAATTTTGTTCATGGTATATGGAACTAACTCAATGAGATAGGTAATTGGAGTTGAGATACAAATTATACATGATTGAATTGAATGACAAAGCAAGATTTAAGAGCTGGATGGCTTACTACACTCTTGCACCGATGCCCAAAATTATTATTTCCTAAAGAAATCTATTTATTTAAATATGAATTAACCAATACTTTGCACTTACATTGTTTCCCAAGGAAACCTGTTCCATCGCTTCACTATTTGTTTTAAAAAATACTAGCTTTTATTTTCATGGAGTGTTGGGGAACTCATAATTGGTGTGAACTCGGCATGGAGGTCCTACCAATCTCATTTAAACAAACCTCTCCCACGTCCTACCTGACACAGAGTCATATTAATCACCCAGCTAGCAATGGGAGTAGACATATAAGAGCAGGAGGCTGCAGCCAGGAGCTCTTGGGAATAAGACCCAGCAACATTGGAGGGGGACGGTTCTGGACAGGATTAGTGTAGAGGGACGTCTGCAGCATGGATTAGGAAAGGGAGGATAATCTCTGCAGTGAGGACAGGCGGAGGGAGAGAGAGACCTGTCAAAGATTGAGAGGGATGTAACCTGACGAAAGGGAGGCTCCCTCAGGAGACCTGGAGGAACACTCTTGCCTCTTCTGGCTCCCGAGGAAATCTAACATAAACATTCTGGATTTACCTTCTGGTCTTTTTTGGCACAGGATTAGGTTCCTGGCAAGTTTGCCTGACAGGGTAGCTCACACAGCTCCTAACATTCAGGCCTCAGGTTCAAATTGCAGCTGATAACATCATCAGACTTGATATCCATTTTAAACTTCTACCCAATTCTTTCCTGTGGTGGTTGAAGGGAACTTTGAAAGAGATGTACATGATTATGGCAGGTTTCGATAAGATAAATAAAGAAATGTTTTTCCCATTAGCTCATGGTACAAGGACTAAGGGACACAAATTTAAGGTTTTGAGCAAAAAATACAGGTGAGATGTTCGGAAGAAAATTTCTTATGCAGTGAGTAGTCATGGCCTTGGGGTTGTTGTCTACGAGGGTTGCAGAAGTGGAGATGATTTCGAAAGGAAATTGGATAGGTACTTCAGGAAATAAATTTACAGCGTAATAAGATAGAATGGGGAAACCTGGACTGACACAATCTCCCTGTAGAGAACTGACATGGAGTCAATGGGCCCAATGGCCTCCATCTGTGGCTTCATACCCCCTCAACCTATAGTTCATGTCACAATCCAAGCAGGGCACCTTGTCCACTCTTCTCTATGTTGTTAGACCTTGTATATCACAATGTCTGGATCCTCCCCCTCCCTCTCAATTATCCTTTCAAGCTGTTTTGAGATGTTCTTCATCCAAATACCTGTTAGGCAACATACCAAGTGGGGCTCTCCTTTCTGCTTGCAAAGCATACTTATTTGTCCCCCTAATTACCGACTTCCACATTGATACCACATTAGATTTCTCTTCCTTCTCCTCCTCCGCCTTTGGACAGCTTCCTGTTCCAAGGAGTCGTGGTCAAAATTCTGGCTGTCCTTCAGCAATCTTAACTCTTATCATCACTAGTAGCAAGTACATCGTACCTATTGAATAGAATCAGTGTCTATGGTTCTTCATTCTCTATCTCACTTATGTTTCCCTTAATCTGTATGTTCTTGGCTACAGAAACCGTGTTCTGATACTGCATGTCTTCCTGAGCAACTGAGAGGTAAAACAAATTGTCCAGTTAATTATCTCCCTCCCTTGGGAGACAACATGAATCCAACTTGCTCAATGACTCTAAAACCAGGAAGATTCAAAATATATTGACTGCAAATGCGTTCACTTAGGGAAGTCCAGCTGTCCACAAAGTTCCACGTGCTGCAATTCAGACACACAATCTGTTCTGCCACATCTTGGTGAGTTATGCCATTTTTCTCTGTGATTCTGCTGGTCCTCTGCGGAGGTATGACAGAAGAACGGTCAAACCCCATGGAATTTCAGAAGTAATTCAGGATTATGATGAAAGGCTACAGACCTGAAATATTATCTCTGTTTCTCCCTCCACAATTCTGCCAGATCTGCCGAGTATTTCCACCATTTCTTGTTTTTTTTATTTCAGACCTCCAGCCTTTGTAGCACTTTTCTTTTGCATGGGATGATATTTCTGCACCTTGGTGTTTGCTTCACAGAATTATTTTGCTGAGGGCTTGGAAGAGCGAAGTCAATTTGGACCAGTCAACATGGATTTCATGCTTTGACAAATAAGTTCCTTGAAGAAAGGATCAATAATGGAAAGGAAGCAAATGTAATTTATATAGATTTTCAAAAATAAATTATTCTCTTACCCCCCTGCTAGGTAGGGAATCGCCGGGGAGGGCGGCGTGAATCCCGCTCCGACGCCGGCTGCCGAATTCTCCAGCGCTGGTTTTCGGGCTGGGCGGGGATCGCGCAGGTCGGGGCCGTTGGCAGCGCCCCCCCCCCCCCCCCCCGGCAATTCTCCGGGCCCCGATGGGCTGAGCGGCAGCCCGTTTTTGGCCAGTCCCGCCGGCGTGAAATGGACATGGTCCATCCCGGTGGGACCTAGCTTGTCGGCCATCTAGCGGTGTCCGTGGGGAGATCCGGCCCCGGGGGAGGCCCCCACAGTGGCCTGGCCTGAAATCGGAGCCCACCGATCTGCGGGCAGGCCTGTGCCATGGGGGCACTCTATCTCTCCGCGCTGGCCTCTGTAAGGCTCTGCCATGGCTGGTACATAGAAGAAACCCCCTGCGCATGCGCAGGAAACACGCTGGCAGTTCTGCGCATGAGCCAGAACACGCTGGCGGTTCTGCGCATGCGGCAACTCACGCCAGCCCTTCAGCGCCAATTGGCGTGGTGCCAACCCCTCCGAGGATTCCTCAACTTCCGGGTGGCCCGACGCTGGAGTGGTTCGCGCTTCTCTTTGAGCCGGCGCCGGGCCACCGCGCCAAGTGCGGGAGAATTCCGCCAAGCTGTTTGAAATGGTAGAAGAAAAATTATTTGGCTTCAAAATTGAGGCAATACTGTCAAAATTTGCAAGCAATACCGAAGCGAAGTTTGACAACTTATGACAAGGGCTGTGAATGACTGCAGGACGACATAGATAGGTATGAGATGGTTCGGCAAAAGACAGGCATGTTCAATATAGAAAATCTGAAGTGAAATACTTTGGAATTAGTAACAGTGAAATGAAATATATGTTACATCGTGGTAATTAAAATTTAGATGAGCAGCGTGATCATGGTGTGCTACAATACAGCTTATTAAAAATGGCAGCATCAGTCAGTCCACAGATGTGGAAGTCAGGTGGATTAGGCATGCTAAATTGCCCCATAGTGTCTTAGTGTGAGGTGAGGTTACAGGGATATGAGGATAGGGTGAGGGAGTGGGCCTAGATAGGGTGCTCTTTCAGAGGGTTGGTGCAAACTCGAAGTGTAACTGGAATTCCTGATTTTGTCCCCATGGGGAGGAATCTTCAATTTGCACAGGCCTCAGTTAAACTGCAGTTGGAATTGTAAAAGAAAAACCGCAGCTTCACTGGTTTGATGGAGTTACATCTAATGAGAGAAATTGGAGAAATTGGTTCTTCAGTCTTCAGAAGAGGTTTGATGGGTGATGTATTAGAAGCCTTCAAGCCTGTGAAAGATTACGGTCAGGAAAATAGTTATAGATTGTCTTTGCTGGTTGCAAGACAAAAGGAAAAAAGGCACAAATTCTGTATGTCTCGCAAAACAAATCATAAAAAAAGCTGATAAATATTCTTCACACAGAGAGTGGTCAGAATGTGAAATAATGTGCCAGCAGGCCATTATTGAAGCAGAATGCATAAGGACAGAATTTCTCATCTGGATGTGTAGCCTATGAAGTGAATTGCACAGCTTGTACCCAATTTCCCATGGTAAGCTTGTTATCGGAATTATGTGTGACTTCATGGTCAGATGTGGACATGTGCAGAATGAAGAGATACTGTACAATTGGCATAAAGACTCACAGAACTTAAATGCTGCAGGGGGAAGAGAAAGATAACTTGAGAATTAGTTGAAGAAGGGTGTCACTGCATACACCTTCCATAAAGTTCCATTCACTCTCTATTAAAAAATCTGGATGCACCTTTTACACAGGTGCAATTATAAATAAAATTTGAAAACCATACTGCATACTACCCAGAATGGGGATGATGGGAGTTGCTGCATGTCACCGCACTGTGGAACAGTGATTAGCACTAGGGGCTGGTTTAGCTCACTTGGCTAAATCGCTGGCTTTTAAAGCAGACCAAGCAGGCCAGCAGCACGGTTTGATTCCCGTACCGGCCTCCCCGGACAGGTGCCGGAACGTGATGACTAGGGGCTTTTCACAGTAACTTCATTGAAGCCTACTCGTGACAACAAGTGATTTTCATTTTCATTTTTCATTTCACTACTGCCTCACAGCGTGAATTCGGCATTGGGTGACTGTCTGTGTTTGTGGGTTCACCACGTGTCTGCATGGGTTTCCTCCAGGTACTCTGGTTTTCAACCACAGTCTAAAGATATGCAGGTTAGGTGGATTGGCCATGCAAAATTGCACCCTTAGTGTCCAAAGATGTTCAGGTTAGGTTACCAGATAGGATGTGGATTGGGCCTAGGTAGAGTGCTCTTTCGGAGGACCGGTGCATACTAGATGGGCCGAATGGCCTCCTTCTGCACTTCTATGGATTCAGGTGATGAACACCCTGCTTGTTTTAGGTTATCATTTCCTGTTATTTATGTTTTATATATGAGAAATGGGGAATTAGTTTATAAAAACAGAGTAGATTCGGGAAAGAAATATGCGAGTGCAATTAGATTAGGCAATTCAGGTAGAGAAATGCACCAACATAAACTTCATGGCTGGGTGGCAAAAATTAACAAAACTTAATGCAGACAGACTTGGATGAAGGACCTGAGTATATTGCAATACAATTTGCTGATGATGGAAGGATAACTGGAAAAGCAGTTTGTGAGGATACAGTCTGCAAAGAGCTGTAGATAGGTTAAATGGCCGGACAAAAATTTAAAGGCAGAGGATAATGTGTCTAAATTCAAGGTTATCTAGGTTGTAATATGGCTTTAAAGGATAGCAGCGTGACATCAAGAGAAGGGTAATACGATATGTGATCCATTTTTGTTTTGAGTAGAGTACATACACAGCTCTGATGTATTCACACTTTATATGTGCGGGTTAGGTGGATTGGCCGTGATAAATTGCCCGTAGTGTCCTAAAAAGTAAGGTTAAGGGGTGGGGGGTTGTTGGGTTACGGGCATAGGGTGATAGGTGGGTTTGAGTAGGGTGATCATGGCTCGGCACAACATCGAGGGCCGAAGGGCCTGTTCTGTGCTGTACTGTTCTATGTTCTATGTTCTATATCTATGGAAACTGTTCTCATGCAGTTAGACTTAATAAATAAACCCACAAAGTGTTTACTCAATTCTTTATGAGTGATTGGTGATGGTATTATCATAATAACATTACAGTAGGTCGAATATAACAGCAAAATATTATTTAAATGAAGATAGACTGGAAGAGGAGAAATTTCTTCAGCCAGAGGGTGGTTAATCTGTGGAACTCATTGCCGCAGAAGGCTGTGGAAGCCAAGTCGCTGAGTGTCGTTAACATAGAACAAGTGATAGAACATAGAACAGTACAGCACAGAACAGGCCCTTTGACCCTCGATGTTGTGCCAAACTTTGTCCGAAACCAAGATCAAGCTATCCCACTCCCTGTCATTCTGGTGTGCTCCATGTGCCGATCCAATAACCGCTTGAAAGTTCCTAAAGTGTCTGACTCCACTATCACAGTAGGCAGTCCATTCCACACTCCAGCCACTCTCTGAGTAAAGAAGCTACCTCGGACATCCCTCCTATATCTCACCCAGGAACCTTATAGTTATGCCCCCTTGTAACAGCTACATCCACCCGAGGAAATAATCTCTGAATGTCCACTCTATCTATCCCCCTCATTATCTTATAAACCTCTATTAAGTCGCCTCTCATCCTCCTTCGCTCCAAAGAGAAAAGCCCTAGCTCCCTCAACCTTTTCTCATAAGTGGGCACCGATCGTGGGTCTGTCCTCTCCGGAGCACAGTCGTGGTGCTCTTTCCTTTCTAGGCCACCTACAAGCTCCAAATGGGCTTCTCACTCCCGTTTCACGACAGCAGCGACCAGGTGTGTTTGCCGCCATCGTGAAACGGCTGCGAATGGCAGGCCGCTCAGCCCATCCGGGTCAGAGAATCGCCATACGCCGTGGGGGGGGGGGGGGGGGGGGGGGGGATCGCGCCCTATAAATCTCACTAATTTGGTTGAATTTTTTGAGTAGGTGACAATAATGATTGATGGGAGAAGGGCTGTGGATGTTGTCTACAGAGACTTCAGTAAAGTCCTTCATGGCAGGCTAGTGCAAAAGATTAGGACGGGATTCTCCCCTACCCGACGGGGCAGGCTGTACCGGCGCAGAGGAGTGACGTGAACCACTCCGGCATCGGGCTGTCCGGAAGGTGTGGAATCCTCCGCACTGTCAGGCGATAGGCTGGCGCTGGTGGGGTTGGCGCCGCACCAACCAGTGGCAAAGGGCCTCCGCCGACCGGCGCGAGTTGGCGCATGCTCGGGATCACCAGGTGCTGTATAAAGAACCTACCTCTGACATCTCCCTTATACCTTCCTCCAATCCCCTCAAAATTATGTCCCCTCGTGACATCCATTTCCACCCTGGAGAAAAGTCTCTGGCTATCCATCCTATCCATGCCTCTCATCACCTTGTACACCTCTATCAAGTCACCTCTCTGCCTTCTTCACTCCAGTGAGAAAAGCCCTATCTTCTTCAAACTTTCTTCATAAAACGTGCCCTCCAGTCCAGGCAGCATACTGGTAAATCTCCTCTGTACGCTCTCCAAAGCATCCACATCCTTCCTACAATGAGGCGACCCGAACTGGACACAATATTCCAAGTGTGGCCTAACTCGGGTTTTATAAAGCTGCAGCAAAACCTTGCAGCTCTTCAACTCAATCTCCCTGTTGATGAAAGCCAACACACCAGACGCCTTCTTAACAACCCTATAAACTTGGGTGGCAACCTTGAGGGATCTATGTACGTGGATCCCAAGATCCCTCTGTTCCTGCACACTTCCATAAGAATCCTGCCTTTAACCCTGTATTCAGCATTCAAATTCGACCTTCCAAAATGAATCACTTCACATTTATCAAGGTTGAACTCCATCTGCCACTTCTCAGCCCAGATCTGCATCCTGTCAATGTCCAGTTGTAACCTGCAATAACCCTCAACACTAGCTACAACTCCCACAACTTATGTGTCATCAGCAAACTTACTAACCCACCCTTCCACTTCCTCATCAAAGCTATTTATAAAAACCACAAAGAGCAGAGGTCCCACAACACACAGTAAGAAAGTCTTACACCAGGTTAAAGTCCAGCAGGTTTGTTTCGAATCACTAGCTTTCGGAGCACAGCTCCTTCCTCAGTTTTGATATTGCAATGCTTTGTACTGAATTGAAATCTTTTATTGAAATTTATTAATTTAATAAATCAAGATTAAAAACCAAAAAAATAAATAAATACATCCTCCCCGTGTGTGCGTGGGTTTCCTCCGGGTGCTCCGGTTTCCTCCCACAGTCCAAAGATGTGCAGGTTAGGTGGATTGGCCATGATAAAATTGCCCTTAGTGTCCAAAATTGCCCTTAGTGTTGGGTGGGGTTACTGGGTTATGGGGATAGGGTGGAGGTGTTAACCTTGGGTAGGGTGCTCTTTCCAGGAGCCGGTGCAGACTCGATGGGCTGAATGGCCTCCTGCTGCACTGTAAATTCTATACAAACAGATCCTTGTGGGACACCACTGGTCACCGACCTCCAGACGCAATACTTTCCATCCACTACCACTCACTGTCTTCTTTTGGCCAGTCAATTCCACATCCAGACAGCCAAATCTCCCTGTATCCCATGCCCCCTGACGTTCTGAATGAGCCTACCATGGGGAACCTTGTCAAATGCCTTACTGAAATCCATATACAACACATCCACTGCCCGACCTTCATCAATGTGTCTCGTCACATCCTCAAAGAATTCAATGAGGCTTATAAGGCATGACCTGCCCCTCAGAAAGCCATGCAGACTATGTTTAATCAAACTATGTTTTTCTAAATAATCATAAATCCTGGGCGAAATTCTCTGGTCCTGAGGTTAAGTCCTGACTCCGCCGTAAACGGCGTTGCGTTTCTCGACGGTGTCAACATGGCCTCAGGAGCAGTGATTCTGACCCCTACAGAGGCCAGCACGGCACTAGAGCAACCCACGCCGCTCCAGCTGCAAATACCGGCGTCAGATGGGCGCCGCGGGTCTGCGGATGTGCAGTGGGGCCGCGCCAATGTGCTGCAGACTCAAGGCACAAGTTTCCTCCACTATCCCTGATCTCACTTTGATCATCCTCTTATTTCTCACATAAGTGTCGAACGTCTTGGGGTTTTTCCCTAATCCCTAAAAGCTAGGGCTTTTTCATGCCCCTTTCTAGCTCATCTCAGTCCATTTTTGAGTTCCTTCCTGGCTACCTTGTAATCCTCTAGAGCCGAGTCAGATCCTTGCTTCCTCAACTTTACATAAGCTTCCTTCTTCCTTTTGACTAGAAGCTCCACTTCTCTTGTCATTCAAGGCTCCTTCACCTTACCATTCCTTCCTTGCCTCAGTAGGACAAAACTATCCAGCACTCGCAGCAAGTTCTCCTTAAACAACCCCCACATTAATGTTGTGCATGTGCCCAAGAACAATTGTTCCCACTTTATGCTCCTCAGCTCCTGTCTAATAGCAGTATAATTTCCCCTCCCCCAATTAAATATCTTCCCAAACTGTCTGTTCCTATCCCTCTCCATGACTATGGTAAAGGTCAAGGAGTTGTGGTCACTGTCACCAAAATGCTCTCCCACCTGGCCTGGTTTGTTGTTGAGCACCAAGTCTAATATGGCCTCCCCCAAGTCGGCCTATCTACACATTGAGTTAGGAATACTTTCTGTACACACCTGACAAAATCTGCTCCATCCAAACCATTTGCACTAAGGAGGTTCCAGTCAATATTAGGAAAGTTGAAGTCACCCATGACAACAACTCTGTTACTTCTGTACTTTTCCAAGATCTGCCGCCCAATCTGTTCCTCTATCTCGGGGGTCTATAGAAAACTTCCATTAAAGTGACTGCTCCTTTCTTGTTTCTGACTTCCACCCATACTGACTCAGTAGACAAACCCTCCTCTGCAGCTGTGATGCACTCCCTAATTAACAGTGCCACACCCCCCTCTCTTTTACCTCTCTCCCTATTCGTCTTAATCATTTAAATCCTGGAACATCTAACCCTTGTGAAATCCATGTCTCCGTAATAGCCACAACAAGTACTGATCCATGCTCTAAGTTCATCTCCCTTATTCCTGACACTCCTTGCATTGAAACAGAACCACCTGAACCCATTCCACTGAGTGCAACTTTGCCCTATCAACTCTCTATCCTTCCTCACAGACTCGCTGCATACTATTTCTGCCTGTTCAACAGCTACCCTATCTTCTGATCCATAGCTCTACCAAACTAGTTTCAACCCTCCCGAAGAGCTCTAGCAAACCTCCCACCCAGGGTATTGGTGCCCCTCCAGTTTAGGTGCAATCCGTCCTTCATGCACAGGCCCCACCTTCCCCAGAAGATATCCAAATGATCCACATATCTGAAGCCTTCCCTCCTGCACCAGCCCTGTAGCCACGTGTTCAGCTACACTCGATCTCTGTTCCTTGCCTCACTTGCATGTGGCACCGGTAGCAATCCTGAGATCACTACTCTGCTTGTCCTGCTCTTTAGCTTCCAACCTAACTCCCTAAAATCACTTTTTAGATCCTCATCCCTTTTCTTAGCTATGTTGTTGGTGCCTATGTGCACCACGACTTCTGGTTGCTCCCCCTCCCCCTTAAGAATCCTGTAGACTCGATCCGAGATATCCCTGCCTCCAGCACCCAGGAGGCAACATACCTTCCGGGACTCTCGTTTGCGACCACAAAATCTCCTATCCATTTCCCTAAACATTGAGGGCGAAATTCTCCCAAAACGGGAGAAATCGTCAAACTGCCGTAAAACCCGGGCGGGTTTTACGGCATCGCGCCCCTTCCCGACGGGGGACCGATTCTGGTCCCCCGTCGGGGCTAGCAGCCCGACGTCGGAGGCTCCGACAAGTCGGGCTTAACGAAAATCGTTAAGCCCGCTTGTCGGATTTAGCGCCGGCTGACGCGTCATATGACGTCAGCCGCGCATGCGCAGGTGGGAAGACTCCACCCGCGCGTGCACGGGTGACGTCATCGCGTTTTGCGCGAAACCCGCGCATGCGCGGTCCGGGTTGCCCCTCAGCCGCCCCGCGTATTGATACTGCGGGGCGGCGGAAGGACAAATAGTGCGCGGGCATCGGGCCCGCTGCCCGCGATCGGTGCCCACCGATCGCGGGCCCATGGCACCCTTGGCACGGCCGTGGTACTGCCGTGCCAATCGGTGCCATGGTTATTTTTTTCCAGGTAGTCACGACGTTTTTACGAACGGCAGGACCAGGTGTGTTTGCCGTTCGTAAAAAGGTCGTAAAGGGCTGGGACTTCGGCCCTTCTAACAGCTGTGAATCGCTGCCGGCCGTAAAAAAACGGCGGCAGCGATTCGTGTCGGGATTTCGGCGGGGGGGTGGGAGAATAGCGGGAGGGCGTCAAAAAAGTCGGGAAGGCCCTCCCGCTATTCTCCCACCCGTCGTGGGGGGCGGAGAATTTCGCCCTGAGTCTCCTATCACCGTTGCTTTTCCATTCTCCTCCTTTCCCTTCTGAGCCACAGAGCCAGGCTCAGTGCCAGAGGCCTGGTCGCTAGGGCCTTCCCCCGGTAGATCATCCCCCCCAACAGCATCCAAAATGGTATACTTGTTTTGAAGGGGAATGGCCACGAGAGATCCCTGCACCGTCTGCCTGTTCATTTCCCTTCCCCTGACTGTCACCCAGCTACACTTGTCCTGTACCTTAGGTGTGGCTACCTCCCTGTAACTCTTCTCTGTCACCCCTTCTGCCTCCCAGATTGTCATAATATCCAATTATGTATAGAATGAGATGCAGACAGGCAGTGATTGACACACAGGATGATCAATTAACACACAACACAGAATAACCAATCACCAGACAGGAGACCACCACTATAAAGCCCACAGGGTATTAAGACTCTCCCTCTTTCAGGATCTAGCTACTGAGACAGTCAGAGTGCACAAGCTAGTGAGCACTATCACCATGCAGTAGCTAGTAAGTCTTGTCAAGCCAGTAAGAGGTCATGAGTTAGATTAGTAGAGTGTCAACTCGCAGCTGAACATGTACAGCAGTCCACTAGTTAAATAAAACAGTGTTGGATCATCTCCTGTGTCAGACATCTGTTTCTAGCTTTGCTGCATCCTGTTGCAGTCAACGTCGAACCAACCTGCCTAACACATCATGGTACCAGAGTGCTATTAATCCCAACGAACCTACCTCGAGTGAATCTTCAACGACCAGCAAGCAGCCATCCAGCGAAATGGAAAACATCCAGCCTCCTCCGCATCACCGGCAACCTCGCCGCCAATTGGAAAATCTTCAAGCAAAAGTTCCTCCTGTATATCGAGGCCTCCGACCTCGAGGCAGCATCGGTCGCCAGGAAGATTGCGCTATTCTTATCGACTGTGGGGATCACGCCATCCATATCTATCGCTTACGTTTGCCGATGGCGAAGACAAGATGAAGTTCAAGACGAAGGTTCTGCTAAAATTCGACAGCCAGTGCGACATTGAGGTGAATGAGAGCTTTGAACGGTACATCTTCCAACAGAGGCTTCAGGGTAATGATGAACCTTTTCAGTCCTTCCTGACCCATTTCCGCATCCTAGCGCAGTCATATAATTATGACTCGATGGCTGATTCCGTGATTCGGGATCAGATCGTTTTCGGGGTCCGTTCCAACTCCCTGCGGGAGCAGCTCCTCAAAATCAAACAGTTGACCCTCTCCGTCGCTATCGAGATGTGCGTAGTCCATGAGCATACCAAGAATCGTTAGATTCCCACGAGGCAGAATGGGTGCAGACCATTGCAAAAATGCAAGGCCTGAACATCGAGGAGAGTGGCTGTTTTGCTCGCTTTCCCCGGGTCCCTACGCATGCGCGCCATGACCGGGTGGTCGACGAGGCCGAAAACCCTAATGTGCAGGTGTGTACGTCGGCCGACCGCACTGCGCATGCACGATGGCGCACGGAACGCGCTGACGTCAGCGTCATGACGTGTTTGAATTGTGGCTCCGCCCATTTAAAGCGGCAATGTCCAGCCAAAGGACGGCGATGTCTACAGTGTGGGAAGCCTGGCCTTCTGCATGTCCGCTCCACCGATCATCAGCCAGTAGTCCCAGCTGTGGCGCAAAAGTGTCCACTCGATACAACAAGCATGCAGGATCTGCTCCCGACAGCCCAACAGACCCCGATGCTGACTGCCTCGAGTCTCCCTATCGGGTGGGCATCACAACCACACGTGAGCTGGTCTCCACCGCGCCTGCAACCCGCCTTTCGATCCTCACTGTGGATCCCGATGACGAGTGGTGTGCTGTCCTCACAGTCAACCAGGCTCGCATCCGATTTGAACTGGACACAGGTGCGTCTGCGAACCTCATATCACAGTCAGATCTCGACAGCATCCGTGCCCAACCAAGCATTCTTCCACCAGCCTGCCAGTTCCTTGACTACAATGGCAATGCCATAGCTGCCAGTGAATCGTGTCAGCTCGGGGTATCTCACAAGGCAATCAAGGCAACATTACGATTCGAGATCGTTCGGCCTGACAGGGCGTCGCTGCTCGGTGCTCGTGCCTGCAAGCTCCTGAATCTGGTCCAGCGAGTCCACACCATGTCCTCGACACCGGCGACTACCTCGACCGATGTGAATCTCCAGGCCGAGATAGACGACATTCTCACGCAATAGCACAACGTGTTTGATAGAAAGGGCACACTTCCATATCGCTACAAGATATTACTCAAGCCGGACCCAGTGATCCATGCCCCACACCAAGTGTCAGCTCCTCTCAAGGATTGTCTGAAAAAGCAGCTACAAGACCTCCAAGACCAGGGCATCATCTCAAAGGTCACGGAACCAACAGACTGGGTCAGCTCCATGGTCTGCGTAAAAAAACCCTCTGGTGAACTCCGCATTTGCATTGATCCCAAAGACCTGAATCGCAACATCATGCGAGAGCACTACCTGATCCCAAAGCGTGAAGAGTTAACCTGTGAGATGGCTCATGCCAAATTCTTTACCAAGCTGGACGCCTCCCGTGGCTTCTGGCAAATACAGCTGGACGCGTCCAGTCGGAAGCTGTGCACATTTAACAGCAGGTATTGCTGCAACCGCATGCCCTTTGGTATCATATCAGCTTCTGAAGTATTTCATCGCATTATGGAGCAAATGATGGAGGGCATCGAGGGGGTGCGAGTCTATGTGGACGACGTGATCATCTGGTCCACGACGCCCGAGGATCACATTGCCCGCCTCAGACAGGTCTTCCAGCGGATTCATGAAAATGGCCTCCAGCTCAACAGGGCCAAATGCTCATTTGGTCAATCCGCTATCAGGTTTCTGGGTGACCACATTTCACAGCAGGGTGTGCAACCTGACGCTGAGAAGGTGCTGGCGATCAATGCCATGAAGACCCCGGAGGACAAGAAGGAGGTCCTCCGCTTCCTCGGGATGTTACATTTTCTCTGGAAATTCATTCCCAATATGGCAGCCCACACCACGGCCCTCCGGCATCTTGTAAAGAAGTTAACAGTGTTGCAGTGGCTGCCCGCACATCAAGCGGAGTGGCTTGAGCTGAAGGCGAAGCTCACCACAGCCCCAGTACTGGCATTCTTTGACCCAACCAAGAATACCAAGATATTCACAGACGCTAGCCAGGACGGCATTGGGGTGGTGCTCCTCCAGCGAGACGACTCCTCGTCCTGGGCTCCAGTGGCATACGCCTCCAGGGCCATGACTCCGACCGAATAACGGTATGCCCAGATCGAAAAGGAGTGCTTGGGTCTCCTGACAGGAATAGTCAAGTTTCATGACTACGTATACGGCCTGCCAAAGTTCACGGAGAAAACAGACTACAGGCCTTTAGCCCACATAATCCAGAAGGATTTAAATGACGTGACACCTTGGCAACAGCAAATTCTTCTTCGTCTCCGCCGATATGACTTCGAACTCGTCCACACCGGGTAAGGAGCTGATCGTTGGGGATGCCTTATCCCGATCCATCACCATGCCGTGTGAACAGGGCGACTTCATTCACCACATTGAAGCACAGGTGCAGTTGTGTGGCAGCAACCTCCCAGCCACTGATGAACGAGTGGTCCAAATACGTGAAGAAACTGCCAAAGATCCTCTTCTGCAGCGCGTGATGCAACACCTCGCCCATGGCTGGCAAAAGGGGCAATGTCCCCAGTTCTTTAACGTTAAGGACGAGTTAACGGTCATTGAGGGAATCCTTCTTAAACTAGATAGGATCGTCATTCCTCAAAGCATGCAAGCTATGGTGCTCGGACAGATCCATGAGGGTCACCTTGGGGTCGAAAAATGTTGACACAGAGGTCGGTAGGCAGTTTACTGGCCTGGCATCAGCCAGGACATTGCCGACACGGTCCTCAACTGTCCAACCTGCCAGAAGTTTCAACCAGCTCAACCCAAAGAAACACTGCAACAGCACGAGATTGTGACCTCTCCGTGGTCTAAAGTGGGGATAGACCTCTTTCACGCCAAAGAGCGTGACTACATGTTCCAGTTACCCGGAAGTGGTGAAACTGTCGGACCTCACGTCCAAGTCAGTCATCAAAGCCTGCAAAAAGATGTTTGCCAAGCATGGGATACCACCCATAGTAATGAGTGACAATGCTCCATGTTTCTACAGCCAAGAGTGGTCCGACTTACACGATCCTACAACTTCAGTCACATCACCTACAGTCCCCATTACCCGCAATCAAACGGGAAGGCCGAGAAAGGGGTCCACATTGTCAAGAGGTTGCTGTGCAAGGCTGCAGACTCAGCCTCCGATTTCAACCTGGCACTATTGGCATACAGGGCAACCCCTCTGTCGACTGGTTTGTCTCCGGCACAGCTGCTCATGAACCGCAACCTGAGGACGACTGTTCCAGCCATCCATGTTCCAGACCTTGACCACCTCACGGTGCAGCGATCTGGGGACCAGCAGAAGATCACGTATGATGCTCATGCCACGGATCTGCCTGCGCTGGCTCCAGCAGATGTTGTTCGCGTCCAGCTGCCTGAGGGAGGTTGTTCGGCCCCAGCTGTTGTTGTCAGGAAGGCCGCCCCAAGGTCTTTCATTGTTCAAATGGCTGACGGCTCCATTCTCTGTCGCAACAGGAGGGCGCTGCGAATAGTTCCCTGCCAACCGCCTGACCGCAGTGCACCGCCGGTTATCATGCTTCCTCCGGACATCTCCTGCCACGAGGCCACCGATCTGCTAGCGATCCCACCTGTCTACAAGACCACTGCAATGGCAGCAATCCCGCCTGTCCAAGTGCCGGCGTCTCCTGCTCCACCGGCGATCGACAAGAATTTGTCGCCCGCTTCAAAGACTGAACCTATAGACTTAACTTTGTTCAGTTTGCTCTATATCTGCCCAACAGACACCTTCCCATGTACATATGTTCATTGACTCACCACTTGTACATAGTCAGGCATGTATATACCTTCACGTACCAAAATTTATTTTAAAAAAAGGGAGATGTCATAATATCCACTCATGTATATAATGAGATGCAGACAGGCAGTGATTGACACACAGGATGACCAATGAACACACAACACAGAGCAAACAATCACCAGACAGGACACCACCAATGTAAAGCCCACAGGGCATTAAGACTCTCCCTCTCCCAGGACCTAGCTACAGAGACAGTCAGAGTGCACAAGCTAGTGAGTACTATCACCGTGCGGTAGCTAGTAAGTTTGGTCAAGCCAGTAAGAGGTCATCAGTTGGATTAGTAGAGTGACAACCCACAGCTGAACATGTACAGCAGTCCATAGTTAAATAAAACAGTGTTGGATCATCTCCTGTGTCAGACGTTTGTTTCTAGCTTCACTGCATCCAGTTGCAGTCAATGTCAAACCAACCTGCCTAACACATCACAGATGATCAAAAGTTCATCCAGCTCCAGCTTCAGTTCCCTAATGTGGTCTCCGAGGAGCTGGAGTTGGGGGCACATCCCGCAGGTGTAGTCAGTGGGGACACCGATGGTATCCCTCACCACCCACATCGTATAGGAGGAGCATGCAACTGCCCTAGCCTCCATCCCCTCTGACCTGAATTCACAGAGATTTAAAGGGGGAAAAAAAAAATTAAACACCCATTAGGCCCTTTAAAAAAATATATATATACTGTTGCTACTCTCCCAAGTGAACCCTTGGTGATTCTGCGAAATTATATAATGATAGCTTCCTGCCCCCAAATAACAAAACAAACACAAAAAATAACATTTAAAAAAATTATAAATTTAAAAAACCCAAAAACAAACAACTCTTACCCTGTGAACCAACTGGAACTCCACCCTCCGACTCTGCTCCCAGTCAGCTGCACTCTCTGTGAACCCCCGGCTTTTCCTCACAGCAAGTGGTTCAGGTTTGGAATGCACCGGCTTGAAGTGTGGTGAAGGCAAATTCAATTGAGGCATTCAAGAGGGCATCAGGTAATTACTTGAATAGAAAGAATGTGCGGGGATAAGGGGAAAAGGTAAGGGAATGGCACTAAGTCATCATGTTTGTTTGGAGAGCCGGTGCAGGCACGATGGGCCAAATCGCCACCCTCTGTGCTGTAACAATTCTGTGAAATCTATGCTGCACTCTCTCCATGGCTTAAGGTGTGTTCCCCAGAGAAACGTGTTTGATTGATCCATGCTTTTGCCCTCACTAAACTTGACTATTCCAAAGCTCTGCAGGCTGACCTTCGATTTTAAATCCTTTGTAAACTTCAACTCATCCAAATCTCTGTTGCCTGCCAGCTAACTCACATACAGCTAACTCACATACAGTTCCATTCACTCACTGTGCTCACTGCCATTGGCTGTCACTCCACCTCATTTCTGCAGCCAACTTCAACTCCATCTTTAGAACCTTGGTTAGGCCACACTTGGAGTATAGTGTTCAATTCTGGTCACCATGCTACCCAGAAGGATGTGGAGGCTTTAGAGAGTGTGCAGAAGAGATTTACCAGGATGTTGCCTGGTATTCTCATAGAATTTACAGTGCAGAAGGAGGCCATTCAGCCCATCGATTCTGCACCGGCTCTTGGAAAGAGCACCCTACCCAAGGTCAACAACTCCACCCCATCTCCATAACCCAGTAACCCCACCCAACACTAAGGGCAATTTTGGACACTAAGGGCAATTGATCATGGCCAATCCACCTAACCTGCACATCTTTGGACTGTGGGAGGAAACCGGAGCACCCGGAGGAAACCCACGCAGACACGGGGAGAACATGCAGACTCCGCACAGACAGTGACCCAAGCCAGGATTCGAACATGGGACCCTGGAGCTGTGAAGCGATTGTGCTATCCACAATGCTACCGTGCTGCCCCACGGTAGGACATGCTACCGTGCTGCCCCACTGGAGGGCATTAGCTATGAGGAGCGGTTGAATAAACTCGGTTTGTTCTCACTGGAACGACAGAGGTTGAGGGGAGACCTGATAGACGTCTACAAAACTATGAGGGGCATAGACAGAGTGGATAGTCAGAGGCTTTTCCCCAGGGTAGAGGGGTCAATTGCTAGGGGGCATAGGTTTAAGGTGCGAGGGGCAAGGTTTAGAGGCGATGTACGAGGCAAGTTTTTTACACTGAGGGTAGTAGGTGCCTGGAACTCGCTGCCGGAGGAGGTGGTGGAAGCAGGGACGATAGTGACATTTAAGGGGCATCTTGACAAATACATGAATAGGATGGGAATAGAGGGATTACCTTAAATGACAGAGGGACCCAGGAAGTGTCGACGATTTTATTTTAGACGGGCAGCATGGTCGGCACGAGCTTCGAGGGCTGAAAGGCCTGTTCCTGTGCTGTAGTTTTCTTTGTTCTTTGTTCCACAACTCTTCAACAATTTTTTTATTACTCCATTTCTGGCCACTTTTGTACATCCGTTTTTAATAGTTTTACCTTGGGAAGGTTGTGTTGTGGTGATAATGGCACTGGACTAATAACTCAGCCGTCCAAGCTAATGCTCTGGGGCCATTGATTGAAATTCTACCATGGTGGCTTGTGGGATAGAAACTCAATTAATAAATCTGGAATCAAAGGCTTGTCTGAGTAACAGTGACCATGAAACTATCATCGATTGCCTTAAAAACCCATCTGGTTCATCACTGTCCTTTAAGGAAATCTGCTTTCCATACCTTGTCAGATCCACTCTGGCTACTACAGCAATATGGTTGACTCTTAATTACCCTCGGAAAGTAGTGCAAGACTCAGCAAGCCACTCAGTTCAAGGGAAATTTGGGATGAGCAACAAATTCTGGTTTTGCCGGTGACACCATCTTCCCATGAAAGATAAAATGGGAGCCTTCAGCTCCTGTGAAGCGCATTGGGATATTTTATCATTTGATAGAAATATTCAAATCATGAGGAGCGTGGACCGAGTAGATGGGTGGAACTATTCCTCTTCCAATTGACAGAAGTATTGAGGAACTAGAAGGCACAGATTTAAGGTAATTGGTAAAAGAAGCCAATGGGATATGAGAAAAAACTTTTGAAAAGAGGAAGTTGTTCGGGTCTGGAAGGCACTGTGTGAAAAAGTGCAGTTGGTTTAGGTACAACTGAGGCATGCAAAAGGGAATTGGATGATTATTTCATAGCATCATTAAATCTCTACAGTGCAGATGGAGGCCTTTCGGCCCATCAGGTCTGCACAAAAGAACACATCCACCTATTCCTGCAACCCAGTAACTCTACCTAAATGTTTGGACACTAAGGGCAATTTAACATGGCCAGTCCACCTAACCTGCACATCTTTGAACTGTGGGAGGAAACCGGAGCACTTGAAGGAAATCCACGCAGACACGGGGAGAAAGTGCAAACTCCACACAGCCAGTCATCCGAGGTCAGTATTTAACCCAGGATCTCTGGAGCTGTGAGGTAGCAGTGCTAACCACTATGTCTCTGTGCCACCTGTTAAAAAAACAAATGTGCAGGGTTATAAGCAGAGGGTAGGAGAATGGCAGTAGATTAAATGCTCATTCAGAGAGCTGGTGCAGACACGATGACTCGAATGGGCTCCTTCTGCCCTGTAACAATTGTGTGATTATATTAAAGGCACTACATAAATGCAGAATGTTGAGAAGGATGGCAGATTTATTAATCTGTGAAAAAGGCTGAGCCTGTTAACCCCTTTGACCCATTATTCCTACGAATTCTGATGTTCTCATTCAAAGTCTTATTAATTTCATTCGTAATTCTTATACAATTAAGGATAACGATGACAAGGAACAAATTGATTAACTTTCTCCATGAAGGGAAAAAGATGCCAATGATGCAGCTTGAACTGATCTAATTGCTATTGTAAAAGTAGAAATAATGATTCATTGCAAATCAGTGTGCGATGGAACCATGAAAGCGTTCAAATATTGAGACCGAGTCAATAGTAATATTCAGAACGAGTTCTGTCACCTTGGCACAAAAACACAACCATTGAAGGGTGAATTTTGGCTGTGCAGAAATAATACCTCCACTTTCACAATGAGGAGAAACTGATTATTTTCTTGTTAATTATACTTTTTTGTAATATTGTACCTTCAATCCTTAAAATAAATCAGACCCCTACATGTTTTCAGTGTATTTTGATTTCTCTATTGGACTAAGATTAGTTTTTACTGTTGGATTTTTGATTCATATGGACCTCATGGCAGTTCGCTGGTCTTAAGTTCTCCCAACTTTCAGACTGAGTTACATTTGACTAATCTATCCTCAAGCTACATTTTGCAATTAGATCAATTTTTCTGCTATTTTAAATTATGATTGTGCTTGGTTCAGAATGCAGATTTAGTATCACAAAATGTGGCCCTTTTAAAATTCTGCCCCTGTGCTCTGATTGGAAGGTAAAGAAAATGGACTTATTTTGACAGGAATAATGGACAGAAATGTATGCTTCCCCTCCTGATCACCCTCCACCAAGAGTAGGTTGGGCAGTGGAGAGTACTGTTCAATGCAATATGCCATGGTGGTGACACTGTGCCCACTGCCTACCCGCTGCCACTGTTTTTTTAGCCAGTGATAGGCAAGGCACCAATCTTGGGCCAATTGAGGTCCTTAAGTGGCCAGCGCTTAGGCAGGTATCAATGTTTACTGAGGGAGGTCCCTCTTGTTTGTATACCATGTCCCAATATGTTCTCTGTCATGGCACTCAACCCTCATTGCATGTTCCCATTACCCGGCCCTCCCAAACCCAGCCTCCAAGTCCCCAACCCCTTTGCCATGGCTTGCCAGCCTGTTCCTAGCAAAGCTCCGACTTATCTATGGTTTCCTCAGCATGTAGTGCAAGCATTGGCCACTTACCGAAAAGTATTCTTGGAGCATAAGAGCTGGCAGTCATTTGATTGGTAGGCAGCCTTTGGAGACAGAACTTCCTGCCAGATGAGGGTGGATACCTCGCCCAAGTCAATTGGCTGTTATTTCATTGCAGAGTGACCTGGCCAAGCAGAGGTGGACTTGTCTGTGACTTATTACCCAAAAGTCAAGACGATTGCTTCTGTATAAAATTCCGGCTGATGTTTTGTAATGTCACCTATAGAGTGGTGTGCATTTTATGGACCGAGTTGGCATCTTTCCGTATCCATGAAATCATGGGCATGCAGCAAGCAATCCTTTTGTTTCTTCATTTGTTGCACATTTTCTGTTGGCAGTGAAGACCAGCCTTTGAGAGGCAGGCTCTGCCACAAGTGCCGGATTTGAAGCTGTAAAGCTGTGGGCCGTTGCTTTTGGCATTGGCGCCTGCTGGCGCCAAGCTGCTGTAGCCACTGGTTGTGGTGGTGGTGCATTCTAGCCCACAGGGATTCTTTATTTCCCTTTTTCACCAGCTAGTGACCCCCAGCTGTGAATATTGATTTTTATAGCCTTCGTGTCATGCTTGCAAGCATCCTTGAAGTGCACCCACTGTTTGTCTGGCTTTAACTACCTCACTGGACAGAGGGTCTTTAGATATTCGATAGTCTTCCTTCCTGCAGATGTGCCCGATTCACTGAAGTCACTTCTTGATCAGAGGCAGCACACTTGGGAATTTGTGATTTTGTGTCCCCAGGATATACCCATAATGTACCGCAGAAAGTGAAGATGGAAATTATTGAGGTACGGGAATTCAACCGTGCTGCTGGCCTGCCTTGGTCTGCTTTAAAAGCCAGCTATCTGGCCCTGTGCTAAACCAGCTTCTTTTCCTGGTAGCTGTAAATTATTCATGTTTTTCACAGCTAGAGGGCGAGGTGTTGAAAACACAGGTCTTATGAAACACTTGTCTGAAGGGTCAGCTTGGTGTTACCCAATGATTCACAAGTTGACCAAAGGTGGTAGCTGATAAGATTTTTAAAATTCATTTACGGGATGTGGGCGTCGCTGGTTAGGCCAGCATTTATTGCCCATCCCTAGTTGCCCTTCAGAAGGTGGTGGTGAGTTGTCTTCTTGAACTGCTGCAATCCTTGAGGTACACCCACTGTGCTTTCCAGGAATTCCAGGATGTTGCCCCAGTGACAGTGAAGGGAAACCGATATATTTCTAAGACAGAGAGGTAAGAAACTTGGAGGGGAACCTCCAGGTGGTGGGTTTCCCAAGTTTCTGCTGCTCTTGTCCTTCAAATGGTTGTGGGTTTGGAAGGTGCTGTCTAAGGAACGTTGTGGAGTTACTGCAGTGCATTTTGTAGATGGTGCACAAGGCTGCCACTATTCGTCGGTGGTGGAGGGTTTGAATGTTTGTGGAAGGGGCAGCAATCAAGTGGCTACTTTTCCCTGGATGATGTCAAGCTTCTTGAGTGTTGTTGGAGCTGCACTCATCCAGGCAAGTGAAGAGTATTCCATTATACTCCTGACTCGTACCTTGTAGATGATGGACAGGCTTTGGGGGGCCATGAGGTGAGTTACTTGCTGTAGGATTCCTAGCCTTTGGCCTGCCATGGTAGCATTAATATGGCTAGTTCAGTTCAGTTTCTGATCAATGGTAACCCACTGGACTTCATTGTGGGGGATTCAGTCATGGTAATGCCATTGAATGTCAAGGGGCAGTGGTTGGATCCTCTCTTGTAGGAGATGGTCATTGCCTGGCACAAATGTAACTTGCGACATGTCAGCCCAAGCCAAGATATTGTCCACCCAAGCCAAGATATTGTCCAAGTCTTTCTGCATTTACACATGGACTGATTCATTATCTGAGAAGTTGCAAATGGTGTTGAATATTGTGCAGTCATTGCCAAACATCCCCACTTCTGACCTTATGATGGAAGGGAGGTCATTGATGAAGCAGCTGAAGATGGTTGGGCCTAGGATACTTCCTTAAAGAACTCCTGCAGTGATGTCCTGGAGCTGAGATGATTCTCCTCCAACCACCATAGTCATCTTCCTTTGTGCCAGGTATGACTCCAACCAGCAGAGAGTTTTACCCCTGATTCCCATTGACTCCTGTTTAGCTAGGACTGTTTGGTGCCATACTTGGTCAAATCCTGCATTGATATCAAGAGCAGCCACTCTCACCTCATCTCTGGCAGTCAGCTCTTTTGTCCATGTTTGAACAAAGGCTGTGTGGTAGTCACCACTCATGTATATATTGTATATAGAGGATGTTGATATAGGTGCTTTACGGTAAGGCCCCTGTACTACAGGTACAGGGGTATATCCCTGCCTGCTGGCTCCGCCCAGTAGGCAGTGTATAAATATGTGTGCTCCCCGTCCAGCAGCCATTTCGTCAGCTGCTGTAGGAGACCACACATCTCAGTGCAATAAAGCCTCGATTAAATCCTACTGTCGTCTTTGCGTAATTGATAGTGCATCAATTTATTCCACTGAGCTTTCAGAGATGGACCTCCGCATCAAATCGGATCGCCTGCAGCTGCATCCTCAAGCAGACAACGCCAAAAAGGACTTTGAACATTGGCTAGCCTGTTTCCAAGCGTACATCGGGTCTGCGCCAGACACAATTCCAGAAACACAGAAGCTCCAGATCCTTTACATGCGGCTGAGCTCCAACGTCTTTCCACTCATCCAAGTCACGCCAACCTAAGCAGAGGCCACGGTGCTACTGAAGGAAAACTATGCTCAGCGGACTAACAAAACCTACGCCAGACACCTCCTCTCCATGCGGCGCCAACTTCCCGGTGAGACAGTGGAAGATTTCTGACGTGCCCTGCTCGCCCTAATTAGAGACTGTGACTGTCAGGCTGTTTCGGCCACGGAACACTGATAAGAAACGCATTCGTTACGGGCATAGGGTCTGACTACATCCGCCAGCGCTTCTTAGAAGGGGCCACGCTCGACCTCGCGGCGACCAAAAAACTAGCGCTCTCACTTACGGTCGCATCACGCAACGTTCAGGTCTATGCCCCCGACTGTGCGGCCCACCCCTCCTGTGCATCGTGGACTCTGCAGTCGGCCGCCCCATTGTGGACCCCATCAGCAACCACCCTCAGCCAACCCCACGCCTGAGCCGCGCAGCAGCCAACCAACCCCGGGGGGCCCCAAATGCTACTTCTGTGGGCAGTCAAAACACCCCCGACAGCGCAGCCCGGCGCGGAGCACCCTCTGCAAGGCCTGTGGCAAGAAGGGACATTTCGCTGCAGTGTGCCAGGCCCGCTCAATTGCCGCTATTACCCCGGCACCCCCCACCTGCGGCCAGTGGGCGCCGCCACCTTCCCCTCCTCGGACCACGTGCGGCCAGTGATGCCGTCATCTTGCTCGACTCGCAACACGTGCGGCCCGTGGGCGCTGCCATCTTGTTCTTCCCAGGACCAACAGGTGCCGCCATCTTGCCTTCCTCACGACACGTGCAGCCCCAGGTCGCCGCCATCTTTCCTCCCTCACGACACGGTAGGGCAGCATGGTAGCCTTGTGGGCAGCATGGTAGCCAGGTGGATAGCACAATTGCTTCACTGCTCCAGGGTCCCAGGTTCGATTCCGGCTTGGGTCACTGTCTGTGTGGAGTCTGTACATCCTCCCCGTGTTTGCGTGGGTTTCCTCCGGGTGCTCCGGTTTCCTCCCACAGTCCAAAGATGTGCGGGTTAGGTGGATTGGCAAAGATAAATTGCCCTTAGTGTCCAAAATTGCCCTTAGTGTTGGGTGGGGTACTGGGTTATGGGGATAAGGTGGAGGTGTTGACCTTGGGTAGGGTGCTCTTTCCAAGAGGTGGTGCAGACTCGATGGGCCGAATGGCCTCCTTCTACACTTTAAATTCTATGATATCTATGACATGTGCGGCTCGTGGCCGCCGCCATCTTATCCGACTCAGGACCCCTGTCCGTCGGGCACCTCATCAGGCCGCTCATCGCCTGCAACCGCCGACGACCAGCCGCGTCTCGCCTCGATCACGATTGACCAGTCTCGACCACACAATCTCGCGACTGCTCCAACTCCAACGGACATGAGATCTCCTGCCTGCTGGACTCCGGGAGCACTGAGAGCTTCATTCACCCCGATATGGTAAGGTGCTGCTCCCTCGCTGTACATCCCGCTAACCAGAGAATCTCCCTGTCCTCCGGATCCCACTCCATGGCGATCCGGGGATACTGCATCGTCACTCTCACTGTCCAGGGCGTGGAGTTCAGCGGCTTCCGCCTCTACGTCCACCCCAATCTCTGCGCTGCCTTGCTACTCAGCCTGGACTTCCAGTGCAACCTCCAGAGCCTAACCCTGAAATTTGGCGGGCCCCTACCACCCCTTACTGTGTGCGGCCTCGCGACCCTAAAGGTCGACCCACCTTCCCTATTCGCAAACCTAACCCCGGATTGCAAACCGATCGCCACCAGCAGCAGACAGTATAGCGTCCAGGACAGGACCTTCATGAGGTCTGAAGTCCAGCGGCTGCTTCGGGAAGGCATCATCGAAGCCAGCAACAGCCCCTGAGAGCCCAAGTGGTAGTTGTCAAAACTGGGGAGAAAAACAGGATGGTCATTACTAGTCAGACCATCAATCGGTACACACAGCCCGACGTGTACCCCCTCCCACACATATCTGATATGGTCAATCAGATTGCACAGTACCGGGTCTTCTCGACAGTGGACCTGAAATCCGCCTACCACCAGCTCCCCATCCGCAAAGTGGACCGCCCATACACCGCGTTCGAAGCAGACGGCCACCTTTACCACTTTCTCAGGGTTCCCTTCGGCATCACCAATGGGGTCTCGGTCTTCCAAAGGGAGATGGACCGAATGGTTGACCGGTACGGACTGCGGGCCACCTTCCTGTACCTGGACAATGTCACCATCTGCAGCCACGATCAGCAGAACCATGACGGCAACATTGCCAAATTTCTCCACACCGCCACTCTCCTCAACCTCATGTATAACAAGAAGTGCGTGTTCAGCACAAACCGCTTAGCCATCCTCAGCTATGTGGTCCAGAACGGAGTTCTGGGGCCCGACCCCGATCGCATGCGCCCCTTCATGGAACTCCCCCTCCCCCACTGCCCCAAGGCACTCAAACAATGCCTGGGGTTCTTTTCATATTACGCACAGTGGGTCCCAAACTATGCGGACAAGGCCTGCCCACTCATCCAACCCACCGTTTTCCTACTGACGGCCGAGGCTCACCAGGCCTTCAACCGTATCAAGGCCGACATTGCCAAAGCCGCGATGCATGCTGTCGACGAGACGTTACCATTCCAAGTGGAGAGCGATGCATTAGACGTCGCTCTGGCTGACACCCTCAACCAGGCAGGCAGGCCCGTGGCATTCTTTTCCCGCACCCTCCATGCCTCTGAAATCCGGCACTCCTCTGTTGAAAAAGAGGCCCAAGTGATCGTTGAAGCTGTGCAGCATGGGAGGCATTACCTGGCCAGCAGGAGATTCACTCTCCTCACTGACCAACGGTCGGTTGCCTTCAAGTTTAATAACACACAGTGGGGCAAGATCAAAAACGATAAAATCTTGAAGTGGAGGATCGAGCTCTCCACCTACAACTACGAGATTGTGTATCTCCCCAGTAAGCTCAACCATCTCCCAATGCCCTATCCGAGTTACATGTGCCAGTGCACAAGTGGACCGACTCCAGACCCTACACGACAACCTCTGTCACCCAGGGGTCACACGTTTTTATCATTTCATCAAGGCCCACAACTTGTCCTACTCCATCTAGGAAGTCAGGGCTATCACCAGAGACTGCCAGGTCTGCGTGAACTTTAAACCACACTTCTACCGGCCAGACCGTGCGCGCCTGGTGAAGGCCTCCCGCCCCTTTGAACGCCTCAGCGTGGATTTCAAAGGGCCCCTCCCCTCCACCGACCGCAACACGCACTTTCTCAGTGTGGCCGATGAATATTCCCAATTCCCCTTCGCCGTCCCATGCCCCGACATGACGTCTGCCACCGTCATCAAAGCCCTCAACGCTATCTTCGCTCTGTTCGGTTTCCCTGCCTACGTCCACAGCGACCGGGGATCCTCATTTATGAGCGATGAGCTGCGCCAGTTCCTGCTTAACAGGGGCATTGCCTCGAGCAGGACGACCAGCTACAACCCCCAGGGGAAACGGGCAGGTGGAGAGGGAGAATGGGATGGTCTGGAGGGCCGTCCAGCTGGCCCTACGGTCCAGATATCTCCCGGCCTCCCGCTGGCAGGAAGTCCTCTCTGACTTCGCTCCATTCGGTCGCTCCGGTGCACCGCGACTAATGAAATCCCCCATGAACGTCTCTTTGCCTTCCCCAGGAAGTCCACCTCCGGGGTTTCGCTCCCGACATGGCTGGCAGCTCCAGGACCCGTTCTCCTCCGTAGACACATTTGACTCCACATGGCGGACCTGTTGGTTGAGAGGGTATAGCTACTGCACGCCAACCCGCAGAAAGCTTACGTGGCATACCCCGACGGCTGCCAAGACACAGTCTCCCTCAGGGACCTGGCACCAGATGGTTCCGCACACACCCCCCCTCCGACCCGGCGCCACCCTCCCTTCCCCGGTGCACCCCACCGCAGCCCCCGCTCCGGGACAATCCGTCCTCCCCTTGCCCACACCCGAGGATGAAGAGGATTTCGACACGCTCCCGGAGTCACCGAAGACCAAACCGCCGCCGGAGTCGCCGCCAGCACTACGGCGCCCACGACGACAGATCAAGGCACCGGACCGCCTGAATTTGTAATATTATCTGTAGTTTTAAAAGACAATTTCCTGTATATAGTTCTCCACCCCCGCTGGACTCATTGTTTTGACAGGGGGTGAATGTGGTAGTCACCACTGATGTATATATTGTATATAGAGGATGTTGATATATGTGCTTTACGGTAAGGCCCCTGTACTACAGGTACGGGGGTAGATCCCTGCCTGCTGGCTCCGCCCAATAGGTGGCTTATAAATATGTGTGCTCCTCCGTACAGCAGCCATTTCGTCAGCTGCTGTAGGAGGCCACACATCTCAGTGTAATAAAGCCTCGATTACATCCTACTCTCATCTTTATATAATTGATAGTGCATCAAGCTGTAATGAGGTCAGGAGCTGAGTGATCTTGGCGGACCCAAACTGAGCACCTGTGAGCCGGTTTTTGTCGCGTAAGTGCTGCTTCGCACTGTTGATGACTCCTTCCATCACTTTGCTGATGATGGAGAGTAGATCGGGCGGCAATTAGCTGGGTTAGGCTTGTCCTGTTTCTTGTGTACAGGCACACCTGGGCAATTTTCCACATTGATGGGTAGTTGCCAGTGTTGTCGCTTTACTGGAACAGCTTAGCTAGGGGTACAGCCAATTCTGGAGCACAAGTCTTCAGTACTATTGCCGGGCCGTTGTCCGGGCCCATAGTCTTTGCAATATCCAGTGTCTTCAACCGTTCGTGATATCACGTGGAGTGAATCATATTGGCCGAAGACTGACATTTGTGATGCTTGGGGACCTCCGGAGGAGACCTAGCTGGTTCATCCGCTCAGCACTTCTGGCTGAAGATTGTTGTAAATGCCTCAGCCTTGTCTTTTGCACATATCTGCTGGGCTCCTCCATCTTTGAGAATGGGGACAGTTGTGGAACCTTCTCCTCACATCATGATATACGCTCTTCAGCTTCTTTTCTGCTTTAGACACAAGGGGTTGGGTAAATTGTGAGTTGAGTTATTAAGATCAGGCACACGAGAACAGTGTTACATTGTAAATTGTCGAGACATTAAGAGCTGTGTTGTCTGCTCAGCTGCTTAAAGAGAAACTGAAACTGAAACACAAGATGCCCTTTTAGTGATGCATGCTTACATTCTTTTTTTTAACGAACAATTTTATTGAGGTATTTGAGGCATATAGAAAAAGTGACATTGAACAGTACAAAAAGAAAGAAGTCAAGACACAAATTAAACATAGTGCAAACCACGGCTCTCTTCACGCACGGACCTTCTTAAGGGCAACATCTGCCTTTCTTTTTAAAGTTACTTTCCCCATCCAACAAAGGATAACTATTTACAATATTTGTTCATGTTTGGTAACTCATACAGTGGGGACAGGTTTCGGTTGGACGAACGTTTTATACCCTTGCCACATTTAGTCTTCAATGAAGTTAATTACATCTGTAATCAGACCCCCACGTCACACAGGTACAGCTTTCAAAATGTATAATGGATGATTTCAAACTGCTCCTGATGTTAGGCAGCTTCATGGTTTTCAAAATCAGAGCCATAAGGTTACCCGAAGGTCAGACACAGCAGAGCAGGCACTGTAAGTAAAATCACCTGACTGTTCCGATGTTTTTTTTAAAGACAGTTCTTCAGGTCTGAAGCTCTGAGTGCTCAGTCTGGAAAATGGCGAGAACTTCTTTTACAACTCGCTCCACGGCCCCGGTGATTTGTGCCTGATTCAATCCTTCTCCTGGGCCTTGTGTGCAGGAGAGGAAGAAATAGACTGTTATATTGACGGTTTAGATGAGAAGGGGTGGGAAACATCTTGTGTGGAACATAAACATCGCATGGGCCTATTGTTCTTCAAAAATAACCCTTTAGTTGACTTCCGGGCGGCGAGCGAGGAGGTCGCAGGGAGAGGGGCTCCCGCAAGCGGCAGACAAGAAGAACAACCCCCCCCCCCCCCGACAGGCCGGACGGCGGAGGAGGAGCGCCGGCAGAGGAGCCGGAGCGGCAGCGGAGGAGCCGGAGCGGAGGAGCCGGAGCGGCAGCGGAGGAGCCGGAGCGGCAGCGGAGGAGCCGGAGCGGAGGAGCCGGAGCGGCAGCGGAGCGGCGACAGCGACGGCAGAGGAGAGGCAGCGACAGGGGGGCCCAACAACAGCAGGTCCATCCCCTCTCCCTCCCCCCCCCCCCACGCGGGCCAGGAGCGGTGCGGCGGCGGCGGCCCCTCTTCTCTCCCCCCCCCCCCCCACGCGGGCCAGGAGCGGTGCGGCGGCGGCGGCCCCTCTTCTCTTCCCCCCCCCCCCCCACGCGGGCCAGGAGCGGTGCGGCGGCGGCGGCCCCTCTTCTCTTCCCCCCCCCCCCACGCGGGCCAGGAGCGGTGCGGCGGCGGCCCCTCTTCTCTTCCCCCCCCCCCCCCCCCGCGGGCCAGGAGCGGTGCGGCGGCGGCGGCCCCTCTTCTCTCTCCCCCCCCCCTCCCAACCAGCAGCGGGGACCTCCCCCCCCCCAGCCAGCAGCGGGGACACCCACCCCCCCCCCAGCCAGCAGCGGGGACACCCCCCCCCCCAGCCAGCAGCGGGGACAACCCCCCCCCAGCCAGCAGCGGGGACACCACCCCCCCCCCCCCCAGCCAGCAGCGGGGACACCCCCCCCCCCCCAGCCAGCAGCGGGGACACCCCCCACCCCCCCACCCCCAGCCAGCAGCGGGGACACCCCCCCCACCCCAGCCAGCAGCGGGGACACCCCCCCCCCCAGCCAGCAGCGGGGACACCCCCCCCCCCCAACCGGCAGCGATCACCGGCCCACTCGCCCCTCCCCCCCCCCCCCCCCCAACTGCAGTGACCACCACGTGGCAAGGACAAAGAGACAAAGGGACTCTCTCTCTCTCTCTCCTGGTTGAGTGGGGAGAGAAGACAAAAGAAAAAAGAGACTTGTATTTCTGTTCTTCCCAAAAGAAAACTGGTAAAGAGAAAAGGGGTAGGGGAAATAAATTAAAAAAAAATAAATAAAAAAAAAAAAAAATATATATATATATACATATATAGATATATAATAATAAATAAAATAAAAATAGGGTGCGGAAAAGGGGGAAAAGAAGAACAAGGAGAGAAGAAAAGATGAAGGGGAAGGGGGAGAAAAAAGTGCCAGAAGGGAGCCAAGAGAAAGGGGGCACCGGAAGTAGACGGGGCAAAGGGAAAGCCAGCTCGGGCGAACGAGTCAACACGCGAAGCGGCGGGAAGGATGTTTCGCCGCATCCAGAAGAGCTGGACGGGCGGGCAACCTCTCCCCTGGGGTTAGAGGGGGGCGTGAATTGGAAGGAAGCCTTTGCCGAGGTGGTGAGGGAGCAGCTGTAGGCAATCAAGGCAGAGTTAAAAGCAGACGCAGAGGCCGCAGCACAGGCAGCAGTGACCAGGGCCATGTCAGGGGTGCAGCAGGTTCTGACCAGATTGGAGAAGAAAGTGGATGCCCAAGGGAAGATACTGGAAGCCCAGGGGGCAACCATTAAAGAGCAGGAGAAGGCAGCGACTGACGCGAGCGACCGGGTCATATCCCTGGAGAGGGGAATGGTGAAACTGAGTGCAACACAGGGGAGCCTGAAGGGCAGGGTAGACGACCAGGAGATCAGCTCGAGAAGGCAAAATATTAAGATAGTGGGCCTGCCAGAGGGGATAGAGGGTAGAAATCCCACAACATTCGTGGCTGCGATGCTGGGCTCCTTAGTGGGGCGGGAAACTTTTCCCACCCCACCGGAAATGGACAGAGCTCATCGGTCACTGCGCCCGAAGCCCAAGGAAGGGGAAAAACCGAGAGCAGTTATAGCCAGACTGCACCGGTACCGGGATAGGGAGACAATCCTGCGCTGGGCCAAGGGGAATAGAGCCTGCAATTGGGACGGGCACGCCATCCGAATCTACGAGAATTTTGGAGCGGACATAGCTAAGAGACAGGCGGAGTTCAACAGAGCGAAAGCAGCTCTCTATAAGAACAAAGTACGTTTTGGTATGCTGTACCCAGCAAAACTCTGGGTCACATACCAACACAAGGAATATTTCTTTACAGCCCCTGCCGAGGCGAATAGATTAGTCGAGGAGCACGGGCTGGAAAAACGCCATGGGAAGTAGGGACGAGGGCCCCATGGCAAGGAGATACGTCATGCCGACGGGGGGGTGGGGAGGGGCGAGGCAAAGCCAGCCCCCTCCCCCCTGGCAGGAACACCCAGAACGGAAAACAACCCAATGCCCAAGGGCCCGCTCCAGGTGGGAGGCCAGGCCCCGGCACGAGGGAACGGGAGTACTGGAGAGGGGAGAGGGGAAGCGGGACAGCAACCTCCGAGAGGGGAGCCACCGTGCTAGCAGGAAAGCTAGCGAAGGGGGCGCGCAACAGAGCAGGGCCGCAGCGCACCCCCAACAGGGGGGAAGGCGCCAGGCAGGGGAGGGGGGGGATCACCCATCAAAGGTGGGAGAGCAAATGGGGACAGGAATGGGGGAGAGAGGGGCAATGGAGGGGTATACAGGGGTATCCCCGAAAGGGATAGAGCGGGGGGGGGGGGGGGGGGGGGGGGGGGGGGGGGCACTCGGGGGGCGAGAGACCAGGGAGGGGAAATGCAGGGATGAAGGGACAAAAGAGGCCAGTAAGGGAATAGGGCCACAAAGTGCCACAGACAAGGGCTCGAAACAGGGAACTGCTGCAAGCACCCACCCAGTACGGTCTGTGGGTGAAGGGGCCCCCCGGAGTGCAGGGGACTACCCGCGTGGCGGACACACAGTGGACGGCCATGGCGGGTGTCCCCGGGACAAGGGGGAACCCCGGAGCGCAGGGACCCGACCGCATGGGGAGAGCAGTGATAGTGGACATCCTGGACGGCCCCCTAACAAAGGGAAACCCCAGAGGGCAGGGGCGCGTCCACCGGACAAATATGGTTAACCCCACAGGAGCAAGGGGGCAGAAGCCCCCCACCAGAATAGTCACCTGGAACGTAAGGGGACTTAACGGCCCAGTGAAGAGATCTAGAGTCCTCACCCACCTTAGAAACATGAGGGCCGACATAGTCTTCCTCCAAGAGACGCACTTGAGGGAGCAGGACCAACTGCGGGTAAGAAAGGGCTGGGTGGGACAAACCTATCATTCCTGTTATGGGGCAAGGGCCAGGGGGGGTGGCGATCCTGATTGGCAAGAGGACAATGTTTAGGGCGACAAAGACGGTTACGGACCCAGGGGGACGGTATGTCATGGTCAGCGGGGCCCTGGATGGGGCGCCGGTAGTTCTAGTTAACGTGTACGCGCCCAACTGGGACGACACGAGCTTCATCCAAAAGACCATGGCAGAAATCCCGGACATAGCGACGCACCGACTAATCATGGGGGGGGACTTCAACTGTGTACAGGACCCCAACGACGGACAGATCAAACCCCAGAACGGGGAAAACCTCAAACATGGCAAGGGAACTCAGCCACTATATGGAGCAGATGGGAGCAGTAGACCCCTGGAGATTCGCCCACCCGGGGGAGAAAGAATTCTCTTTCTTCTCCCCAGTACACAACGTGTACACCAGAATTGACTTCTTTGTGGTGGGGAAACCGGTGCTTCCAGAGATAGACAAGGTGGAATACTCCGCAATTGTGATATCAGACCACGCTCCACACTACATGGATGTGCGGCTAGAGACGGGAAGGGCCCAGCGCCCCAAATGGAGGTTGGACGGTGCCTTACTAGCTGACAAGGCCTTCAGCGAAAGGATAGCGCAGGCCATAGCGGAGTACACTGAGATCAACCAAAACGGGGAGGTCTCACCCTCCACGTTCTGGGAAGCGCTTAAGGCCGTACTAAGAGGGGAAATCATAGCCTACAAAGCGCAAAGAGATAGGGAGGAAAGGGTGGCTAGGCAGAAGCTGGTCGACTCCATACTGGAGGTAGACCATAAATACTCCGAGGCCCCGACTGTAGAACTCCTGGCGGAGAGAAAAGAATTACAAAGGAACTTTGACCTGCTCTCCACCAGGAAAGCAGTACACCAACTCCGCCAGGCACGCGGGGCCCTATACGAACACGGAGACAAAGCCAGCCGCCTGTTGGCCCACCAGCTGAGAAAGCAGGCAGCCACCAGAGAAATTGCGCAAATCAGAGATACCAGAGGCACGTTGGAAACAGAACCAGAGAGGATTAACAAAACCTTCAAGGCCTTCTACCAAGAGCTGTACACCTCAGAGCCCCCAACGGGGAAGGCTGGGATGAACCGGTTTCTTGACGGACTGAACATACCAGTTGTGGGAGAGGGCAGAAAACGGGATCTGGAAGCACCACTAGCACTGGGAGAGATCATGGAGAGCATTAGCTCCATGCAGACGGGGAAGGCGCCGGGACCGGACGGATTCCCGGCGGACTTCTACAAAAAATTTGCGACAGCGCTGGCCCCGCACCTGCGGGAGATGTTCACAGACTCGCTAGCTAGGGGCACGTTGCCACCCACGTTAGCACAGGCCTCAATCTCGCTGATACCTAAGAAAGACAAAGACCCAACGGAATGTGGGTCATACAGACCCATATCTCTGCTGAATGCAGACGCCAAAATACTGGCCAAAATCCTAGCCAAAAGGCTAGAAGACTGTGTACCTGAGGTGGTCACAGAGGACCAGACGGGCTTTGTCAAAGGTAGACAGCTGACCGCGAACATCAGGCGCCTGCTGAACGTGATAATGACCCCCTCCGGGGAGAGAACACAAGAGGTGATCGTCTCCCTGGATGCAGAAAAGGCCTTCGACAGAGTCGAGTGGAAATACCTCATAGAGGTACTGGAGCGGTTCGGGCTTGGAACAGGGTTCACCGCTTGGGTAAAGCTCCTGTACAACGCTCCCATGGCGAGTGTACAGACCAACAATACCAACTCCCAATACTTCCAGCTGCACAGGGGCACCAGACAAGGATGCCCACTGTCCCCGCTGCTGTTCGCACTAGCAATTGAACCGCTAGCAATCGCGCTCAGGGCAGCAAAAAATTGGAGGGGGATCCGAAGGGGAGGTAGAGAGCACAGAGTCTCACTCTATGCGGATGATCTGCTCCTCTATATCTCGGACCCACAAAGCAGCATGGACGGAATCATCGCGCTCCTGAAAGAGTTTGGAGCCTTCTCGGGCTACAAACTCAACATGAGCAAAAGTGAGATCTTCCCATTACACCCGCAAGGGGGGGGGGGGGGGGGGGGGGGGGCAGCACTAAAGGGGCTGCCGTTCAAACAAGCCCGACATAAATTCCGCTACCTGGGGATCCAAATAGCCCATGACTGGAAAGGGATCCACAAATGGAACCTCACCAGCCTGACGGAGGAAGTTAAAAAGGACCTGCAAAGATGGAACACACTCCCGCTCTCCCTCGCGGGGAGAGTTCAGACGATCAAAATGAACGTACTGCCCAGGTTCCTCTTCCTGTTTAGATCCATTCCGATCTACATCCCCAAGGCCTTTTTCAAAGCGCTGGACAAACTCATCATGGCGTTCGTGTGGGGGGGTAAAAATGCTAGGATCCCAAAGAAGGTCTTACAAAAAACAAAAACCAGGGGAGGGTTAGCCCTCCCGAATCTACAATTCTACCACTGGGCAGCAACAGCCGAGCGAGTAAGGGGATGGATCCAGGAGCCAGAAGCTGAGTGGGTGCGTGCGGAGGAGGCCTCCTGCATGGGAACCTCCCTCCGGGCCCTCGCCACGGCAGCACTCCCATCCCCACCCAAAAAACACTCCAGCAGCCCAGTGGTGACAGCCACCCTCCAATCCTGGAACCAACTGCGGCAGCAACTTGGCCTGACCAAAATGTCGAACAGGGCTCCCATCTGCAACAACCATAGGTTCAAACCAGCACTGACCGACGCCACCTTCAAAGGTGGAGGCAGGACGGGGGAACACTGACAGTCAGGGACCTATACACGGACGACAGGATCGCAACACTGGACGAACTGACAGAGAAATTTCAGCTAGCTGGGGGGAATGAGCTACGGTACCTGCAGCTCAAAAACTTCCTACGAAAGGAGACAAGGACGTACCCACAACCGCCACGACAGACACTACTGGAAGACCTACTGGACGCAAATATCCTAGAGAAAGGGAACTGTAGCGACATGTATGACCGACTGGTAGACAGGGACGACACCGTACTGGACGCAACAAGGAGGAAATGGGAGGACGACCTGGGTATGGAGATAGGGTGGGGACTCTGGAGCGAAGCACTGCATAGGGTCAACTCCACCTCCACGTGCGCAAGGCTCAGCCTGACGCAACTAAAAGTGGTACATAGAGCCCACTTAACAAGAACCCGTATGAGTAGGTTCTTCCCGGAGGTGGAAGACAGATGTGAGCGGTGCCAAAGAGGCCCGGCCAACCACGCCCACATGTTCTGGTCTTGCCCCAGACTTGTGGAGTACTGGACAGCCTTCTTCGAGGCTATGTCCAAAGTGGTGGGGGTGAGGGTGGAGCCATGCCCGATAGTGGCGGTCTTCGGGGTTTCAGACCAGCCAGATCTATTCCTGGGGAGGAGGGCGGACGCCCTTGCCTTTGCCTCCCTGATCGCCCGCCGTAGAATCCTGTTTGGCTGGCGGTCAGCAGCACCGCCCAGAGCTGCGGACTGGCTGTCCGACCTCTCGGAATCTCTCCAAATGGAGAAAATCAAATTTGCCATCCGAGGGTCGGACGACGGCTTCCACAGAACGTGGGAGCCATTCATGCAACTGTTCCGGGACCTATTTGTGGCCAATGTACAAGAGGAAGAATAGTCGGGGGAAGGTAGCGGGAGGGGGGGGGCTACAGGTTCGTTATGGGGGTTCGATGGCTAGCTAAGGCCCAAAACCAAGCTAAATAAACATGTTGGGGGGGGGGGGGGGGGCGCAGTTACTACTATGAAGATGCTTACCTGTAAATATGTATGTTAATTTTTGCGTGTTTGTTTTTTTTTGTTTCTCTCTCCTAACAATTTGTAATTTGTTCAACATAAAATATGAAAACTGAATAAAAACATTTATAAAAAAAAAAAAAAATAACCCTTTAACCAACCAGGCTATTAAAAGTATTACAATCCAACTTGCAGGGTAATTGTTTTTTATGACCATTTTATGAACAAAAGAAAGAAAGAAAGAGCAGAGTTCGTGTGTGATTATGTCCTCCAGGGAGTTGGTCCCTGTACTAACCCTTCCCCCTGGCCTGACAGCAGCTATTTTTTTCCATTGATTCACCATTTGCAAATCCAGCCTCCATACAATTTTTTAAAGTGCCAGTATCTTAGCTGGCAGCTGTTAGTGTCGGATTGAGTAATGGTGTACCTTCCTACTCAATCTGCTATCCATATCAGCTCACCCTCAGGCAGCTGGCCAGGAAGCAGTTCTTGGATAATTAAAGCATAAATGCAGGAGGATAGCTTTAGGTTATGGAAGGTGCACGTGTCTGAGTGTGCATATGTGCATGAGCATTTGTGCATGTGTGTGTGCATGTGTGTGTGTCCTACCTCCAGTGGTTTTTTTGCCTCTGCCATTCATTCTGGGTCACTTGTCCTGTAAAAGAGAAGCATGTGTGTCAGTGTGTGGACTGCAATATATTGGGATGATGTACCTGTCACATTTCAACAGCTGGCAATGTGTGCAAGCAGTGCTAAGCATTTGAGGGTGAGGTGAAATATATGACTGTAAGGTTTGTGTCATGCTTGATCGAGATTGTTAGTAGTTGAATGAAGGAGGTATGGAGCAATGCATGAGGCTAGTGGTGGCACTGGTAGGGGAAGGCTGCATTCATAAGAACATAAGAACATAAGAACTAGGAGCAGGAGTAGGAAATCTGGCCCCTCGAGCCTGCTCCACCATTCAATGAGATCATGGCTGATCTTTTGTGGACTCAGCTTCACTTTCCGGCCCGAACACCATAACCCTTAATCCCTTTATTCTTCAAAAAACTATCTATCTTTACCTTAAAAACATGTAATGAAGGAGCCTCAACTGCTTCCCTGGGTAAGGAATTCCATAGATTCACAACCCTTTGGGTGAAGAAGTTCCTCTTCACTGATCATGACCGCTTAGGTAACATCATTAAACTTCTTGTGGTCGTGGAATCCAGGACTTCAGCACCAGGCTAGTGGTGCTGGCTCCCAGGGTCGCCTGTTCCCACTGCCGGCTGAACGCTTGTTTGAGTGGGTTCATGGCCTCCTGAGGGAAGAGAACATCTTCTTGCCAGTCAACATCTTGAACCAATAATTTCAGCATGGCTGCCGAAAACCTGGAGGAATGCTCACTGTCCGGTTGTCAACTCTGTTCTTTCCTGGGGTTGTCTTGAAATCCTGTTTCAGAAGGTTCAGACCCTGTCACAGTGCCAGGGTCCCAGGTTTGATTCCCGACTTGGGTCACTGTCTGTGAGGAGTCTGCACATTCTCCCCGTGTCTGTGTGAGTTTCCTCTGGGTGCTCCGGTTTTCCTCCCACAAGTCCAGAAAGATGTGCAATTAGGTAATTTGGACATTCTGAATTCTCCCTCTGTGTCCCCGAACAGGCGCCGGAATGTGGCGACAAGGGGCTTTTTACAGTAACTTCATTGCAGTGTTAATGTAAGCCTACTTGTGACAATAAAGTTATTCTGGTCTTGCAGAAGCATTTCTGCTGCGCTCTCTTCTGAGGTTTTCAGCCCCTCTGCAACACAGCCTACACTGGCTGCACGTCTCGGTCAGTGAAATTAGAAGACTGCGTAAAGTCTGTGTGCTGTTTGCACAGTTCAAATGGAAATAAGATTATCATGCAGTCAGATCCCTGTGCCCAATTTAGGGGTTAATCAATTTAGCAATTTAGCTTGCAAAGACACCTTGAGACAGTAAAGTGAAGGCTGTAAACCAATGGTCAATAATTAAACATGTAGTTCTTAATATTTAAAACTTTAGTGTCTTCCCCTGTTGGGCAAAGTAGGCTGTGGTTTCAAAAAGTAGATTTACTAATGTTTAACAATCCATTGCCCTGTTTTAAAATGTTATTTTAATTATATTTTATGGGGTCCTGAAGGAAATGATGGTGCCAAAATATAATATCATTTTAATGTGATTTTAAAGGGCATAGCTATTTCTGCAGAGATTAGCGTTGAGTAGAGCTGTAAAACTGTGTGCAAGTAATGCAGAGATTCATATTCCAATCCCTGCAATGAGGTTCACACCAAGTGTAGTGTTCTACAGTAATGTTAATGCTGAAACATTTCAAACTAGATTCTAACACAGTAACATTTCAAAGCCCGCATATGTTGCACCGTGACTCTTTGTGATGACCCGAGGAAGAAATATGTTCTTGTTTGCTATTGTGTGTTCAAGGTAAAAGCACTGGCCCAGACAGTTGAATGTATTTTGCTAATCTGAAAATAGATAGAAAAGTAAGAAGAATTTCAACAGAGTGTCAAAACATAAACGACGACCACTATAACAGTGACATAACCAAAATATATCATCACTTTCAACAAAAACCCAAAGCTGGTTACCTGATGGTGGGGCATTAAAAAATGGTGGAATGCTGTGATGGGAAAGGGAAAAGAGAAAATGGAAACATTGGAAACTCTCAGAGGGAAACTGCAACCATCCCCATGGGTGGCACAGTGGAGCAGTGGTTGGCACTGCAGCCTCACAGCTCCAGGGACCTGGATTCAATTCTGGCATCGGGTGACTGTGTGTGCAGTTTGCACATTCTCTCTATGTCTGCGTGGGTTTCCTCCGAGTGCTCCGGTTTCAATCCCACAGTCCAAAGATGTGCAGGTTAGGTGGAATGGCCATGCTAAATTGGCCATAATGTCCCAAAGGTTAGGTCAGGTTACTGGGTTACTGGAATAGGGTGGAGGCGTGGGCTTAAATAGGGTGCTCTTTCCAAGGATCAGTGCAAACTCGATGGGCTGAATGGCCTCCTTCTGCACTGTAAATTCCACGATCCCACTCAACAGACAAAAATGTCCAGAGATAGTTGGGAGAAATCATATGGAAATCCGATGAGACCCAATTTTTGAGGTCTAGAGGCAATAATTAGGTTGATATGTAGGTAATGGGTTGGTGAATTTTATGTTATTTTCTCTAAATTAGTTCGTAGTGTGAACCAGGATTGGGAGATATAAGTATGGTATTAAATTCATTGTTTCACTAGATAAAGTACTCAATATAACTAGAAATAATCAGTGAGTGGTATTTCCAAACTTGAAACCTTAATTACTTAAAGAAAATACAATGGAGAGAGAGCAGGTTGGGTGATCTGTTGCAGCTGTAGTATATGGGAGCTGGTTGACACCACTGTCATCTACAAAACAGGAGATGTCTGAAGCTCATGCAACTTCAACTCAGAGTCGATGAGTTGGAGTCTGAGCTTCAGACACTGCAATGAATCAGGGAGGGAGAAAGTTGCCTGGGGACTTTGTTCCAGGAGGCAGTCACACTCCTGAGGTTAAGTACATTTGGTTGGATTCTCCAATAATGGGGCTATGTCCCCACCCAGCGTAAATACGCTGGCGAATCACTCTGGACTTTCGTTAAGAAAGCTCATCACTATTTGCTTCCACGGGGACATCAGTTAAGTCCATAACAGGTCGATTAGGCATTTTGTTGCTTACAGGTTCAAAAACATTTCCTGACGACAGTACTGCTTGCTGGATGTCTCTCTACTCCTCAAGTGGTCCACGTGTTTACGAAAGATCCACGTCCACTTGGTACGACAGGGGTCCGGTCTTAATGACAATAATTCCAAGAATCAAACTTGAACCACTACTGATGTTTCAGTCCAAAGATGTGCGGGTTAGGTGGATTGGCCATGCTAAATTGCCCGTAGTGTCCTAATAAAAAAGTAAGGTTAAGGGGGGGTTGTTGGGTTACAGGTATAGGGTGGATACGTGGGTTTGAGTAGGGTGATCATGGCTCGGTACAACATTGAGGGCCGAAGGGCCTGTTCTGTGCTGTACTGTTCTATGTTCTATGTTCTATATTCCCCTAACTATGTTTTTTTTAAATCTTGCAGTGGTGCTGTCTCATTGATGAGATCTTGAGGTTTGGGTGTTTAAACATATGGGGCAGGATTCTCCCTTGATTGATGCCGACATTGCGAAAAGCAATTGGGTGGAGAATAGGTTCCGACGCGAAAATCGTGGCAGGTGCCAATTTGACGCCAAATCGCAATTCTCCGACACCTCGACAGCGGTGTCAGTGTGATCCACGTAAATTAAACACCATTTGCACATCATTTGTGGGCCTGACCCGGTATTCTCTGGGGAATCCGCGATGCTCCGTTCCGATGGGCCTAGTTCCCGACGGCACGGTTCATTTGTGCTTTTAAAAATCATGTGCTCACAGTTGTGCCGCTGGCCAGGGGACTTCTGCCAGGGCGAGGGGGAGGGAGGAGTGGGGGGTGTCCAGTACGTGGTCTGTGGGGTCGGGTTTGTGGCCTGAGTCTCATAGTCAATTGTCCACCGTATACGAGTTAAGACACACTGTGGTTTAGAAAGGGCCACAGGGTGGACAGGCATGGAACACCATTGCCGCTGCCGTCAAGGCAGCCATGCAGCTGCACACGCTGTGAGCATAGTGCCATGGGTCATATAGCTGTGCCCCCCAGGCCAACCCCCCCAGGGTGCTCTCTGGCCCAGCCAATCCATCAGCTGTATGGGCGCATCCAGCACAACCAGTGCCATCTTGTTGGCTGTAATGAGGATGTGTAGGGATGGTAATGTGGATGTGCGGCTGCAACTTGTCGGCCTCCTGAGTGTCAATCACGGACCCGGCGAACCCCGCACCGTTTCTCATTGGAATCAATTGTGGTGCCGGTGCTAGCCCCTGTGTCTGTGCCAGTTTTTCCGTAATGATAGATTCTCCTCTGTCGGGATTCTCCGTTGCGCTGGCAGTGCACCCATGCGTGCGGATTTCCTGACGGTGTGGGGTTGCCTAGAATGCCAAACCCCACTGGCTGCCTGGCGAGACAGAGAATCCCATCACCAGCGTGGGCCGTGCCGGCGAGACAGAGAATCCCATCACCAGCGTGGGCCGTGCCGGCGAGACAGAGAATCCCATCACCAGCGCGGGCCGTGCCGGCGAGACAGAGAATCCCATCACCAGCGCGGGCCGTGCCGGTGAGACGAAGAATCCCATCACCAGCGTGGGCCGTGCCGGCGAGACAGAGAATCCCATCACCAGCGTGGGCCGTGCCGGTGAGACGAAGAATCCCATCACCAGCGTGGGCCGTGCCGGCGAGACAGAGAATCCCATCACCAGCGTGGGCCGTGCCGGCGAGACAGAGAATCCCATCACCAGCGTGGGCCGTGCAGGTGAGACGAAGAATCCCATCCCACAAATTTTGTGTCAGCATCAACAGTGAGGGCAAGGTTCTCCACTTCCCACGCTTATTTTGTATCGGCGATCGGGCGAAGAATCCTTTTTAACAAGGGAATGTTTTGTGCAGGTTTTGGGTCCTCCTCCTGCAATGGTTGTTCTGAGCTCGGAGCTCCGGGTCCTCCTGCAATGGTTGTTCTGAGCTCGGAGCTCCGGGTCCTCCTGCAATGGTTGTTCTGAGCTCGGGGCTCCGGACCCTCCTTCTGCAATGGTTGTTCTGAGCTCGGGGCTCCGGACCCTCCTGCAGTGGTTGGTCTGAGCTCGGGGCTCCGGACCCTCCTGCAGTGGTTGGTCTGAGCTCGGGGCTCCGGACCCTCCTCCTGCAGTGGTTGGTCTGAGCTCGGGGCTCCGGACCCTCCTCCTGCAGTGGTTGTTCTGAGCTCGGAGCTCCGGACCCTCCTTCTGCAGTGGTTGTTCTGAGCTCGGGGCTCCGGGTCCTCCTGCAATGGTTGTTCTGAGCTCGGGGCTCCGGGTCCTCCTGCAGTGGTTGTTCTGAGCTCGGAGCTCCGGACCCTCCTGCAATGGTTGTTCTGAGCTCGGAGCTCCGGACCCTCCTGCAATGGTTGGTCTGAGCTCGGAGGTCTGGACCCTCCTTCTGCAGTGGTTGTTCTGAGCTCGGGGCTCCGGACCCTCCTGCAGTGGTTGTTCTGAGCTCGGGGCTCCGGACCCTCCTTATGCATTGGTTGTTTTGAGCTCGGGGCTCCGGACCCTCCTTCTGCAGTGGTTGTTCTGAGCTCGGGGCTCCGGACCCTCCTTCTGCAATGGTTGTTCTGAGCTCGGGGCTCCGGACCCTCCTTCTGCAGTGGCTGTTCTGAGCTCGGGGCTCCGGACCCTCCTGCAGTGGTTGTTCTGAGCTTGGGGCTCCGGGTCCTCCTGCAATGGTTGTTCTGAGCTCGGAGCTCCGGGTCCTCCTGCAGTGGTTGTTCTGAGCTCGGGGCTCCGGGTCCTCCTGCAATGGTTGTTCTGAGCTCGGGGCTCCGGACCCTCCTTCTGCAGTGGTTGTTCTGAGCTCGGGGCTCCGGACCCTCCTTCTGCAATGGTTGTTCTGAGCTCGGGGCTCCGGACCCTCCTTCTGCAATGGTTGTTCTGAGCTCGGGGCTCCGGACCCTCCTGCAGTGGTTGGTCTGAGCTCGGGGCTCCGGACCCTCCTGCAGTGGTTGGTCTGAGCTCGGGGCTCCGGACCCTCCTCCTGCAGTGGTTGGTCTGAGCTCGGGGCTCCGGACCCTCCTCCTGCAGTGGTTGGTCTGAGCTCGGGGCTCCGGACCCTCCTTATGCAATGGTTGTTTTGAGCTCGGGGCTCCGGACCCTCCTTATGCAATGGTGGTTCCTGGTTTTATACATGCCAGTAAAGTGTTCCACAACGGACATGCCCTTTGTCATATTTCTGCTAGTCTCACAAGATGTCATGTAAGCACTTTTGCTGCTTTATCTGCCTGCTTGCCTGTTTTACTGTTCCTTGAGGTCTTCATGGCGTCCTCTGAGGTTTTCTGTTGCCTCTTCTTTGACATCTTCTCTAATTTTTCCGCCCATAGTCAATTGTTCCTTTTTGTGGTTGCTGCTTTAAGTACGTTGTCACCTTAAATATATGGGTTTGGATTCTCCATCGGCGGGATCCTCCGTTTCACGGACTCATCCCACGGATTTCCCGGTTTGTGTGGGGGTGTCTCCAATGGCAAACCCCATTGGCCAACTGCCGGGACAGAGTATCCCGCTGCTGGCAGGGGCACACCGCACCAGAAAACGTGTGCAATGGGACAGAGAATCCCCTCCATGACCTCTTTAAAGGTGTTGTCGCTTTAAGATTGTTTTGTTATCCCCCCCCCCCCCCCCCCACACACACACACACACACCCACACACTCACAAGCTGAAGTTGCTCGGATACAGTTGGCTACCCTGTGCAGATGTATTTTGAAACAAATGTATCAATACAGGTACAGAGTGCTCAGAGCTGTTTCTTTTTACTCTTAAAGCTGCAGCACTGCTTCCTAGTGCTGCATTTTAAAACAAAACTTTGCAGAAACTTTTTTCCTTTTATCCAAATTCTTTCTTATGAAATTTGAAGCCACAGCTCTTCAACTGCCAGTTCCGCAAAGCCATCTCTTGTTTATTTAACTCGGTATATTTCTTTTTTTCAAACCTTTGATTCTGCAGGTTTGTTTTTCTACTTTTTTCTTTCAGTTTCTTTAATGCACTGAGCATCTGGCAGCTGCCCATCTTTTCTGATTCTACATTACTCAGCAATTTCTGAAATGGGCCTATTCGCCCAAAGAGAGGCATTCTGGTGTGTGCCTTTTTTCCAGACTTTGATTGGCTACTCACAGGTGTCGGGCCAGAGACGGTGTCATGATAATTTTGTTCTCATCGCCAGATGTTATGATGCACTTTCACAGACTTCATTAGAAACACAAAATAATTTATCAATAAGCAAAGCTGTCCAGCATTCAACCGCCTCATGGCTGCCCGAGTCCCCTTCTGCCTGAGAGGGGACTCCGCTCCTTGGAGTGATTACCCACTCTGCCTCCCAATTGGCCTCCCAAATCAGTTAACCTTTATTCTGCTTTGTTTCCTTCAAAGGGACAATCACCTCAAATCACCACAATGTGATTACTATGTGTGTGTGTGTGTGTTGGAGGGGGGAGGGGTGCAGATTTGTGTGTATGTGTGTCTTTGTGCATGTACATATATATGTGTGTGTGTGTGCATGTGAGGGTGTGGGCAGAGAGGTTGATTGTGTGTGTGCATGTACATATATATATATATGTGTGTGTGTGTGTGCATGTGAGGATGTGGGCAGAGAGGTTGATTACTGTGTGTGTGTGTGTGTGCATGTACATATATGTGTGTGTGTGTGTGTGTGTATGTGAGGGTGTGGGCAGAGAGGTTGATTACTGTGTGTGTGTGTGTGTGTGTGTGTGCATGTACATATATATATATGTGTGTGTGTGTGTGTGGGCAGGGGGGCTGATTATGGTGGGTGAGACATTCCTCTCCCAATCCTTAAAAACCTCCTTGAAACATATTTCTTTGATTGCATCCTCTTTAATCTCCACTCCTGCCCCTGCTTGATCTGTTAGAGGCACGTTTACTTGACAGTGGCCTCTGAAGAAGTACCTGGAAAAGCTCCACAATTATCAATAACAACCATTCGGGCTAATACATTAGCTCCATTGCTGCATCTCAACTGGCCAGGCCTGGAGTTGCATATGCGCTCAAAGGAAATTCTGGACAAAGTTGTTTCCTGCTTAATGACTTTGCAATTTGAGGGTGTTATTACATAACAGAAAATCAAGGGGTAAAAGACTGCAAGGGACTTAAAAGAATCACTATCATTAGGGGAAAGTACCAAGAAAACTGATTGGTCAAAGATCTGATGACCTGCGTCCTCGGGTCTTAAAAGATTTTGAGGGGGTTTGACGATGTGCATGCTGCGGGATGTTTTCTGTCATCGGGGAATCTACAAGTGGGGACATAGTTTCAGCATAGGGATCCTCCCATTTAAGACCAAAATGAGGAGAAATGCATTTTCTCAGAATGTCATTGGAATATCCTAGCCCAGAGAGCAGTGGAGGCTGAGTCATTAAATATGTTTAAGAGTGGCACAGTGGCACAGTGATGGCATTGCGGGTGGCAGGCTGGGTTCCATCCCGGCCTTGGGAAGTGTGGAGTTTGCATCTTCTCCCTGTGTCTGCATGGGTTTCTTCCCAGTGCTCCGGTTTGCTCCCTCAGTCCAATGATCTGCGGGTTAGGTGGATTGGCCATTCTAAATTGCCGCTTAGTGTGCAAAGCTGTGCAGGTTAGGTGGGGTTACGGGGATGATGGTCGGGGCAGAGGGGTGGAGTGGGCCTATGTGGGGTCCTCTTTCGGAGGGTCGATGCATACTCAACGGGCCAAATGGCCTCTTTCTGTACCGTACAGAGTGTCTGGCTGCGTTCGGCAAATTTTTAATGTACAGAAGAGTCAAGGGTATTTTAGGGGTGCAGACAGGAAAGTGAAGTTCAGGACATAATTGTGGAGTAAGATAGAGGGGCCGAATGGCCACTCCAGCTCCTGCAGCCTTTGTGTCTATGTAAGAAATATCTCATTAAAGCCCCAGAGAAGAATATATATCTAAGCACAATTTCTATTTCAAGCATTTCCACCCATTCATCAAAATCATTTATTAATATCAAGACCAGCTAGCTGTCAAGAAACCTCTGGGGCATTATACTGTTCATATTTGTCCAATTAGGGCATTTACCTACTATTCACTGCTGTTTATTTAGTTTCTATTATTCATGATCCAATTTTTTACATCCCGCTTAATTATAAAAGCTTTTACTTTAACCATAAGTCTTAAGCGAGATCCATTAACAAATGTCTTCTGAATGCCTAAATATGAAATGTTTACTGATTCTGTTGTATTTACAAGGAATTTCAACAAATCATAGATCGTTACAAGCTGTCTTTTTGTAACCTTTATTGTTTGGAATTGATTTATTTTCTCCCTTTAGATATATTTACATTATTTTCCTTTATTTAAATTCCAGTATTTTTCTTACATTAAGTTAGAACATGCTTAGGAGGAGAGATAGAGGCGGGTGTATGGGCGGATGCCCTAAGCAGGGTTAATAACTCCTTATGCGCCAGGCTTAGCCTGATACAATTTAAGGTAGTCCATCGGGCACACATGACAGCGGCTAGGATGTGAAAGTTCTTCGGGGTTGAGGATAGGTGTGCGAGGTGCACGGGGAGCCCAGCAAATCAAGTCCACATCTTTTGGGCGTGCCTGAAGCTGAGAGGGCTTTGGCAGGGTTATGCAAACTCAATGTCCACGGTACTAAAAACATGGGTGGTGCCGAGTCCGGAGGTAGCGATCTTTGGAATGTCGGAAGATCCGGGAGTTCAGGGGGGGAAAGAGGCTGATGTCTTGGCCTTTGCTTCCCTGGTCGCCCGGAGACGGATCTTGTTAATGTGGAGGGACTCGAAGCCCCCGAATGTAGAGACCTGGGTTAGTGACATGGCTGGGTGTTCCAGTCTCGAGAAGATAAAGTTCGCCTTAAGAGGGTCAATGTTAGGGTTCACCCGGAGGTCATAGAATCATAGAATTTACAGTGCAGAAGGAGGCCATTCGGCCCATCGAGTCTGCACCGGCTCCTGGAAAGAGCACCCTACCCAAGGTTAACACCTCCACCCTATCCCCATAACCCAGTAACCCCACCCAACACAAATTTTGGACACTAAGGGCAATTTATCATGGCCAATCCACCTAACCTGCATATCTTTGGACTGTGGGAGGAAACCGGAGCACCCGGAGGAAACCCACGCACACACGGCGAGGATGTGCAGACTCCACACAAACAGTGACCCGAGCCGGAATCGAACATAGGACCCTGGAGCTGTGAAGCGATTGTGCTATCCATTCGTCGGTGGCAGCCATTTGTCGACTTTCTCGGGAAAAATTAAAATGTCAGCAGACGCAGTATTCCAAGGGGTGGGGCAGGCGGATTGTTGTTGTATGGTTGAGGTGCGTGAAGATTGGGCTGGGGGGGGGGGGGGGGAATGTTTATTTTACCATGTTGATGTCATTGTTTATGTTACTGTTATAAAAATTTTCAAGTACCTCAATTAAATATTATTTTTAAAAAAGTTAGAACATGCTACTAATTTGTTTCAAAGGGAAAAAATATTTGCCATCAGCCCTCTTGCTTTTTCAGTTGAAAAATAAATTGAACATTATTTTAGCTGCTGTCCCAATTCTCAGCCCTATTCTGCCATCATTTCCTCATGCATACTGAGATACATTCATCTGCTGCTCTTTTAATAAATATTCAAACACTTCAATAGAGACCTCAGTTAATCTTTATTTTTCCCACCACCTCAAGTGATCCACCCCTTGACTTATCTTTGTTTTTGCTTGTGCAAATGAACAATTTTGACACATCTATTTTCTTCTCTCTCAATCTTGCGTCAATACATTTTGGGAGTGATTTGTTCTTTAATACTCTGCTTGCTACGAACATTTTCAAAATATTCCCCAAAGCATTCCCAGTAATTTATCTTTCCGATTTTCTCTTTCATCTTGTATTTACATTTTACAAACCAATTTTTAATTTAGCATTTCCGATAGTATCTCCCCGAGTTCTTAAATATTTAAGACATTTCTGTTTGAGCTTTGCATGTTAATCTTTTCAGATTGACATTCTGTTCAGATATGACCAAACCTCTGAAGTAATGGCTTACATGCCTAAATAATTGAAATCAGCTTTGTTCTGTCCTTTATTTGTCTTCCTTCTGAAGTTATTCTTGGGGTAAGAGTGCCTGAATCACAGCAGCCATCAGGTGCTTGACAAGAGGCTGTTTTTTGTTTCATCCGGCATTGGCCAGAAAAATTAAGCTCCAGGATATTAGGAAAAAAAACCTCTTATCGCTGAATTTGTAGCCGCTAGTTTGGTGAGAATGGACGCAGGTAGGCACAGAATTTCATTTCGCCAAAGAGCACGGTAGCATTGTGGATAGCACAATGGCTTCACAGCTCCAGGGTCCCAGGTTCAATTCCGTCTTGGGTCACTGTCTGTGCGGAGTTTGCACATCCTCCCCGTGTGTGCGTGGGTTTCCTCCGGGTGCTCCGGTTTCCTCCCACAGTCCAAAGATGTGCAGGTTAGGTGGATTGGCCATAATAAATTGCCCTTAGTGTCCAAAATTGCCTTTAGTGTTGGGTGGGGTTACTGGGTTATGGGGATAGGGTGGACGTGTTGACCTTGGTAGAGTGCTCTTTCCAAGAGCCGGTGCAGACTCGATGGGATGAATGGCCTCCTTCTGCACTGTAAATTCTATGTAAACCTTCTACCGGGCCATTTTCCAGGGAAGGAGGCAGGATGGAGAGGAGAGGGTGGCTTGCTGCGTGGGGAGGGGGCCGGGGTTGGTGGTGGTGGAGCTACCAACAGTCTCGCAGTGGTACCCAACTGCCTGTTTTATGGGCCAATTAAGGGCTGAAATTTTATATTTTAAATTTCGAAAGTTTGGAGATATGGCACCTGCATATTATGGCATCCTCTCCCTCACTTGCTGGATATGGAATTCTCTCACTGCATCCAAGCTGAAGGACCTTCCATTGGCACTCCAACTTCAGAAGACCACCCACTATCATCAGTCAATGTTCCTGTTCTCGAGCCACTGAATGGTCTGTTCAGGAAAAATTTCATATAAGTGCGGACTGACCCCTTTGAGGTAGATGGTGCGATCCTAAAACCTGCAAGGAATGAACTATCCTCAATGTCTGAAATCACCTTCTCTTTTAAAGGCTGGGAGTCATTTATAGGTTAAGATCCCCAGTGAAATAAAAAGGGTTTACATTACACCACGGAAAGATTGAGAACTGACATGGAGAAAGTGACTGAAAGCATTGTGGGAAGATGGGGAAACTTAAATGCATTGCAGATGCACTCAGCGACCAACCTAAATGAGCATGCCACCACCATCACAGACTTCATCAGCAAATGTGTGGACAACTGCGCGCCAAAGAAAGCAGTATGTACGTTCCCCAACCGGAAGCCATGGCTTAATCGGGAGATTGACACCCCACTGAAGGACAGGTCTGGGGGGTTCAAGTCAGGTGACCCTGACCTGTACAAGAAACCCATGCACAACGTTCGCAAAGCCATCCGGGATGCCAAGAGACAATATCAGACCAAGCTAGAGTCACAGACTAGCGTTACAGACTATCGGCGGTTGTGGCAAGGCCGAAACAACATAATGGGCTACAAAGCAAAGCCGAGCAGTATCTCTGGCAACAGCGCACCCCTCCCCGATGAACTCAATGCATTCTATGCTTGGTTCAAGCAAGAAACCATCAATCCGCTGTTGAGTGCCCCCGGAGCCCAGAACACACCGATACCCAAGATTACAGCTTCCGAAGTCAGATCGGCCTTCCTGAAAGTGAACCCTCGGAAGGCGATGGGTCCAGACGGGATCCCTGGTCGTGCACTCAGAGCTGCATGGACCAGCTGGCAGATGTGTTCGCGGATATCTTCAACCTCTTCCTACTCCGCTCCGAGGCTCCCACCTGCTTCCAGAAGACCACCATCATACCAGTGCCAAAGAAGAACCAGGTAACGTGCATCAACGACTACTGTCCAGTGGCCCTGACATTATGAAGTGCTTCGAGAAGTTGGTCATGAGACACATCAACTCCATACTCCCAGAATGTATTGATCCATTGCAATTTGCATACCGCAGCAACAGCTTGACAGCAGACACCACCAACACTATAATCCCAGCCAAGCTCATATCAAACCTCCAAAATCTAGGACTTGGATCCTCACTCTGCAAATGGATCCTCGATTTCTGACCCACAGACCACAATCAGTAAGAATAAACAACACCTCCTCTGAGGTAGTCCTCAATACTGGGACCCCGCAAGGCTGCGCATTTAGCCCCTACTCTACTCCCTATACACTCACGACTGCGTGGCAAAATCTGGCTCCAACTCCATCTACAAGTTTGCTGACGACATGACCATAGTGGGTTGAATCTCGAACAATGAGGAGTCAGAATACTGATAGAAAACCTGGTGGAGTGGTGTAACGACAACAATCTATCCCTCAATGCCAGCAAAACTCAAAAGCTGGGTCATTGACTTCAGGAAGCAAAGTACTGTACACACCCCTGTCTACATCAACGGGGCCGAGGTGGAGATGGTTAGCAGTTTCAAATTCCTCTGTGTGCATCTCCAAAAATCTGTCCTAGTCCACCCACGTCGACATTACCACCAAGAAAGCACCTTAAACAGCGCTTTGCTTCCAGAGGAAACTAAGGAAATTGGGCATGACCGCATTGACTCTTACCAACTGTGGTGAATGTATTGCTGTAACAATTCACCATATGATTATCTGTATTACGCTGTTGCCCATGTGGGCTCCACCTATGGGGCCACTCCTGTTAAAGGCTTTTAATGAGTGCAAGAAGCTGGGAGTGCTCCCCCCAGCGTTATTGTTATTCTGAAGTGGGATGAGGATCCAGAGAACTGTGGATCATATAGGCCAATCTCTCTCTTAAATGTTGATGCAAAATTATTGGCAAAGATTTTGGCCACGCACATAGAGGATTGTGTCCCGGAGGTGATAGTGGAGGACCAGACGGGGTTTGTGAAGGGACGTCACCTGACGTCCAACATTAGACGGCTTTTAAATGTGACATGATGCCAGCAGATGGGTGCGAGATTGAGGTGGTGCTAGACATGGATATAGAAAAGGCCTTTGATCGGGTAGAGTGGAAGTACCTGTGGGATATCCTGGGTTCGAGCAGGGATTCGTTGACTGGGTCCGGCTGTTATATCAGACACCGGTGGCAAATGTAAGGACTAACCGGGTCCGGTCAGAATATTTTAGTTTGTGTAGGGGGATGTGACAGGGGTGTCCGCTCTCCCCATTACTGTTTGCCCTGGCCATACAGCCCTTGGCAATGGCGCTTACGTCATCGAACATCTGGCGGGGGATAAGGAGAGGCGGGGTGGAACATAGAGTCTCGCTCTACACGGACAATTGGCTCCTTTACATAACAGACCCGTTGCAAGGGATGGCTGGGATCATGAAGATATTGGAGGAATTTGGTCGGTTCTCGGGTTACGAATTAAACATGGGTAAGAGTGAGGTGTTCGCGATCCAGCGACGGGGCAGGGGAGGAGACTGAGGGAATTACCATTTAAAGTGGTGGGAAGGACTTTCGGGTACCTGAAGATTCAGGTGGCAAGGGACTGGGGTCAGCTCCATAAGTTAAATCTGGGCAGGTTGGTCGAGCAAATGAAAGGGGACTTCCGCAGGTGGGACATGCTCCCCAGTCATTGGCGGGGATGGGACAGACTGTGAAGTCCTCTTGAGATCCTCCCGAGATTGCGATTTGTGTTTCAATGTCTTCCAATTTTTATCCCTGAGGCATTTTTTAGGAAGATTATTGTGGTGATCTTGGGTTTTGTATGGGCAGGTAAGGCCCCGAGGGTGAAGAATGTCCTTCTGGAACGAGGGCACGGGATGGGGGGCTTGGCCCTTCTGAATTTGATTAATTATTACTGGGCGGCAAATATATTGATGGTTAGGAAGTGAGTAGTGGGGGAGGGGTCAGTGTGGGAGCAAATGGAGGCAGCATCCTGCAAGGGTACGAGTTTGGAGGCTTTGTTAAGTGCACCACTGCTGTTCTCGCTGGCTCGGTACTCCACAAGCCCAGTGGTGGTGGCAGCCCTGAGGTTGTGGGGGCAATGGAGGCAGCAAATGAGGCTGGAGAGGGCGTCGGTGTGGTCACCGATCTGTGATAACCACCATTTTGTTCCTGGAGGGCTGGACAGCGGCTTTCGGAGGTGGCAGCGGACAGGGATTGAGAGATTTGATGATCTTTTCATTGAAGAGGGTTTTCCGAGCCTGGAGAGATTAGAGAAGGAGTTTGAGTTACCGGCAGGGAACGGATTTCGGTACCTACAGGTATGGGACTTCGTTCAGAGGCAGGTTGCAAGCTTCCCTCACCTCTCTCTAAGAGGACTGCAGGATAAGGGGATGTCAAAAAAGGGGTTGGGAGGGGAGGGTCTTGGAAATATATAAGGAATTGATGGATTGGGAAGGGGTCCCAATCGGGTGGTGAAGAGGAAGTGGGAGGAAGAGTTGGGAGGGAGTTGGAAGTCGGACTATGGGAAAAGGCTTGAGGAGAATCAATTCATCCTTGTTGTGTGCCAGGCTTAGCCTGATCCAGTTCAAGGAGGTCCATAGGGCTCATATGACTGTGGCCTAGATGAGTAGGTTTTTTGAAGAGGTGCGGGGGAAATCCGGTGAATCACGTACACATGTTTTGGGCGTGTTCGAAGCTGAGGGTATTCTGGCAGGGATTTACAGACGCCATGTCAGAGGTCCTGGAAGGGAGGGTTACTCCGAGTCCAGAGATGGCAATATTTGGGGCATCAGAAGATCCGGGGACCTAGGAGAGGAGAGAGGCCTACGTTTTGGCCTTGCCTTCCTGGTGGCCCGGAGACGGATTTTGCTGGGACGGAGGCACTCGGAACCTCCAAAGTCAGGGGTGTGGGTCAGCGACGTGGCAGCGTTTCTCAGGCTGGAGAAGATTAAGTCCGCCTTAAGAGGTTCAATTCAGGGGTTCACTCGGAGGTGGCGGCCATCCATAGACTTCTTTAAGGACAACTGACCGTCAGCAGAAGGGGGTGGGGGAGGAGAGTGTGGTGGGGGGGGGGGGGGGGGGGGGCGGCACAGCGTTGTAGAATAAGGATTGGGAATCTAATATACGGGCAGTCAGGAGGTAGGGTGGGGGGGAAGTTGGGTATGTTATTGTGATGTTGTTGCATGTGTTGGACCGCTTTGTTGTTTCGAATGCTTAAATGTTAAAATTATAAATGCTTCAATAAAATGTTTTCTAAAAAACGAATGACAGGTAGAGACAAACAGTTGAAACAAATGTTTATTGTCTCCTTATTCAAGAAAGGACAGACCTAGTCACCTTACACCAGTCAGTTTAAATTCAGTAATGGGTAACGTTCTGGAGGCAATCATCAGGGGCAAAATAATCAACAGGTATTGATGTTTGAGTTAATGAAGGACAACTGGCACACATTTGTAAAAATACTGGACTAATTGATTTTTTGATGAAGTTATAGAGATGGTTGATGAAAGGAATGCAAAGGTTGTGAACTATATAGATTTAAAGAAATTTCTCACCAAACTATCACATAAAATGATGATAAACAAAGTTGAGGCTTACTCACTCTTCCAACTTCTTCCATCGGGTAGGAGATACAAAAGTCTGAGAACACGTATGAACAGACTCAAAAACGGCTTCTTCCCCACTGTTGCCAGACTCCGAAACGACCCTCTTATGGACTGACCTCATTAACACTACACCCCTGTATGCTTCACCCGATGCTGATGTTTATGTAGTTACATTGTGTACCTTGTGTTGTCCTATTATGTATTTTCATTTTATTTTATTTTCTGTTCATGTATTTAATGATCTGTTGAGCTGCTCGCAGAAAAATACTTTTCACTGTACCTCGGTACACGTGACACAAAACCAATCCAATTAAACAAAAATTAATGGCTGGTAAATAGTCATGAGGATAGCCTTCGATTATCGGGGGATACAGACGAGTTGGTCAGATGGACTGATCAGTGGCAAATGGAATTCAATCCAGATAAGTGTGTGGTGATGCACATGGGCAGGATAAACAAGGCAAGGGATAAATGGCAGGATCCTGGGAAGCACCGAAGATCAGAGGGATCTTTGTGTGCATGTACGCCAGTCCTTTAAGGTAGCAGAGCAGGTGGTTACAGTGGTTAATTTAGAATTTAGAACAGTAGAATTTAGAACAGTACAGCACAGAACAGGCCCTTCGGCCCTCGATGTTGTGCCGAGCAATGATCACCCTACTCAAACTCACGTATCCACCCTATACCCGTAACCCAACAACTCTCCCTTAACCTTACTTTTTAGAACACTACGGGCAATTTAGCATGGCCAATCCACCTAACCCGCACATCTTTGGACTGTGGGAGGAAACCGGAGCACCCGGAGGAAACCCACGCACACACAGGGAGGACGTGCAGACTCCACACAGACAGTGACCCAGCCGGGAACCGAACCTGGGACCCTGGAGCTGTGAAGCATTGATGCTAACCACTATGCTACCGTGCTGCCCCTAAGGTTAAGGAGGCTTTATTCACGAGACATAGAGTTAAGAGCAGAAACGCTATGCTGGAACTGTACAAACTGTTGGTTAGGTCACAGCTCGCATATCTTGCATAGAACTGGAATCCACATTATAGGAGGGATGTAATAGCACTTGAAAGGGTGCAGAGGAGATTTACCAGGATGCTTCCTGGGCTGGAGAGTTTTAGTTATAAAGAGTGATTGGATAGACTGGGGTTGTTTTCCTTGGAACAGAGGAGACTGAGAGAGGACATGATTGAGGTGGACAAATTTATGAGATACACAGATGGAGTAGACAGGAAGAAACCCTTTCCCTTTGGTTGAGGGATCAATGACAGGGGACATAGATTTAAGGTAGGGGGCAGGAGTTTTAGAGGAGATGTGAGGGAAAACTTTTTCACCCAGAGGGTGGTGGTAGTTTGGAATTCTCTGCCTGGAAGGGTGGTGGAGGCAGAGACCGTCATAAAATTAAATAAGTATTTACATGTGTATTTGTGATGTCAAGGCATGCAAGGCTATGGGCCAAGTGCTAGGAAGTGGGATTAGATTATTTCGGGGGTTGATTTTGACTTGCACAGACGCGGTGGGTCGAAGAACCTTTTCATAGAATCATTGAATTTACAGTGCATAAGGAGGCCATTCAGCCCATCGACTCTGTATCAGCCCTTGGAAAGAGCACCCCATTTACGCTTCCAACCTATCCTCATAACCCAGTAATCCCAACTCACCTTTTTGGACACTAAGGGTAATTTATCATGGCCAATCCACCTAACTTGCAGATCTTTGGACTGTGGGAGGAAATCGGAGCACCCGGAAGAAACCCACTCAGACACCCAAGCCGGGAATCGAACCCTGGACTCTGGAGCTGTAAAGCAACTATGCTAACCACTGTGCTACCGTGCCGCTCCATCTCTGCTGTAGACCTCTATGACTCTAAAGATGCACAGTTTAGGAAGATTGGCCATGCTAGGCTGCCCTTCATGTCTAAAGATGTGCAGATTAGGTGGGTTTACAGGGATAGGGCGGGGAGTGGGTCGAGGTAGGGTGTTCTTTTGGAGAGTTGGTGCAGGCCCGATGAGCAAAATGGCCTCCTTCTGCAACGGAGGGATTCTATTGATTCTAAGACACTGAAGTGTGAGGTGATTCAAGAAGAAATAAGGTGAGGTAATATAGACTAAATGGCATTGTTCCAAAGCGCACACAGGGATGGAGAGACCTTAGGGTGCATTTATATTGAAAGTGAGAAGAAACAACTCAAAATCAAAAATTGCAAGTGATACCAAACTATATACCTACCACTGAGGAAGAATGCAACTTAATACAAGCAGACATTATAAAACTTGCAGGCTGACCAGTGGCAAATTTACTTCAGCATGGATAAATGTGAGGTGATGCAGTTTGGTAGGAAAATAAAAATATCACCTACACTTCAGGAATTAAAATAATCTAAATGGAGTAGGTGAACAAAGAACAAAAACAAAGAAAATTACAGCACAGGAACAGGCCCTTCGGCCCTCCCAGCCTGCGCCGATCCAGATCCTTTATCTAAAACTGTCTCCTATTTTCCAAGGTCTACTTCCCTCTGTTCCTGTCCGTTCATATACCTGTCTAGATGCCTCTTAAATTATGCTATCGTGCCCGCCTCTACCACCTCCGCTGGCAAAGCGTTCCAGGCACCCACCACCCTCTGCATAAAAAACTTTCCACGCACATCTCCCTGAAACTTTCCCCCTCTCACCTTGAAATTGTGACCCCTTGTAACTGACACCCCCACTCTTGGAAAAAGCTTGTTGCTATCCACCCTGTCCATACCTCTCATAATTTTGTGGACCTCAATCAGGTCCCCCCTAAACCTCCGTCTTTCCAATGAAAACAATCCTAATCTACTCAACCCCTCTTCATAGCTAGCACCCTCCATACCAGTCAACATCCTGGTGAACCTCCTCTGCACCCTCTCCAAAGCATCCACATCCTTCTGGTAATGTGGCGACCAGAACTGCACGCAGTATTCCAAATGTGGCCTAACCAAAGTCCTATACAACTGTAACATGACCTGCCGACTCTTGTACTCAGTACCCCGTCCGATGAAGACAAGCATGCTGTATGCCTTCTTGACCACTCTATCAACCTGCGTTGCCACCTTCAGGGTACAATGGACCTGAACTCCCAGATCTCTCTGTACATCAATTTTCCCCAGGACCCTTCCATTGACCATATAGTCCGCTCTTGAATTTGGTCTTCCAAAATGCATCACCTCGCATTTGCCTGGATTGAACTCCATCTGCCATTTCTCTGCCCAACTCTTCAATCTATCTATATTTTGTTGTATTCTCTGACAGTCCTCCTCGCTATCTGCAACTCCACCAATCTTAGTATCATCTGCAAACTTGCTAATCAGACCACCTATACCTTCCTCCAGGTCATTTATGTAGATCACAAACAACAGTGGTCCGAGCACAGATCCCTGTGGAACACCACTAGTCACCCTTCTCCATTTTGAGACACTCCCTTCCACCACTACTCTCTGTCTCCTGTTACCCAGCCAATCCTTTATCCATCTAGCTAGTACACCCTGAACCCCATACCACTTCACTTTTTCCATCAACCTGCCATGGGAAACCTTATCAAACGCCTTACTAAAGTCCATGTATATGACATCTATAGCCCTTCCCTCATCAATTAACTTTGTCACTTCCTCAAAGAATTCTATTAGGTTTGTAAGACATGACCTTCCCTGCACAAAACCATGCTGCCTATCACTGATAAGTCTATTTTCTTCCAGATGTGAATAGATCCTATCCCTCAGTATCTTCTCCAACAGTTTGCCTACCACTGACGTCAAGCTCACAGGTCTATAGTTCCCTGGATTTTCCCTGCTACCCTTCTTAAACAAAGGGACAACATTAGCAATTCTCCAGTCCTCCGGGACCTCACCCGTGCTCAAGGATGCTGCAAAGATATCTGTTAAGGCCCCAACTATTTCGACCCTCGCTTCCCTCAGTAACCTGGGATAGATCCCATCCGGTCCTGGGGACTTGTCCACCTTTATGTCTTTTAGAATACACAAAATTTCCCCCATCCATATGACAACTTCACATAGAGTATTTAAACATCCATCCCTAGCCTCAACATCCGTCTTGTCCCTCTCCTTTGTGAATACCGATGCAAAGTACTCATTAAGAATCTCACCCATTTCCTCTGAGTCCACGCATAAGTTCCCTCTTTTGTCTTTGAGTGGGCCAATCCTTTCTCTAGTTACCCTCTTGCCTTACATATGAATAAAAGGCTTTGGGATTTTCCTTAACCCTGTTAGCCAAAGATATTTCATGACCCCTTTTAGCCCTCTTTATTGCGCGTTTCAGATTCGTCCTACTTTCCCGATATTCCTCCAAAGCTTCATCAGTTTTGAGTTGCCTCAATCTTATGAATGCTTCCTTTTTCATCTTAGCTAGTCTCACAATTTCACCCATCATCCATGGTTCCCTAATCTTGCCATTTCTATCTCTCATTTTCACAGGAACATGTCTGTCCTGCACTCTAATGAACCTTTCCTTAAAAGACTCCCACATTTCAAATGTGGATTTACCCTTAAACAGCTGCTCCCAATCCACATTCCCTAGCTCCTGCCGAATTTTGTTATACTCTGCCTTTCCCCAATTTAGCACTCTTCCTTTCGGACCACTCTTGTCCTAAAACTTACGGAATTGTGATCGCTATTCCCAAAGTAATCACCGACTGAAACATCAACCACCTGGCCGGGCTCATTCCCCAATACCAGGTCCAGTATGGCCCCTTCCTGAGTTGTACTATTTACATACTGCTCTAAAAAACTCTCCCGCATGCTCCTTACAAACTCTGCTCCATCTACACCTCCAACACTACAAGAATCCCATTCAATGTTGGGGAAGTTAAAATCTCCCATCACAACCATCCTATTGCTCCGACATTTTTCTATAATCTGTCTGCATATTTGTACCTCTACTTCATGCTCGCTTTTGGGAGGACTGTAGCAAAGTCCCAACAATGTTACTGCACCCTTCCTATTTCTTAGCTCCACCCATATTGCCTCAATGCTCGTATCATCCATCGTGCCCTCCTTAATCACAGCTGTGATATCATCTCTGACGAGTAATGCAACTCCTCCCCCCCCTTCTACCTCCCTCTCTATCCCTCCTGAAGCATCTATACCCTGGGATATTCAGTTGCCAATCCTGCCCTTCCCTCAACCAAGTCTCAGTAATACCAATAACATCATATTTCCAGGTACTAATCCAAGCCCTAAGTTCATCTGCCTTACCTGCTACACTTCTCGCATTAAAACAAATGCACCTCAGACCACCTGTCCCTTTGCGTTCATCAACTCTTCCCTGTCTACTCTTCCCCTTAGTCACATTGAGTTTATTATCTCGTACTTTACTGGCATTAGTTGCAGCTTCTTTACTGATCTCAAACTTATTAATCTGGTTCCCATCCCCCTGCCACATTAGTTTAAAACCTCCCCAACAGTGTTAGCAAAAGCACCCCCAAGGACATTGGTTCCAGTCCTGCCCAGGTGTAGACCATCCGGTTTGTAATGGTCCCACCACCCCAAGTACCGGTTCCAATGTCCCAAAAATCTGAACCCCTCCCTCCTGCACCATCTCTCAAGCCTATTCATTCTGACTATCCTTGAATTTCTACTCTGACTGTCCCGTGGCATTGGTAGCAATCCTGAGATTACTACCTTTGATGTCCTACTTTTTAACTTATCTCCTAACTCCCTAAATTCTGATTGTAGGACCTCATCCCTTATTTTACCTATATCGTTGGTGCCTATATGCACCACGACAACTGGCTGTTCACCCTCCCCCTTCAGTATGTCCTGCAGCTGATCGGAGACATCCCTGACCCATGCACCCGGGAGGCAACATACCATTCGGGAGTCTTGTTTTCGACCACAGAAACGCCTGTCTACTCCCCTTACAATTGAATCCCCTATGACTATAGCCCTGCCAGTCTTTTTCCCGCCCTTCTGTGCACCAGAGCCAGCCACGGTTCCATGAGCCGCTGCCCAAATATATCAGTTCACTCACCTTCCCAGAGCGCAATTAGGCCGCTCCCACTCAGCTCCTCCCACGCACTGCAAACTGCAAGGTACGTTTTTAAATATAGGTAAACTTACCGATCCCGTTCAGCTCCTCCCACGCACTGCAAATTCAAAACAGCCCCCTGGTTACTGCTCTTGCTGAAAACAAAAGCACACACCGCGCTCCTGAACACAAGGATATATATTTGAAGGAAACATCAAAGATCAGCAAAGCTATTGAATTGCTAATAAAGCATTGGAACTTATTTCTAGAAACATAGAATTCTAAGAAGCGAGATTACAATGAATTTCTATTGAAATTTATAAATAGACCACAACTGTGCAGCATATTATAAAAAGCCATAGAAACACTGGAGAAAGTACAAACAATTTGCAAGGATGGTTCCAGATCTGAGAGATTATGGCCGGGATTATCGGATCCAAATTCTCCCCGTCACGCTGCCAGTGGAAAGGGTGAATTCAGTGCACGGCTAAAACTCCATTCACTGCAGCGGGATCGGAGAATCCCATCAGCTAGAACGTAGGAAGAATTCCCAACTTTTGGGTAATATTAAATAGGTTGCTTTCTTTTCGAAAAGAGATTTACAACTGGCTTGATAGAAATCTTTAAAATCATGAATGGCTTGGAGACGGCTGATGTGGAGAGAATGTTTCCACATGTGGGAGAATCCAAAATTGGAGCCATAATGCCATAAGACACAGGAGCAGAATTAGGCCATCTGGCCCATCAAGTCTGCTCCGGCATTCCATCATGGTTAGTGGCTGGGATTCTCTGACCCCCCTGCCGGGTCGGAGCATCCCTGGGGGGAGGCATGAATCCCACCGCGTCACCCTGTGCCCTGTTCTCCGGCACCGTTTTTCAGGGGCTGGCGGGATTCCCAGCGCGCTGGTCGGGGGTCATTGACAGCGGCCCTCCCCCGGCGATTCTCCGGGCCCCGATGGGCCGAGTGGCCGTCCAGTTGTGGCCTGTCCCGCCGGCATGAATTACTCACCTCATGCACGGCGGGACCTGGCAGGTAAATGTGGTCCTGAGGGGGGCGCGGGGGGATCCGACCCCGGGGGGCTCCCACGGTGGCCTGGCACACGATCGGGGCCTACCGGTCCTGCGGGCGGGCTGTTTCCGAGGGGGCCTTCTTTCCTCCATGCTGGGCCCCTGTAGGGCTCCGCCATATTTCCCGGAGGCCGGTGCGGAGAAGAGAACCCCCGCGCATGTGAGGAACTACGCCAGCTGGTCTGCACATGCGCAAGATCACGCCGGCCGTTAGGTGCAAGCACAAACTCGCACCGGCCCTTTGCCGCTGGCTGGAGTGGCGCCAACCACTCCGGCGTCAACTTAGCCCCTGAGTATGTGGAGAATGCTTCACTTTCAGGGGCCATTGACGCCGGAGTGGTTGGCGCTGGATTTCCCACCGGTTTGGGGACTTGGTCCCCAGAAGGGAGAATCCCGCCCAATATGTTTCTCATCCCCATTCTCCCCATAACCCCTGATTAATCAAGAACCTATCTATCTCTGTCTTAAAGACACTCAGTGATTTGCCTCCACAGCCTTCTGCGGCAAGACGTTCCACAGATTCATCACCCTCTGGCTGAAGAAATTCCTCCTCATCCTAGATTTAACGGATCGTTCCTGCAGTCTGAGACTGTATAATAATAATAATCTTTATTGTCACAAGTAGGCTTACATTAACATTGCAAATAAGTTACTGTGAGAAGCCCAAAGTTGCCAAATTCACCAAACAAACTCGTCTTTCAGGACTTGTGGGAGGGAACTAGATGGAGCACCCGGAGGAACTCCATGCAGACAGAAGGAGAACATGCAAACTGCACACAGACAGCAATCTAAGGGAGAATCGATCTGGGAGCCTGCCGCTGTGAAGCAACAGTGCTAACTTCAGTTTTTCAGCGGCAGCAGCGAGAGCAGTAACCAGGGGACTGTCGGGAAGGTAAGTTTCCCTTTTTAAAAACTTACCTTACAGGAGCGGTGCGTGGGAGGAGCTGAGTGGGAGCGGTCGAATTGCGCTCTGGGAAGGTGAGTGAATTGATATATTTGGGCAGCGGCTGAACCCGAGACACTACACGTGTAGTGTCTCCCACCCGCCCTCCTCCTCTAACGAAAAAAAAAGATTGTGGTGTGTTGATAAAGTAAGGTTTTTCTATTGCTATTTCTTTTTATCGCGTGATTGGCAACAATTTTTTTTTCCTTTTTCATTTATCTATTATTTGATATTACAGTTGGACAAATTAAGATTAAGATTAAAAATGGCAGGAGATCTCAGACCTGTGTTATGTTCCTCTTGCTCAATGTGGGAGCTCAGGGACGTGACTGATGTCCCTGACTCCTTCACGTCCGGGAAGTGTGTCCAGCTGCAGCTCTTGTTAGACCTCTCTGGAGCTGCGGATGGACTCACTTTGGAGCATTTGCGATGCTGAGGAGGTCGTGGATAGCACGTTTAACGAATTGGTCACACCGCAGATTAGGATTGCTGAGGGAGAAAGGGAATGGGTGACCAAAAGGCAGAGAAAAAGCAGGAAGGCAGTGCAGGTGTCCCCTGTGGTCATCTCCCTCCAAAACAGGTATACCGTTTTGGATACTGTTGGGGGATATGGCTCACCAGGGGAAGGCAGTAGTGGCCAGGTTCATGGCACCGTGGCTGGCTCTGCTGTACAGAAGGGCGGGAAAAGAGTGGAAGGGCTATAGTCATAAGGGATTCAATTGTAAGGGGAGTCGATAGGCAGTTCTGTGGTTGAAAACGAGACTCCCGAATGGTATGTTGCCTCCCAGGTGGACGGTTCAGCGATGTCTTAGATCGGCTACAGAACATTCTGAAGGGGGAGGGTGAATGGCCAGTTGTCGTGGTGCATATATGCACCAATAATATAGGTAAAAAACGGGGTGAGGTCCTACAAGCCCAATTTAGGGAGTTAGGAGCCAAGTTAAAAAGTCGGACCTCAGAGGTAGTAATCTCAGGATTGCTACCAGTGCCATGTGGTAGTCAGAGTAGAAATTAAATAATAGGCAGGATGAATATGTGGCTTGAGAGATGGGGCAGGAGGGAGGGGTTCAGATTTTTGGGACATTGGGCAGGTTCTGGGGGAGGTGGGACTACTACAAATTGGACGGTCTACACCTGGGCCAGACTGGAACCATGTCCTGGGGGTGCTTTTGCTAATGCTGTTGGGGAGGGTTTAAACTAATGTGGCAGAGGGATGGGAAGCAAATGAGAAGGTTAGTGGACAGTAAGGAGGTACATAGAACATAGAACATAGAACGATACAGCGCAGTACAGGCCCTTCGGCCCTCGATGTTGCACCGACCTGGAAAAAAAACTAAAGGCCATCTAACCTACACTATGCCCTTATCATCCATATGCTTATCCAATAAATTTTTAAATGCCCTTAATGTTGGCGAGTTCACTACTGTTGCAGGTAGGGCATTCCACGGCCTCTCCACTCTTTACGTAAAAAACCCACCTCTGACCTCTGTCCTATATCTATTACCCCTCAATTTAAAGTTATGTCCCCTCATGCTAGCCACCTCCATCCGCGGGAGAAGGCTCTCGCTGTCCACCCTATCTAACCCTCTGATCATTTTGTATGCCTCTATTAAGTCACCTCTTAACCTTCTTCTCTCTAACGAAAACAACCTCAAGTCCATCAGCCTTTCCTCATAAGATTTTCCCTCCATACCAGGCAACATCCTGGTAAATCTCCTCTGCACCCGTTCCAAAGCTTCCACGTCCTTCCTGTAATGAGGTGACCAGAACTGTACGCAATACTCCAAATGCGGCCTTACTAGAGTTTTGTACAACTACAACATGACCTCATGGCTCCGGAACTCAATCCCTCTACCAATAAAGGCCAACACACCATAGGCCTTCTTCACAACCCTATCAACCTGGGTGACAACTTTCAGGGATCTATGTACATGGACACCGAGATCCCTCTGCTCATCCACACTACCAAGAATTTTACCATTAGCCAAATATTCCGCATTCCTGTTATTCTTTCCAAAGTGAATCACCTCACACTTCTCCACATTAAACTCCATTTGCCACCTCTCAGCCAGCTCTGCAGCTTATCTATGTCCCTCTGTAACCTGCAACATCCTTCCGCACTGTCTACAACTCCACCGACTTTAGTGTCGTCTGCAAATTTACTCACCCATCCTTCTGCGCCCTCCTCTAGGTCATTTATAAAAATGACAAACAGCAACGGCCCCATAACAGATCCTTGTGGTACGCCACTCGTAACTGAACTCCATTCTGAACATTTCCCATCAACTACCACTCTCTGTCTTCTTTCAACTAGCCAATTTCTGATCCACATCTCTAAATCACCCTCAATCCCCAGCCTCCGTATTTTCTGCAATAGCCGACCGTGGGGAACCTTATCAAACGCTTTACTGAAATCCATATACACCACATCAACTGCTCTACCCTCGTCTACCTGTTCAGTCACCTTCTCAAAGAACTCTATAAGGTTTGTGAGGCATGATCTACCCTTCACAAAACCATGCTGACTATCCCTAATCATATTATTCCTATCTAGATGATTATAAATCGTATCTTTTATAATCCTCTCCAAGACTTTACCCACCACAGACGTTAGGCTCACCGGCCTATAGTTACTGGGGTTCCCTTCTTGAACAAAGGGACCACATTTGCTATCCTCCAGTCCTCTGGCACTATTCCTGTAGCCAATGATGACCTAAAAATCAAAGCCAAAGGCTCAGCAATCTCTTCCCTGGCTTCCCAGAGAATCCTAGGATAAATCCCACAGGCCCCAGGGACTTATCTATTTTCACCTTGTCCAGAATTGCCAACACTTCTTCCCTACGCACCTCAATGCCATCTATTCTAATAGCCTGGGTCTCAGCATTCTCTTCCACAATATTATCTTTTTCCTGAGTGTTTCCTGACAAAAAGTATTCATTTAGTATCTCGCTTATCTCCTCAGCCTCCACACACAACTTCCCACCACTGTCCTTGAATGGACCTACTCTTACCCTAGTCATTCTTTTATTCCTGATTTACCTATAGAAAGCTTTTGGGTTTTCCTTGATCCTACCTGCCAAAGACTTCTCATGTCCCCTCCTTGCTCGTCTCAGCTCTCTCTTTAGATCCTTCCTCGCTTCCTTGTAACTATCAAGCGCCCCAACTGAAACTTCACGCCTCATCTTCACATAGGCCTCCTTCTTCCTCTTAACAAGAGATTCCACTTCTTTGGTAAACCATGGTTCCCTCGCTCGACCCCTTCCTCCCTGCCTGACTGGTACGTACTTATCAAGAACATGCAATAGCTGTCCCTTGAACAAGCTCCACATATCCAGTGTGCCCAACCCTTGCAGCCTACCTCTCCAACCTACACATCCTAAGTCATGTCTAATGGCATCATAATTGCCCTTCCCCCAGCTATAACTCTTGCCCTGCGGGGTATACTTATCCCTTTCCATCACTAACGTAAAGGTCACCGAATTGTGGTCACTGTTTCCAAAGTGCTCACCTACCTCCAGATCTAACACCTGGCCTGGTTCATTACCCAAAACCAAATCCAATGTGGTCTCGCCTCTTGTTGGCCTGTCAACATATTGTGTCAGGAAACCCTCCTGCACACATTGTACAAAGAACGACCCATCTAATGTACTCGAACTATATCTTTTCCAGTCAATATTTGGAAAGTTAAAGTCTCCCATAACAACTACCCTGTTACTTTCGCTCTTTTCCAGAATCATAAGACCATAAGACCATAAGACATAGGAGTGGAAGTAAGGCCATTCGGCCCTTCGAGTCCACTCCACCATTCAATAATGGTTGATTTCAACTCCATTTACCTGCTCTCTCACCATAGCCCTTAATTCCTCGAGAAATCAAGAATTTATCAATTTCTGTCTTAAAGACACTCAATGTCCCGGCCTCCACCGCCCTCTGTGGCAATGAATTCCACAGACCTACCACTCTCTGGCTGAAGAAATTTCTCCTCATCTCTGTTCTAAAGTGACTACCTTTTATTCTAAGGCTGTGCCCCCGCGTCCTAGTCTCCCCTGCTAATGGAAACAACTTCCCTACGTCCATCCTATCCAAGCCATTCATTATCTTGTACGTTTCTATTAGATCTCCCCTCAACCTCCTAAACTCCAATGAATATAATCCCACGATCCTCAGACGTTCATCATATGTTAGGCCTACCATTCCTGGGATCATCCGTGTGAATCTCCGCTGGACCCGCTCCAGTGCCAGTATGTCCTTCCTGAGGTATGGGGCCCAAAATTGCTCACAGTATTCTAAATGGGGCCTAACTAGTGCTTTATAAAGCCTCAGAAGTACATCCCTGCTTTTATATTCCAAGCCTCTTGAGATAAATGACAACATTACATTTGCTTTCTTAATTACGGACTCAACCTGCAAGTTTACCTTTAGAGAATCCTGGACTAGGACTCCCAAGTCCCTTTGCACTTTAGCATTATGAATTTTGTCACCGTTTAGAAAATAGTCCATGCCTCTATTCTTTTTTCCAAAGTGCAAGACCTCGCACTTGCCCACGTTGAATTTCATCAGCCACTTCTTGGACCATTCTCCTAAACTGTCTAAATCTTTCTGCAGCCTCCCCACCTCCTCAATACTACCTGCCCCTCCACCTATCTTTGTATCATCGGCAAACTTGGCCAGAATGCCCCCAGTCCCGTCATCTAGATCGTTAATATATAAAGAGAACAGCTGTGGCCCCAACACTGAACCCTGCGGGACACCACTTGTCACCGGTTGCCATTCTGAAAAAGAACCTTTTATCCCAACTCTCTGCCTTCTGTCTGACAGCCAATCGTCAATCCATGTTAGTACCTTGCCTCGAATACCATGGGCCCTTATTTTACTCAGGAGTCTCCCGTGAGGCACCTTGTCAAAGGCCTTTTGGAAGTCAAGATAGATAACATCCATTGGCTCTCCTTGGTCTAACCTATTTGTTATCTCTTCAAAGAACTCTAACAGGTTTGTCAGGCACGACCTCCCCTTACTAAATCCATGCTGACTTGTCCTAATCCGACCCTGCACTTCCAAGAATTTAGAAATCTCATCCTTAACGATGGATTCTAGAATTTTGCCAACAACCGAGGTTAGGCTAATTGGCCTATAATTTTCCATCTTTTTTCTTGTTCCCTTCTTGAACAGGGGGGTTACAACAGCGATTTTCCAATCCTCTGGGACTTTCCCTGATTCCAGTGACTTTTGAAAGATCATAACTAACGCCTCCACTATTTCTTCAGCTATCTCCTTTAGAACTCTAGGATGTAGCCCATCTGGGCCCGGAGATTTATCAATTTTCAGACCTTTTAGTTTCTCTAGCACTTTCTCCTTTGTGATGGCAACCATATTCAACTCTGCCCCCTGACTTTCCTGAATTGTTGGGATATTACTCATGTCTTCTACTGGGAAGACTGACGCAAAGTACTTATTAAGTTCCTCAGCTATTTCCTTGTCTCCCATCACTAGATTACCAGCGTCATTTTGGAGCGGCCCAATGTCTACTTTTGCCTCTCGTTTGTTTTTAATGTATTTAAAGAAACTTTTACTATCATTCCTAATGTTACTGGCTAGCCTACCTTCATATTTGATCCTCTCCTTCCTTATTTCTCTCTTTGTTATCCTCTGTTTGTTTTTGTAGCCTTCCCAATCTTCTGACTTCCCACTACTCTTTGCCACATTTTTCGGCTCTCTCTTTTGCCTTGATGCATTCCCTGACTTCCTTTGTCAGCCATGGCTGCCTAATCCTCCCTCTGATAACCTTTCTTTTCTTTGGGATGAACCTCTGCACTGTGTCCTCAATTACTCCCAGAAACTCCTGCCATTGCTGTTCTACTGTCTTTCCCACTAGGCTCTGCTTCCAGTCGATTTTCGTCAGTTCCTCCCTCATGCGCCTGTAATTACCTTTATTTAACTGTAAAACCTTTACATCTGATTCTACCTTCTTTCTTTCAAATTGCAGACTGAATTCTACCATATTATGATCACTGCTTCCTAAGTGTTCCCTTACTTTAAGATCTTTTATCAATTCTGGCTCATTACATAACACTAAGTCCAGAATAGCCTGTTCCCTCGTGGGCTCCATCACAAGCTGTTCCAAAAAGCCATCCTGTAAACATTCAATGAATTCCCTTTCTTTGGGTCCACTGGCAACATTATTTACCCAGTCCACCTGCATATTCGCCATCCTTTCCTCTACATCCCTAGAACTATTAGGTGGCCTATAGAAAACTCCCAACAGGGTGACCTCTCCTTTCCTGTTTCTAACCTCAGCCCATACTACCTCAGAAGAAGAGTCCCCATCTAGCATCCTTTCCGCCACCGTAATACTGTCCTTGACTAGCAGCGCCACACCTCCCCCTCTTTTGCCCCCTTCTCTGTTCTTACAGAAACATCTAAATCCTGGAACCTGCAACAACCATTCCTGTCCCTGCTCTACCCATGTCTCCGAAATCGCCACAACATCGAGATCCCAGGTACCAACCCATGCTGCAAGCTCACCCACCTTATTCCGGATGCTCCTGGCGTTGAAGTAGACACACTTCAAACCAGCGTCCTGCTTGCCGGTGGTAACTGAAGCCTGTAAGGAACTAGATCATGAAGTCAGCGTGACTAAGGGGAAGAGTAGGCAGGGAGCAGATGATGAACACAAAGGAACTGGTGCATTTGTTTTAATGCAAGAAATGTAGTATGTAAGGCAGATGAATTTAGGGTTTGGATTAGTACCTGGGAATATGATGTTATTGGTATTACTGGGACTTGGTTGAGGGAAGGGCATGATTGGCAACTAAATATCCCAGGATATCGATGCTTCAGGTGGGATAGAGAGGGAGGTAAAAGGAGTGGAGGAGTTGCATTACTGGTCAGAGAGGATATCACACCTGTGCTGAAGGAGGGCACTATGGTGGACTTGAGCAGTGAGGCGATATGGGCAGAGCTCAGAAATAGGAAGGGTGCAGTAACAATGTTGGGGCTGTACTACAGACCTCCCAACAGCGAGCATGAGATAGAGGTACAAATATGTAAACAGATTATGGAAAAATGCAGGAGCAACAGGGTGGTGGTGATAGGAGATTTTACTTTTCCCAACATTGACTGGAATACACTTAGTGTTAGAGGTCTAGATGGAGCAGAGGTGAGGCTGGTGTGGAGATTTGACTCAGGATTGTTGGCGGATGGGGGTTTTTGTGATAAGGTGCAGTTGGCGTTTAGGGATTATGTGGATTTGGGGTGGTGTCGGCAGCCATTTTGTGGGATGCACTGAAGCCAGTGGTGCGGGGAGTAATAATTTTGTTTACGGTTCATGTGAGTAAGGAAAGGAGGGAGGAACATGACTGTCTAGTGAGTGGGAAAGTGGAGGTAGACAGGGAACATTCGACGGTGCCCACCATGGAGTGATTGGCGAGGAGGAAAAAATTGCAAGGGCAGTTTGACAGGCTGACAATGGGGAGGGCGGTAAGGCAACTGCGTAGGCCAAGAGGGGTGCAATATGAGTATGAGGAGAAGGCGAGCCGCATGCTGGCGCACCAGCTGCGGAGGCTGGCTGCATCCAGGGAAATATTGAAGATACAGACTGGAGATGGGGATGTGGTGTCAGAGCCAGGGAAGATGGGTGGGGCATTTGGGGAGTACTACCAGGGACTTTATGAGGCTGATCCGGGGGGAGATGAGGGGGACATGGGGCGGTTTATGGACGAGCTGTAATTTCCCCAGGTGGAGGAGTCCAAGTGGCAACGTTGGAGGAGCACCTGGGGCTGAGGGAGGTGCTGGATAGTATCAGGGGTATGAAGTCGGGGAAGGCCCCTGGGCCAGGTGAATACTCGGCTGAAGTTTATAAGGAATTTATGATGGACCTGGCACCACATCTGTTGGGGACGTTTAATGAAGCACTGGAGAAGGGGGAGTTACTGGAGATGATGATGCAGGCAGTAATCACACTACTCCCGAAAAAGGGGAAGGACCCGGTGGCATGTGGGTCATATAGACCCATATCACTATTGAACACGGATTTGAAAATATTGACGAAGTTGATGGCGGAGAGGATGGAGGATTATGTCCCTGGGTTGGTTGCAGAAGATCAAACAGGCTTCGTAAAGGGCAGGTGGCTCGCGAGTAATATAAGAGGCCTGTTGAATGTGGTGATGAATCCATCGGGGGCTCTGGTATCGGAGGTGGTGGTGTCCATGGACGAGGAGAAGGCATTTGATCGGGTGGAGTGGCGGTACTTGTTCGAAGTTTTGGGAAGGTTTGGGTTTGGGCTGAGATTTGGGTGTAGTTGCTGTACGTGGTGCCAAGGGCGAGGGTGAGGACGAATGATATGCGCTAACAAAGTTTTGACTTACACAGGGGTACGAGGCAGGGGTGCCTACTGTCCTCGCTGCTGTTTGCGCTGGCCATAGAGCCATTGGCGATGGCTTTCAGGAGGTCGGCAGAGTGGCGGGGGATAATGAGGGGACAGAGGGAACATTGAGTGTCGCTCTATGCCGATGACTTCTTTCTGTATGTTTCAGATCCGTTGGAGAGTATGAGAAGGATTATGGACCTGTTGGGGACGTTTGGAGGGTTCTTGGGGTACAAACTGAATGTAGGAAAAAGCGATGTATTCCCGGTGAATGAGATGACACAGTGGGCTAATTTAGGGGGGATGCCATTTACGGTAGCGAGGGATCGGTTTAGGTATTTGGGGATTCAGGTAGCGAGGAAATGGACGGGGCTGCATAGGTGGAACTTAACGAAACTGGTGGAGGAGGCCAGGGAGGATCCTGGGAGGTGGGATACTTAACGTTGGCGGGGAGGGTCCAGGTGGTGAGGGTGAGTGTTCTGCCGAGGTTCTTGTTTCTCTTTTGGGCTCTCGCGATCTTTATATCGCAGGCCTTTTTTTGGAAAATCGACACGATAATCTCGGATTTTGTATGGGCGGGGAAGGTGCCGTGGGTGGGACGGACCCTGTGACAGAGGCAGCGGGGGGTGGGTCGGCATTGCCGAACTTGCTTCATTATTGTTGGGCGACGCATGTGGACAAAGTGCGGCAGTGGTGGGAAGAAGGGGTAGAGTGGGTTAGGATGGAGGAGGAATCTTGTAAGGGGTCTAGTTTGGGGGCTATGGTGATGGCAGCATTGCCAATGGCTCCGAGTAGGTGTTCAGGGAGCCCAGTGGTGCAGTCCATGGTGAAGATATGGAATCAGCAGGCATTTTAGGTTGGAAAGGATGTCGGTGCTGACGCTGCTGTGCGAGAATCACGAGTCTGAGCCGGGTGGATGGATAGTGTACACAGGAGGTGGAGGGTGTGGCCATCTAAAATGGCCACCCGCAAAGGATAATGGGAATTGTGGTCAAGTTGGGACACAGACAGTACACAGCCTCTTTGTATTGGGCAAAGGAAAACCAGACCGAACTGAAACTCGTACCTGTTAAAGGTCAATCACCGATTTCCCCAGGACAATAGACTCAAATTGAGGAATAGCAACAGTAGCAGACTCTCTGGCGCCACCTCCCCTTATGTGGAAAGGCATACGTACTTGGGACAATGGTAACTCGGACCTGCCCAGTCAACAAGGTACCAGGCCCTAATTGGCCAGAATCGATTAGGGTGAACGAGACCCTATCGATCCATTGGATCCTGAGTTAACCCCGCCCAAAAGGGCGGAAAAGAGAAGAAGGATAAGAAGCCCTGCGCACTAACGATCAATCTCTTTTGGGATTGGCCTGTGCCCACTCCAATCGCAGCATAACGAGCAGCCAAGTTCAAGACCCGCGATCGCTACCTGAGAGAGACGAGCCGCAGCAGAGACAAACCTGACGACTTCCAACCGACACACATGGGGACTCAGATAAAGGCCTTATCTACCCGCACAGAGCCGGTCATCCAGAGGTTAAGTAAAGGTCATCTTAATTGATAGGTGTAGTTTAATGCGTAGACGCGTGTATCATTGCACAGAGAGGTAAGTCTTGTGTTTAATAATAAACTGTCTTTTGAACTAACATACTGGTTATGTGGTCACTTGGTCAATACAAGAAACATACTCGCGGCTTGTGGTTTGTTAATAGAAGTTGCAACAAGGGAAGTGGGGCTGATCAAGGTGAGGGATTTGTATTTGGAGAAAGGGTTCGCCAGTCTGGAGGAGCTCAGGAAGAGGGTAGAGCTGCTGAAGGGGAGTGAGTTTGGGTATCTGCAGGTTGGGAACGTTGCACGAAAGGTCTGGTGGGGGTTCTCTAGGTTGGAGGGATACACCCTGCCGGAGCGACAGCTGCTTCCGGATGTGGAAGGGGAGGGAAAACCTGGGATATATGTAAGTGGCTGGGGGAGCAGGGAGGTGAGCGGATGGTGAAGATCAGGGGAAACGGGAAGCGGGATTGGGAATGGCGATCAATTGGGGAGTATGGAGTGAGGTACTGCGAAGGGTAAACCGGACCTCCTCTTGTGCAAGGATGAGTGATACAGTTTAAGGTGGTGCACAGGGTGCATATGACTTGGGTGAGAATGAATGGGTTCTCTCAGGGGGTAGCAGATGAGTGTGAAAAATGTGGGCGGGGGCCAGTGAATCACACGCACGTGTTTTGGGGTTGCGAAAAACTGGGAAGATTCTGGGCTGGAGTGTTCACGGTCTTAGCCAGGATAGTGGAGGAGGAGCTGGACCTGGACCCTTTGGTGGCGATATTTGGGGTTTCAGAGAACCCGGAGCTCATAGAGAGGTGGAAGGCCGATGTCATGGCCTTCGCCTCTCTGATTGCACGACGGCGAATTTTGCTGGAGTGGCGGTCGGCATCGCCACCGGGGGTAGCAGCATGGTTGGGTGACCTGCACGACTTCCTGCGGTTAGAGAAGATAAAGTATGAGTTAAGGGGCTCAGTGGGGGAGTTTGAGGAAAGCTGGGTGATATTAGTGACCGTATTTGAGGAGATATTCATCGCGGGGGGGTGGAGGGATGGGTGATGGGGAGAGGCGGGGGTGAAAAAGGGGAAAGCTCTGTACAGACTGTACAGTTGATTGTTGGGAAGTATGTTTCCCGGGATGTTTACTTGCTGTCACCTGCTTTGATACAAGTTTGTAATTAAATACATTAAAATAAAATCAACCACCACCCCACGTACCAGACTAGCTGTTCCAGCCAACCCCAGGGTCCGCACCCCGGAGTGAGGCAGGTTGGAATCACAGCGAGGGTTGCAGGTGTGGTGGGGAGAGTGAACATGGGAGGGGGTGGTCAGCTGGATGGAGGGGGCATGAAAATTGTGGGGATGGGACAAAATCTTTGTGCCGCCGCAGCCAAGCCCCACCTGTCGGTGAACCTGGAAGGTGGTTAGAGCGTCCCGTGCAGCCTGCAGCACACATTGTGCCACCTCCTGTGCCTGCCGGCCCTATGGCCTGCCAATCCTACCCCTCTTCCGCAGCCTCTTCATAGGACGAGGCCTGGAAATCATCCTCTGCAGCACGATGTTGTGGAGGGCGCATCATGCCACCACAATGTGGGCGGCTCTCCCAAGCACCTGAACCATATCTTCAGGCTAGTGATGAATCTCTTGATCATGACCCTGGTCGCAATATGGGTGTCGCTGTAACAGTTCTCTGCGTTGATCTGTTGTGTCTGCATTGGTCAATGGCATCATTAGCCATGACCACAGCGGATAAACCATGTCACCCAGGAGCCAACCCCTCTGGCAGTGGTGCACAATGAAGGTGTCAGGAACCATTGAGTGTGCCAGGATGAAGGCACCATGCACATTGCCTGGGTATCGGTCACACACAAGCTGCATTTTCATGGCATGGAACCCCTTTCAGTTTGTGAAGGCCAGCCCCCATGCGCCAGTGCTTGTAGAGGCACATGCGTCCCATCAATCACCCCCAGGACCTGGGGCATCCAGGTGTGCTCGGTCCTCATTGAAGTCAATATATTGTGCTGACCAGGCATATAAGGCCTCTATGACTGTATGGATGCACCTGTGCAATGAGGTCTGTGAGATCCCCGAAAGGTCCCCACTCGGCACCTGGAAGAATCCCTGGCGAAAACGTTCAGGGCGGCCGTCATGTTGACGCCCACTGGGAGCCGGTGTCCTCCCCCTTATCCCTGTGGTTCCAGTTGTGCCATGATCTGGTAGATGTGCCATGCAGCTCTCCTGCTCAACTGGAGTCCTCAAGGGCAGCTCTTCAATGGACAGGCACCGGATGGCGGTGCACTGGGGGCCTAATGCGGTGCCTCCTTCCACCTCCCCCTCGGCCTGTTGGGCGGCCAGATCTTCATCCTCACCGGCTGGCTCCTATTCCTCTGGGGCAAGCTCCACTGTTGCATGGTCCACCCCAAGCAGCTCCTGCTTGTACAGCCTCAGTGTGTCCCCCAGGACTGCAGTGGCCAGGCAGATGCCAACCATTCCCGGTTGGATTCCGAAATCCATTGTCTGCTGGGGTGAAAGGCAGACATGTTAGCATGGTGTGTACCCCCATGCCTAACCAGATCCAATGGGCCACACGGTGGCCCCGGCCTGTACTGCAAACCTAGCTTGCCAATGCCCCTCCCCCTCCCCCACATGGTGGCCCCGGCCTGTACTGCAAACCTAGCTTGCCAATGCCCCTCCCCCTCCCCCACATGGTGGCCCCGGCCTGTACTGCAACCCTAGCTTGCCAATGCTCCTCCCCCTCCCCCACACGGTGGCCCCGGCCTGTACTGCAACCCTAGCTTGCCAATGCTCCTCCCCCTCCCCCACACGGTGGCCCCGGCCTGTACTGCAACCCTAGCTTGCCAATGCTCCTCCCCCTCCCCCACACGGTGGCCCCGGCCTGTACTGCAACCCTAGCTTGCCAATGCTCCTCCCCCTCCCATCCTCACACACACCCATTGCTGTTCCCCTTGGCAGTCTCCCCTCTGCACTGCAACCCTGGCCCCGTCGGTGCCCAGCACCCGGCACCACTGGGGCCTCTGTCCCCGGCACTCGCCCGTGCGGCAGAGGTACTGTTGGCTGGCACTACCCATGCACTCAGTATGCTCTGCGACCCCCATCCAGCGCCCTCCTGTAGGAGCTACTTGGTTGGGCTGCGTTACACCCTGCTGGCAAGGTGTCTCCCGGTGGTGGGTGAGGGGGGCGACTCATACCGCACCCATACGGTCAGTGTCACTTTGCGCAACCATGAGCCACAGTGGGTGGTCAATGACAAGATGGCTGCCTTACAACCCATGGCAATGGCGGTGCGTGACTGGACACCCAGTCCTGCGGGTGAGGGGGTGCACCCCAACCCGACGACCCACCTGCTGGCCACCCCCTGCTTCGCCCCCCCCCCCCCCCCCCCCCCAGCCAACCATGGCAGCGGCTCGACCAGTAGCCCACGGTCGCGCCTCTGCGAACATGTTGTACTTCCCGTCTCTCCCTCAGCAGCCATGGAACCTGTTTCCCGATTTTTTACACCACAAGGAAACCTCGCCATCGATAATTTCTTCTGGCAGAGGTGGAGCATCGCGGGAGCCCCGGGTATGCTGGGAAGGGACCGTTGATGATATGCCGACGCTGTTTATTGTGTGTGTACTGTCAAACGCATTCACACTGCTGTTGAGGCAGCGGAGCATGGCATTCCGTTCGGCACCTGTTGCCGGCCTTGACGTTCAGCTGACGCACGATTCTTCATCCAATTGTGCTTCTCCATTCCGACATCGCTGGATAGAGAATCCAGCCCTGTATGTTTTCAGGAAGCACTTAGATATGACATTCAGGGCACAGGGAATCAAAGGATATGGGGTGGAAAGCGGGATTAGGCTACTGAGTTGGAAGATTAGCCACGCTCATATTGAATGGAGGAACTGGCTCGAAGCGACGAATGGCCTCTTCCGTCTCCTATTTTCTCTGTTTCCATGTAACACTGGAGGTAGCGGAGAAAAGTCAAATAGATAATTTCAAACATAAATTAGACAAGTACACGAGTGACAATGAATAGAAACTCTACTGAAAGGCTGAGATGAGATAAATAGAATGAAAGGAGTTTCATGGGGAGTGTAGACATCCAGATTAGTTACTTGTTTCTGTGCTGTGTAGGCAATGTCATTTGATGTAATAATAAATTTGAGTTCTACTCTTAATTACTTCCCCTGGTAAAAACATTGAGGGCAGAATTTTCTATCGGCTGATGCCTGAATTGGGAAACGCGATTAGGCAGTGAATCGGTTTTGACATCACAATCGTAGCGGATGCCAAATCGCAATTCTCCGGTGCCTCGAGAGCAGCGTCAATGCATTCTAGAACACAGGTACAGCAATCACACTTATCGTATCATCAGCGGGCCTGACCCGGTATTCTTCGGGGCCTCCACGATTCTCCACCTCCTCTGGGGCAAATTCCCAATGGCGAGTTTCACCATCGTGAAACAGCTGCCGTGGCTGTTGAGGGAGAGAGGGGGGCATGGAAAGTGTCCAACATCACCGACAGTCATGCCGCTGGTCAGGGGGCTACTGCCAGGGCCAGGGGGCATAGTGGGGTGTGGCCAGGATTCTGGGATCAGGGTGGACGGGCACAGAGCACCATTGCCACAGCCTGCACAGCGAGGTGCCCTCTGGCCCCAGCCGACCCATCAGCAGGATGGGCATGCTCCAATGCAACCAGTGCCATCCTGTTGGCTGGATGAGTCTGTGTGGGGACTGTAATGTGTATATGTGGCTTGTCAGCTTCCCAAGTGTCAATCACGGGTCCGGCGAATCCCGCGCCATTTCTCATTGGAATCAATTGTGTTCCACGTGGCGCCGGTGCTAGCATCTCCACAGTCGCTGAATCGGTCAAAGTGCGGCGTCAATTTTGCTGTCATGGGAGTCCACGAATTCTGCCCTGACGTCAATACTTACTCTCAGGAATGGAGGATCCAGCCCTGAGTTATTCTTTTGCCAAAATCCCTCTCATTTGCATTAACTGTGACTAACGCCTCCTGCCAAGCTCAGCGTGGCAGTATTATTACTGTTGGTCCTTCAAACTGGAAGGATCTGTTGCTTTGCTACCATTTCCCCATTTGGAATGGCACATTGTGCAGTCTCTACATAAAACAAATACCACGTGATTTAAAATGCTGCAGTAGTTTACTTCGTACAGCAGCATTTCAGGATTCAAACCTGCCGCGTTTCTCCTCCTGAACATGTTGGGCGGGATTCTCTGTCCCTCTGCACCCGTTTTCGGGTGCGGCGTGCCCCTGCGGGCAGCGGGACCCTCCGCCCTGCAAGCCGGCCAAAGCGGCATCAGGAAATCTGCAGGTGTAGGTGCACTGCCGGTGAAACAGAGGATCCTGCCGACGGAGAATCCAGCCCACTGCCTCTATGTTTGGGGCAAATCTTAGTGGACACAATTGCTATATGAAATGACCTGGATGCAGAAAATCAACTGAGTGTTTGTACGTATGTGTGAGACCAACATGTACCAGACAGGGATTAGAAGATGGAGAGACAGGGGGAAATTCAAACTTATATGGCACTTCCCCTTCCTCTTATATTCTTATTTTAACACAGAATTTTCATATGGTGACATGGATGCTGTTCTGCTCCTGTTCTACTTTGCATCTTGTGATAGTCTGTGTAGAGGTATTACGGTACCTAGTAATACTGGAACACCATTGGTAGATAATGTATGTTTTCTATTGGTCGAGCCTGTATGGTAGCTCCACCCTGCAAGGCGGGGTATAAGAGCCCGTGCCGCACCGACACGGATAGTCATCAACTACAGTCAGACCATCAACAGGTTTACGCAGCTGGACGCGTACCCTCTCCCACGTATCTCCGACCTGGTCAACAGGATCGCGCAATACAAGGTCTTCTCCACGGTGGACCTTATGTCCGCCTACCACCAGCTCCCCATCCGCACGAGTGACCACAAGTACACTTCCTTCGAGGCAGATGGGCGGCTCTACCACTTTTTAAGGGTTCCTTTCGGTGTCACTAACGGGGTCTCGGTCTTCCAGCGAGAGATGGACCGAATGGTTGATAGATACGGTTTACGGGCAACATTCCCATATCTTGATAATGTCACCATCTGCGGCCACGACCAGCAGGACCACGACACCAACCTCCGAAAATTCCTCCAGACCGTAAAAATCCTTAACCTTACATATAACAAGGATAAATGCGTGTTTAGCACCGACCGCCTAGCCATCCTCGGCTACGTAGTATGAAATGGAGTTATAGGTCCCGACCCTGCACGCATGCGCCCCCTTATGGAGTCCCCCCTCCCTCACTGCTCCAAGGCCCTGAAGCGCTGCCTAGGTTTTTTTCCTTACTACGCCCAGTGGGTCCCCAACTATGCAGACAAGGCCCGTCCTCTGATCCAATCCAGTCTTTCCCCTGTCGATAGAGGCCCACCAGGCCTTCAGCCGCATCAAAGCAGATATTGCAAAGGCCACGATGCACGCCATCGACGAGTCCCTCCCCTTCCAGGTCGAAAGCGACGCGTCCGACGTAGCGCTGGCGGCCACCCTCAACCAAGCGGGCAGACCAGTGGCCTTCTTCTCACATACCCTCCATGCTTCCGAAATCCGCCACTCCTCAGTCGAAAAGGAGGCCCAGGCCATAGTAGAAGCTGTGTGACATTGGAGGCATTACCTGGCCGGCAGGAGATTCACTCTCCTCACTGACCAACGGGAAGCTAAACGAGCCTCCTGATGCCCTGTCCTGCGGCACATGTGCCAACGCACAAGTGGACCGCCCCCGAGCCCTCCACGAGGACCTCAGCCCCCCGGGGGTCACTGGATTCTTCCATTTTGTCAAGACCCGCAACCTGCCCTACTCCATCGAGGAGGTCAGGACAGCCACCAGGAATTGCCAAATCTGCGCGGAGTGCAAGCCGCACTTCTACCGGCCAGAGAAAGCGCATCTAATAAAGGCTTCCCGTCCCTTTGAATGCCTCAGCATGGACTTCAAAGGTCCCCCCCTCCACCGATCGCAACACGTACTTCCTGAACGTGATTGACGAGTACTCCCGATTCCCATTCGCCATCCCCTGCCCCGACATGACCGCAGCCACTGTCATCAAAGCCCTCCATAGCATCTTTACACTGTTCGGGTTCCCCGCTTACATACGTAGTGATGGGTGGTCCTCCTTTATGAGCGACGAAGTGCGTCAATTCCTGCTCAGCAAGGGCATTGCCTCGAGCAGGACGACCAGTTACAACCTTCGGGGTAACGGACAGGTAGAGAGGGAGAATGGTACGGTCTGGAAGACCGTCCTACTGGCCCTATGGTCCAGACATCTCCCAGTCTCCTGCTGGCAGGAAGTCCTCCCGCATGCCCTCCACTCCATCTGGTCTCTGCTGTGCACCACGACCAACCAAACACCTCACGAACATCTCCTTGTTTTCCCCAGCAAGTCCTCCACTGGGACCTCGCTCCCGATCCGGCTGGCAGCCCCCGAACCCATTAAAACACGTACGGGCGCACAAGTCGGACCGTTGGTCGAGAGGGCCCATCTTCTTCACGCTAACCCCCAGTGCGTCTACGTGGCGTACCCCGACGGCCGACTAGACACGGTCTCCCTACGAGACCTGGCGCCCACCGGATCCCCACGCACACCCCTGCCACCAGTCCCACCCACCATCCCACCGGTGCACCTTCTAGCTGCCCCCTTCCCAAGAGGATCGGTTCTTCCGTCGGCCCCGTCTAGACCCCCCCACCCACTGACGCACCCCTCAGACGCTCCCTTCCCAGGTCAATCATCTCCCCCACCAGCAGGAAAACCGGAGCCAACCACTCCGGCGTCAACAGCCCAGAAAGTGAGGAATTCTCCGATCCAGTCGATGGCGAAGGGCCGGCGCGAGTTTGCGCATGCGTGGATCGGCTGCCATGATCTTGTGCATGCGCAGACTAGCTGGCGTATTTCCGCGCATGCGTGGGGGTTCTCTCTCCGCACCCCGGCCCCCGGGCAATATGGCGGAGCCCTACAGGGGCCCGGCATGGAGGAATGAAAGCCCCCACGGAAACAGCCCGCCCGCAGGACCGGTAGGGGCCGCCCCGGGGTTGGAACACCGAACACCCCCCACAACATTTACCTGCCAGGTCCCGCCGTGTGTGAGGTGAGTAATTCACACCAGCAGGACTGGCCAAAACTGGGGCCCGGAGAATTGACAGGAGTGGGGGTCACTGTCAACATCCGTCGGCTGGCATAGTGGGAATCCCGCCGCTGCCTGAAAAATGGCACCGGAGGATAGGGCAGCCAGATGCATGGCAGGATTCGCGCCTACTCCTGGGATTCTCCGACCCAGCGGGGCGGGGGAGAAGAATCCCGACCTATATCCCCTGCCCCCTCCCCCACCTGGCTTCTACACCCCCAAACCAAATACCTCAGCTTGTCTGCGGCTGCATGCAGTCCCGAAATTCATCTCCCCCCTCCGGAGCAGGTCCAGACCTCTCTTTCTCCGCACCCTTCTGGAGCAAAATGGACCTGGCACAACTCCCCAAAGCAAAGCAGGCATGACCTGATGCCTTCTCTCCCGGAGTGATGCAGGATCCACCCAATCCTACCTGACCAATCCTTGCACCTCCTCTCTCTCCTGCACCCACCCCCCCCCCCCCCCCCCCCCCCCCCCCCTCACACCTGACACCCTCCTGGACCCCAAATTATATTTACTTACATGAACATTTACCTTCTCTCTGGCATGTTTGCAAATTGAATTTTGAGGCGCATTTTGGATTACTTCATTAAATAGTATTCTAAAATGCCGACAGTGCGAAAGGAGACCATTTGGTCCATCGAATCTGCTCCAACCCTCCAAAAGCGCACTCTTCCCAGGTGCACCACCCCCCCCCACCCCCCCATCCTGGTAACCTAACCTACCCCCGCCCCTACCCATTAGGGGCAGCACGGTAGCATGGTGGTTAGCATAAATGCTTCACAGCTCCAGGGTCCCAGGTTCGATTCCCGGCTGGGTCACTGTCTGTGCGGAGTCTGCACGTCCTCCCCGTGTGTGCGTGGGTTTCCTCCGGGTGCTCCGGTTTCCTCCCACAGTCCAAAGATGTGCGGGTTAGGTGGATTGGCCATGCTAAAATTGCCCGTAGTTTCCTAAAAAGTAAGGTTAAGGGGGGGGTTGTTGGGTTACGGGTATAGGGTGGATACGTGGGTTTGAGTGGGGTGATCATTGCTCGGCACAACATTGAGGGCCGAAGGGCCTGTTCTGTGCTGTACTGTTCTAAGTTCTAAATCCCTGGTGTCATGTGAGAGTACCTTTAAAAAATGAATGTTCAAGTAATGTACCTTTAAGAAAATAGTGATGTCAGAGAGTGGGTGCAGATGAGCTCAGTTCGGCCATTTTGAGGTTAGTTCTGGGTTTTAGTTTCAGTTTGAGACAGCAGCTTGGGTGTGACTGTGTTTTTGTGGCTGTGAGCTGCAGGAAGAAAAGCAAGGTGCTGAGGCTGAAGTCAACCAAGCTGATATATCTCTGCCCTCCAATAGAAAATATGTATTAACTGAAATCTGGTGTATTACTGTTTTTGTGAAGGTGAAGTCTTTTGGATGTGTAAAGGAACAGTTTGCAGGATTGGGTAGTGTTGTATTATTTTCGGGGTTATCTTTGAAGTAAGGGGTGTTAAGAGATCCAATGTTGATTTAAAGGTTAATTTGAATTCATGGAATAAACATTGTTTTGTTTTAAAAACCACGTGTTCATAATTGTAACACGACACCTGGGGAACAAGCCGTGTGCTTCAAAAAGAACAATCCATTAAAGGTTGAACTCCATGATACATTTTGGGGTTCTGAAAAGACCTCTCCCATAACACTGGACATTAAGGGGCAATTTAGCATGGTTAATCCACCTAACCTGCACATCTTTGGACTTTGGACTTCGGAGCCATGAGGTCATGTTGCAGCTGTACAAAATAGAAAATAGACCAAACATATGAAGCTCTCAGAGAAATTATACTTTGGGGGAGTTTAAAAATTCAATTCCTGATGTAGTGAGAACTCATGTGGAAGAACAGAGGGTTAAAACTGCGGTATTAGCAGCAGAAATGGCAGATGATTATGAATTAGTTCATAAATCAAAGATTGGTTTCCAACATCAGTTTCAGCCGGTGAGGGATAGAAACTGGGGACATGAGAAATACTCAAGGGGCAAAGGTAAAGGTGATCTGATGGGTTTCCTCCGGGTGCTCCGGTTTCCTCCCACAGTCCAAAGATGTGCAGGTTAGGTGGATTGGCCATGATAAATTGCCCTCAGGGTCCAAATTGCCCCTTAGTGTTAGGTGGGGTTTCTGGGTTATGGGGTTAGGGTGGTGGTATGGGCTTGGGTAGGGTGCTCTTTCCAAGAGCCAGTGCAGACTCGATGGGCCGAATGGCCTCCTCCTGCACTGTAAATTCTATGAATAAAGAGAGTGTACCTCTGATTAAAAAAGAAATCCAGGAAGGTGGAAAAGAAATGAAAAGTTTCAAATGTTTTCACTGTAATAAACTAGGCCATGTAAAGTCACAGTGTTGGTGGTTGAAGAAAAGCACTGGAAAGGCTGATGTGGTAAAACAGGATAAGACAGTGGGATTTGTTAGAGTGGTAAAGGAAAGCCCAAGGGAAGCGAAGGAGGTGCAAACGATTGTACAGCCTGTTCAAGAAGTAATTGTTGAGACGGTGCCAGGTGTCCTTAAAGAATTTACTTGTGTGGGTAAAGTTTACTCATGTGTATCAGGAGGAGCAGGTAAAGAAGTCACAATTTTAAGAAATACAGGGGCTAGTAAGAGGTAAGAGATGAGGAATTATGTAGTTTGGGAAGAATGTTGCCAGAAAAGGTGGTGATATGTGTAATTCAGGGTGAGAGGAGTAGCGTCCATTATATAAGGTAAGGTTGGAAAGTCCAGTGAAGAGTGGTGAAGTGGTAGTAGGAGTAATAGAGATTCTATTTTGTCCAGGAATACAGTTTATCTTGGGTAATGATATCGCTGAATCGCAGGTGGGATTGATGCCTACTGTGGTTGATAAGCCAGTGGAAAATCAGGAAACTGAAGGGTTGAAGGACGAATATCCTGGAATTTTTCCGGATTGTGTAGTAACAAGGTCACAAAATCACAGGTTAAGACATGAGGAGAAATCAAAGAGTGAAGATGAAGTTGAAGTGCAATTATCAGAAACGATTTTTGATCAGATGGTTGAAAAAGAACAAAAACAGGTGGAGAATGAGGCGGATATTTTTAGTTCAGGAAAATTTGCAGAGTTACAACAGAAAGATGTAGAAATAAAACGGATATATCAGAAAGCATATACGGAAGAGGAATCTGAGAGTATACCATAGAACATAGAACATAGAACAGTACAGCACAGAACAGGCCCTTCGGCCCTCAATGTTGTGCCGAGCCATGATCACCCTACTCAAACCCACGTATCCACCCTATACCCGTAACCCAACAACCCCCCCCCCCCCTCAACCTTACTTTTATTAGGACACTACGGGCAATTTATCATGGCCATTCCACCTAACCCGCACATCTTTGGACTGTGGGAGGAAACCGGAGCACCCGGAGGAAACCCACGCACACAGGGGGAGGACGTGCAGACTCCACACAGACAGTGACCCAGCCGGGAATCGAACCTGGGACCCTGGAGCTGTGAAGCATTTATGCTAACCACCATGCTACCCTGCTGCACCAGAGTGTTATTACCGTAAAAGTGATGTCCTGATGAGAAAATGGAGACCTGTACATATGCAGGTGGATGAAAAGTCGGCAGAAGTTCAGCAAGTAGTATTGCCGGTAGGGTATGGAAAGGAGGTGTTGCGAGTTGCACATGATGTACAAATGGGAGGTCATTGGGTATGAGGAAAACTCAAGCTAAAATCCAGAAACTTTTTTATTGGCCTGGACTACAGAAAGATGTAGTTAAATGTTGTCAATCATGTCACACATGTCAAGTGATAGGGAAACCTCAAGCAGTGATAAAACCAGCGCCCTTAATACCCATCCCAGCATTTGAGGAACATTTTACGAGAGTCCTAATTGATTGTTTAGGATTGCTTCCTAAAACCAAAAGTGGGAATCAATATCTTTTGACTATAATGGACGTGTCTACTAGGTTTCCAGAGGCCATTCCAGAACGTAATATTACAGCTAAAAGGATTGTGGAGGAGTTACTTAAATTCTTTACTAGGTATGGACGACCCACAGAAATTCAATCGGATCAAGGATCGAATTTTACTTCAAAGTTATTCAAAGAAGTTATGGATAGCTTTGGAATAAAACAATTTAAATCAACTGCGTACCATCCAGAATCGCAGGGAGCGTTAGAAAGGTGGCATCAGACATTAAAGACAATGTTGAGGGCGTATTGTCAAGATTATCCAGAGGGTTGGGACAAAGGAATTCCATTTGCACTGTTTGCAATTAGAGTGCACCTAATGAGTCAATCAAATTTAGTCCTTTTGAACTAATTTTTGGTGATGAGGTGAGAGGACCACTTAAATTGATTAAGGAAAAATTGGTGGGTGAGAAATCGGAAATTACACTATTGGGTCAAATTTGAGGGATCGATTAAATAGAGCAGGTGAATTGGCTAGACAATATTTGAAAGTTTCACAAAATGTGATGAAACGGGGAGCGGACAAGAAATCCAAAGTTTGTAGTTTTGCCAGTGGGGATAAAGTTTTAGGGTTGTTACCAGTGGTAGGTGAGCCTTTAAAAGCTAGGTTTTGTGGACTGTATCAGATTGAAAGGAAATTAAGTGAGGTGAATTATGTGGTAAAACACCAGATAGAAGGAAGACTCACCGAGTGTGTCATGTGAATATGCTTAAAAGGTACTTTGAAAGGGAAGGAGAGAAAAAGGAGGTTTTAATGATCCTTCCTCAAAGTGACAAACCAAATCCAGATGACTGTGAATTTGACATACCTCAAATTAAATTGGAAAATGAGGATGTTCTTAAAAATTGGGATGAATTGTTGTTATCTTCCAGAGGAAAAACGAACTGACCTGAAAGAGTTATTGATATCACATGGGCAAGTTTGTAGAGATAAATTGGGAAGTACTAAAATGGCTATACATGATGTAGCAGTGGGAAATGCTGTTCCTATCAAACAACATCCATATAGACTTAATCCTTTAAAATTGGCACAGGTTAACAGAGAGATTGAGAGTATGCTTATAAATGGCATAATTGAAGTGGGTTGCAGCCAAAGGAGCTCACCCATCGTGATGGTACCTAAACCAGACGGTACCCAACGGTGGTGTGTGGACTATCGAAAGGTGAATGCAGTTACAAAAACGGACTCTTAACCTATCCCACGTTTGAACGATTGCATTGAGAAAGTGGGACAATGTGCTTTTATTTCCAACTTCCAGACATGGAATCAACATTTAAAACATCGTATGGAGTTCTTCGATCGACTTCAGGCGGCGGGTTTGGTGATGAACCTAGCTGAAAGTGAATTTGGAGAAGCCAAAATCACTTTCCTTGCGGAGTTTCCGATATCCTCAAGATGAAGGGAAATAATGTGATCTCTTAGCATGAATGAATTAGCATCAATCGAGAAGGTATTCGGTTGGAGGAAGAAGAATGGGAAAAATTGACTATATTATTATGCCTGTTTGCATGTGTTGTTTTTTTTTAAATGAAAACATATGGATGCATTTCTTAGTGGATGGTGCAAAAGTGAAAAATGAAACCATCTTGAAGCTGATGGTTTATTTTTTTTTCTTGGGGTGTCATGTAAGAGTACCTTTAAGAAATGGATGTTTAAGCAATGTACCTTTAAGAAAATAGTGATGTCAGAGAGTGGGTGGAACTGAGCTCAGTTTGAGGTTAGTTCTGAGTTTTAGTTTCAGTTTGAGACAGCAGCTTGGGTTTGACTGTTTTTGTGGCTGTGAGCTGCAGGAAGAAAAGCAAGGTGCTGGAGCTAAAGTCAACCAAGCTGATATATCTCTGCCATCCAACAGAAAATATATATTAACTGTAACCTGGTGTATTACTGTTTTTGTGAAGTGAAGTATTTTGGATGTGTAAAGGAACAGTTTGCAGGATTGGGTAGTGTTGTATTATTTTCGGGGTTATCTTTGAAGTAAGGGGTGTTAATAGAATCATAGAATTTACAGTACAAAAGGAGGCCATTCAGCCCATCGAGTCTGCACCGGCTCTTGGAAAGAGCACCCTACCCAAGCCTACACCTCCACCCTATGCCCATAACCCAGTAGCCCCACCAAACACTAAGGGCAATTTTGGACACTAAGGGCAATTTATCGTGGCCAATTCACCTAACCTGCATATCTTTGGACTGTGGGAGGAAACCGGAGCACCCGGAAGAAACCCACGCACACACGGGGAGAACGTGCAAACTCCGCACAGACAGTGACCCAAGCCGGGAATTGAACCTGGGACCCTGGAGCTGTGAAGCAATTGTGCTAACTACTATGCTACCGTGCTGCATCCAGTGTAAGAGATCCAATGTATTTAAAAGGTTAATTTGAGTTCATGGAATAAACACTTTTGTTTTAAAAACCACGTGTCCATAATTGTAATACTACACCTGGGGAACAAGCCGTGTGCTTCAAAAGCAACAATCCATTAAAGGTGGGGGTTGGTTGAACCCCATGATACATTTTGAGGTTCTGAAAAGACCTCTCCCATAACACTGGACATTAAGGGGCAATTTAGCATGGTTAATCCACCTAACCTGTACATCTTTGGACTGTAGGAGAAAACCAGAGCACCCAAAGGAAACCCATGCAACCACAGGGAGTAAGTGCAAATTCCACACAGACCGTCACCCAAGCCCATAATTGAACCTGAGTCCCTTGCGCTGTGAGGCAGTTGTGCCACCGTACTGCCCCCATATATAATTATTAAAATATTATTTGATCTTATCCAAGATTTTAAGTTCAGTTGTCCTTTATGTAATAAGCCTAATGTGAAAAACACCAAAAGTAAAAATTGGAGGAACACACATTTCTTGAATGTTTGTGATGTTTGCGTTTGATAAGGTTCCCCACGGTCGTCTATTGCAGAAAATACGGAGGCTGGGGATTGAGGGTGATTTAGAGATGTGGATCAGAAATTGGCTAGTTGAAAGAAGACAGAGAGTGGTAGTTGATGGGAAATGTTCAGAATGGAGTTCAGTTACGAGTGGCGTACCACAAGGATCTGTTCTGGGGCCGTTGCTGTTTGTCATTTTTATAAATGACCTAGAGGAGGGCGCAGAAGGATGGGTGAGTAAATTTGCAGACGACACTAAAGTCGGTGGAGTTATAGACAGTGCGGAAGGATGTTGCAGGTTACAGAGGGACATAGATAAGCTGCAGAGCTGGGCTGAGAGGTGGCAAATGGAGTTTAATGTGGAGAAGTGTGAGGTGATTCACTTTGGAAAGAATAACAGAAATGCGGAATATTTGGCTAATGGTAAAATTCTTGGTAGTGTGGATGAGCAGAGGGATCTCGGTGTCCATGTACATAGATCCCTGAAAGTTGCCACCCAGGTTGATAGGGTTGTGAAGAAGGCCTATGGTGTGTTGGCCTTTATTGGTAGAGGGATTGAGTTCCGGAGCCATGAGGTCATGTTGCAGTTGTACAAAACTCTAGTACGGCCGCATTTGGAGTATTGCGTACAGTTCTGGTCGCCTCATTATAGGAAGGACGTGGAAGCTTTGGAACGGGTGCAGAGGAGATTTACCAGGATGTTGCCTGGTATGGAGGGAAAATCTTATGAGGAAAGGCTGATGGACTTGAGGTTGTTTTCGTTAGAGAGAAGAAGGTTAAGAGGTGACTTAATAGAGGCATACAAAATGATCAGAGGGTTAGATAGGGTGGACAGCGAGAGCCTTCTCCCGCGGATGGAGGTGGCTAGCACGAGGGGACATAGCCTTAAATTGAGGGGTAATAGATATAGGACAGAGGTCAGAGGTGGGTTTTTTACGCAAAGAGTGGTGAGGCCGTGGAATGCCCTACCTGCAACAGTAGTGAACTCACCAACATTGCGGGCATTTAAAAATTTATTGGATAAGCATATGGATGATAAGGGCATAGTGTAGGTTAGATGGCCTTTAGATTTTTTTCCATGTCGGTGCAACATCGAGGGCCGAAGGGCCTGTACTGCGCTGTATCGTTCTATGTTCTATGTTCTATGTTCTAATGGAAGGTTGCTGCAGTGATAAGAGGGGCAAAGCCTTGAAGAGATTTGAAGATGGTCATGGGAGTTTGAAAATCAAGATACCGTTGAACTGAGAGCTAATGTAGGTCAGTGAGCAAAGAACTGATGGGGGAATGGGATTTGGTATGAATAGGATACAAGGGACAGAGGTATCTATTAAAATCTGCTCCAATTGTGATGATAGATTTGAGTACCAAGTTATCTTGAAACACCATCATTAGGCTAGGAAGTGACCATGAACCTCTATGGGTCGATTACATATCCTAGGGCTGATAAGGTACTGGTTGCGATTATGGAATGGAATATTTTTGTTTGAAGTCATCAAACCGGACGTGTTGTCTCTTATGCAGGTTGTTTATCGCATAAATGGACAATGGATAAAAGACTAGTCACACAAGATTCTTGTGACAGATATTAGTCAAAAGACATGATTAATGATTCCAACAATACACTGGTGAACTCGAAAAGTCTTACTTATTTACTAAAGGCCAAAGAAAATACAAAGAGATCAATGAGATCAGATAGTAACAGCTGCCACATAGATTCTCCTCGGACTAATAAAAATGATGTACCCTTGTATTGTACAAGTTGTATACATGTTCTCTTCAACCGATTTCCCATAATCATGAAGGAAGGTGAAATGTAACAATGAAATAAGCTCCAGTTGCTGCATACTAAAACTATTCTCGAAGGCCTTCTTGGATTCACACGAGGAATCGAGCAGCTTGACACCACAGTTACAAAATAAGAAGTAAGATGTTACATTAATTTTGAATGTGATGTGTCAACCACAGATTCCCACCAGCCATGTTTGACGCCACATTTAAAAAATGGAGGCAGGGCGGGGGTACGCTACCAGTCAGGAACCTTTACATAGGGAACAGACTCGCGACCTTGGTCGAACTGAAGGAGGGCCTGGTCCTGCCAACAGGACAGGAACTCAGACACCTCCAAATTAAACATTTACTCCGCAAGGAGACTGCAAAATACCCCAGGGCCCCAAGAGGCACACTGCTGGAGGAACTAATAAACACGGTAAGCAAGGAGGGGGAAACTGTGGGAACATATACGGGCAGTTACTGGATAGGGGAAGACTACCACTGGACGAAGCCAGATGAAAATGGGAAAATGAATTGGGGACAGAAGTGATTTGGGGACTCTGGAGCGAAGCACTGCTCAGGGCCAACTCCACCTCCTCCTGCATCAGGCTAGCCTTATGCAGTTTAAAGTGGTGCACAGAGCTCACCTAACTAGAACCCAAATTAGCAGGTTCTTCCCTGAGGTGTGCGACAAATTTGAACAGTGACAGGGAGGCACGGCCAACCATGTCCACATGTTCTGGGCCGATCCTAGACTTGTTGGTTTCTGGACAGCCTTCTTCGAGGTGATAGAACATAGAACATAGAACATTACAGCGCAGTACAGGCCCTTCGGCCCACGATGTTGCGCCATCCTGTGAAACCCCTCTAAAGTCCCTCTGCACTATTCCCTTATCGTCCATAAGCCGATCCAATGACCATTTGAATGTGTTTAGTGTTGGCGAGTCCACTACTGTTGCAGGCAGGGCATTCCACACCCTTACTACTCTCTGAGTAAAGAACCTACCTCTGACATCTGTCCTATATCTATCTCCCCTCAATTTAAAGCTATGTCCCCTCGTGCTGGACATCACCATCCGAGGAAAAAGGCTCTCACTGTCCACACTATCTAATCCTCTGATCATCTTGTATGCCTCAATTAAGTCACCTCTTAACCTTCTTCTCTCCAACGAAAACAGCCTCAAGTCCTTCAGCCTTTCCTCATATGATCTTCCCTCCATACCAGGCAACATTCTTGTAAATCTCCTCTGCACCCTTTCCAATGCTTCCACATCCTTCCTATAATGTGGCGACCAGAACTGCACACAATACTCCAAATGCAGCCGCACCAGAGTTTTGTACAACTGCAACATGACCTCATGGCTCCGAAACTCAATTCCTCTACCAATAAAAGCTAACACACCGTACGCCTTCTTAACAACGCTCTCAACCTGGGTGGCAACTTTCAGGGATCTATGGACATGGACACCGAGATCTCTCTGCTCGTCCACACTACCAAGAATCTTACCATTAGCCCAGTACTCTGCCTTTCTGTTATTCCTTCCAAAATGAATCACCTCACACTTTTCTGCATTAAACTCCATTTGCCACCTCTCAGCCCAGCTCTGCAGCTTATCTATGTCCCTCTGTAACTTGTAACATCCTTCCGCACTGCCCACAACTCCACCGACTTTAGTGTCATCTGTAAATTTACTCACCCATCCTTCTAGGCCCTCCTCTAGGTCATTTATAAAAATGACAAACAGCAACGGCCCCAAAACAGATCCTTGTGGCACACCACTAGTAACTGGACTCCAGTCAGAGCATTTCCCATCAACCACCACTCTTTGTCTTCTATCAGCTAGCCAATTTCTGATCCAAACTGCTAAATCACCCTGAATCCCATGCCTCTGTATTTTCTGCAATAGCCTACCATGGGGAACCTTATCAAACGCTTTACTGAAATCCATATACACCACATCAACTGCTTTACCCTCATCCACCTGTTTGGTCACCTTCTCGAAGAACTCAATGAGGTTTGTGAGGCACGACCTACCCTTCACAAAACCATGTTGACTATCTCTAATCGAATTATTCCTTTCCAGATGATTATACATCCTATCTCTTATAAACCTTTCCAAGACTTTTCCCACAACAGAAGTAAGGCTCACTGGCCTATAGTTACCGGGGTTATCTCTACTCCCCTTCTTGTACAAGGGGACAACATTTGCTATCCTCCAGTCCTCTGGCACTATTCCTGTAGACAAAGATGACTTAAAGATCAAAGCCAAAGGCTCAGCAATCTCCTCCCTAGCTTCCCAGAGAATCCTAGGATAAATACCATCCGGCCCAGGGGACTTATCTATTTTCACACTTTCCAGAATCGCTAACACCTCCTCCTTATGAACCACAAGCCCTTCTAGTCTAGTAGCCTGTATCTCAGTATTCTCCTCGACAACTTTGTCTTTTTCCTGTGTGAATACTGACGAAAAATACTCATTTAGCACCTCTCCTATCTCCTCGGACTCTACGCACAAGTTCCCTCTACTGTCCTTGACTGGCCCTACTCTTACCTTAGTCATTCTTTTATTCCTGACATACCTATAGAAAGCTTTAGGGTTATCCTTGATCCTACCTGCCAAAGACTTCTCATGTCCTCGCTTGGCTCTTCTTAGCTCTCTCTTTAGAGCCTTCCTAGCTAACTTGTAACTCTCAAGCGACCCTACTGAACCATCACGTCTCAGCTTCACATAAGCCTCCTTCTTCCTCTTGACAAGTGATTCAAGTGCTTTAGTAACCCATGGTTCCCTCACTCGACCAAGGTAGTGGAGCCGTGCCCGAGAGTGGCAGTCTTCGGGATATCGGACAAGCCAGAACTACATTTGGGAAAGAGGGCGGAAGTCCTAGCCTCTGCTTCCCTATTCGCATGCTGGAGAATCCCGCTCGGCTGCCGATCAGCAGCACCATCCACAGACTGGCTGGTAAACCTCTTGGAATTCCTCCACCTGGAGAAGATCAAGTACACCATCTGAGGGTCAAACGAGGGCTTTCACAAAGCATGGGGGCCATTCATCAGCTTGTTCCAAGACCTGTTTGAGGAAAATAGTGATGAGGGGGAGGGAGGAAGACAAGGGAGAGACACACAAGAGAAAGAGGTGGAGGAGGGGAAGGGGAGAATGGAACCCAAGGGGGTCACAGAGTACAACAATGAAACATTCTGAGTATGCATTAAAAAGGGTTTTGACAATCAAGTTCTTTCTGCAAGAGAACTTTGAATTTTAGAAATAAAATTTATAAGTAAACAATGGATGTAATTAGACCAGAATTAAATGCACAGTAAGTCTTTATTAGGCAGCAAAGAACACAAAAGTCTATTTAAATGGAGACCAATGCATGTGTGATACATGTATCCAATTGATTAAACCCATAAACTAATTGCAATAATCTCTATATGTATCACACCATTTATCATATGTACTCAACATATTTTGAGTACATATGAATCCAAAAAGAAATTTTTTAAAAAGCTGCAAAGGTAATTATAATTTTCAAGCAAAAATAAATGCCTGTATAAGACCTCATAAGGGACAAAGTGATTTTAAGGCCATGCTTGCAAATGATTGTTCTGGTACATTTCTAAAAATGATTTAACTCTGATTGTCTTAGAATTTAATTACTGGTTTTAACAGGCGAGAGTAACCAATTCCACAAAATACATTGAGGAATTTGTATCCTGATACAGGCTGCATGGTAGCATAGTGGTTAGCACTATGGATTCAGGGTCCCAGGTTCGATTCCCGGCTTGGCTCACTGTCTGAGCGGAGTCTGCTCGTTCTCCCCATGTCTGCGTGGGTTTCCTCCGACTGCTCCAGTTTCCTCCCACAAGTCCTGAAAGACGTGCTATTAGGTAATTTGGACATTCTGAATTCTCCCTCAGTGTACCCGAACAGGCGCCGGAATGTGGTGACTAGGGGCTTTTTCACAGTAACTTCATTGCAGTAAGCTTACTTGTGACAATAAAGATTATTATTATTATTATTATAAGCTCTTAAAAAGAATAAGGCTCTGAATGCATTAAACAAAGGCAAAAATACTGTGGATGGAGGAAAATTGAAATACAAAACTTCAATTCTTCACCCAACTCTCATTTTGACATCTTACATTCAAGGTCAGTGGAAGCTTGATGAACAAGCATCAACTTTTGATTAGGAACTTGGCAATCTTTTGATTGAACATTAAGTTCAATAATTTCTGATCATAACCACTGCTTCCATCTTTTGAACAGCAGGTGCTGGTCATGATTCTTCTCTTGTGATTAGAACTCCACTAACCCAGCTTTTGTGACTTTTCAGAGTACCCAGAGGAACCAACACAGGCACGGGGAGAATATGCAGACTCCGTACAGATGGTGACCCAAGCTGGGAATCAAACCTGGGACCCTGGAGCTGTGAAGCAACTGTGCTAACCACTGTGCTACCATGCTGCCCATTTGTTACCATGCTGCCCAATATAGGCTGTGGAGACCAAGTCACTGAGTGTCTTCAGACGAAGATATTTAGGTTCTTGATTAATAAGGGGATCAGGGGTTATGGGGAGAAAGCAGGAGAATGGGGATGAGAAACATATCAGCCATGATTGAATGCAGAGCAGACCCGAGACGCCAAATGGTCTAATTCTGCTCCTCTGTCTTATGGTCTTGTGCGTGTTCCTGAGCTCCCAGCTCTTATTTATAAGTCATCAAGTCTGCTGAACTCTGTTCTCCTTACATTAATAAGTAGGAGTTATCTCACTGTAGTTCTAGTTGTAATGTTGCTGTTACTTAACAAGCTCTGGAACTATTTTTACGAATATCAAAAACTAAACCTTGGAACCCATGATTGTCCCTATCTAATACTTGTACAAGTAAACTTTAAACCAGCTGACCATGCTCTATTTTATCTGAGCCTATCACTCCTCTTGTCCAACAGCTGAATCAAATGCAGCATTGGGAACTTGAGGGCTCAATGTATTGGTCTTCCTCCTGACATATTTTCCATCTGGTGCTAGAGCATACCTCTCCTTTCAGAGGCTGCATTTGCAGCATCAGCAAAGCCCCATTTCCCATGGTCCCAAACAGGTATATTGTCAACAAATAGTGTGAGAAGTGCTGTATGCTTGCCTGAAGCCTGACAACATGCTAGCCACATTGGTTATAAACATCATCCCTATGACTACATAGATGGGTGCAGCCTGCAGGTGGGTGTAGAAAAGGCCCTTCGAGTCTGCATCCCTGTATGAAAGGCACCTGATCTGCCAATCCTAATCCTATTAGCCAGCACTTGGCGCATAGCCTCGAATGCTCATCTAGGTACTTTTTAAAGGATGTGAGGCAACCCGCCTCTCCCACCCTCCCAAGCAGTGCATTCCAGACCCTCTGGGTAAAAAAGGTTTCCTCAATTCCCCCCTGAACCTCCCACCCCTCACACCTTGAACTTGTGACCCCTCATGACTGACCCTTCAACTAAGGGGAACAGTTGCTCCCTATCCACTCTGTCCATGCCCCTCATAATCTTGTACACCTCGATCAGGTCGCCCCTCAGTCTCCTCCGCTTCAGAGAAAACAACCCAAGCCTATCCAACATCTCTTCATAACTTAAATGTTCCATCCCAGGCAACAGCCTGGTGAAATGCAAGGTGAAACAGCACCCGAGCAAAATTGCTTAACAAATGCCCAAAGCATCTGTGGTAGTATGACTAGGGGTATTACGGTACCTGGGAATGTGAGCTGCCATTGGTGCAGAGGGCTCGTTGCCCATTGGCCCAAGTATCGTATGCTTCTTATCCCTATTGGCTAAGAGAAAGGTAGCTCCGCCTACGAGGCGGTGTATAAGAACCCGTGTTCCCCTGCAGCCAGGCCATTTCCTGTACGTCTGCTGCCGGGCTCACTTCTTGCTAATTAAAGCCTTTCGTTTCGGACTTCACCTACGTTTCGTGTCCATTGATTTTGCATCAGCATCTAAAAAGCAAACTACTGTGGTCCTTTTGGTTTACAGTTGGTCTCGGTTTTCAGTTTTCATATCACACAAACCACATACTTTGAAGGGTTGCTTAATATTAATAATACATGGAGCTCTAGCTTTTTACTTCTTGTAAGATAAGTTCATCTTGTGAACAACCTGAAGAGACTGTCTTTGAAAAATTGAAAGGAAAGGAGCATTTATTGCCTCGTTGCAGGGCATGGAGAAGATCAAGGTTTAATATTCTGCTGTTATACTGCAAAAAGATTGGAATGTGTGAGCTCTACAGGTAGGCCACCCGAAGGAAGATTCTGGAACATATAATAGAATCATTAGCATTACAAAGGGTAAGGTTATTATGTGTGGATAAAGTCATTAATATGAAGAAGAGGGAGAGTGGGGGTGGGGGGGGGGGGGGGCAGAATATAACCTGTGGAAACCATGAATTAATGGTTCAGACTCAGTTTCTGAGCCATCAAAGATTGGGTAGAACAGGTGATTAGTGAGCCAGTGAATAGACTGTCAGTTTTACACCTCGCCCAATTTCTACTTCCACTGAAGTGAAAAAATTAAAATTGTGAGAATTTCTGAACGGATGGATGATTTGTTATCATCTGCTTAACGTTACATTCCACACAAAGTTAAAAATATCCCACCTTGGCAGCTATACCTTATTTTCAAAACACCAATAGGTCTCTTGATTAGGTGCGAAGCCTGACTAAATTGTTCATTTACTGCAGTGTGAGGCTCGGGAATGGATGCTGAAAGCTATAGAAACAACAGTTCGACTTTGTGCTTCATACCCAGTTATACCAAATGAGACTAGTCAGAAGTATTCCACGAGCATATCTTGCTCACACCCTCACACACTCACTCAGTGTCTCGCTCACACACTCACTCAGTGTCTCGCTCCCACACCAACACACTCACTCAGTGTCTCACTCACACCCCCACACACTCACTCAGTGTCTCGCTCCCACACCCACACACTCACTCAGTGTCTCACTCCCACACCCACACACTCACTCAGTGTCTCGCTCCCACACCCACACACTCACTCAGTGTCTCACTCCCACACCCACACACTCACTCAGTATCTCGCTCACACACTCACTCAGTGTCTCGCTCGAATTTCGGAAGCATGAAGGTTGCGGGTGACGAATGCCACGGGCCTTCCTGCCTGATTGAGCGTGGCGGCTAGGGCGATGTCTGAAGTGTCACTCTCCACTTGAAAGGGCAGCATCTCTTCTACTGCGTGCATCGCGGCCTTGGCGATATCGGCTCTAATACGGTTGAAGGCATGTTGAGCCTTGGCCGTCAGGGTGAAAAGGGCGGACTGGATGAGTGGGCGGGCCTTGTCCGCATAGTTTGGGACTGTTGGTCGTTCTGGGTGAGTGTGCTTAACACTCAATTTGGCTCTGTTTCTTTACTTAGCTCTGGAGTCACCAGGTATCGTTAAGATACCGCCACAAGTTCAAGGTGAAGTTCAAAGCAATAAAACCATACACCAATTAGTAAGTTCAAACAACTGAGTTTATTATAATACAATTATAATAACTACCCATGCACACGCTAAAAGGATTAAGCTATTCCTACCGCTAAATAAACTAATACTTATCTCAAAGGAACTGCCGGGTCGGGGAACACGGCCTCTTGCTCTGCTCTGGTCTGCAGACTTCAGGTTGGTATAAGTTAAAAGGGGTCAGGAGTGTCTATCTCTGGTAGCGATCGTTGTGAGGCACTTACTTGCTGGCGCCTGCTGTCCGAACCCTCTCCTCTCTCTCCTTCAGGGTCTTCTTGGCAAAAGCTGGTCGAGGTGCTGGTCCACGGAGGAGTGCTGGTCAAAGAGAGAGGAGGGCTGGACAAGAAGATTGAACCATGTGTGGGACCTGTCTTTTATAGGTCCCAGGGATCCGCGCCCCTTTGGGCGGACTCCCTTACCTGCTTGGAATCGATTGGGTCTCTTCCCAATCAATATGTTTGAATCCCCCCAATACTGAGGCTGTTCCTTAGCTACTGGGCGGGCTCTCAGGCTCTTTGTTTTCGAACCCTGTTGGTGCCTCAGTGTCTGGTATCCTTTACAATGTTGCAGTTGCTTCCCCATTTGTGTCCATTGTATCTGGAATCGTTCCATTAACATGCTAATTATCCCGGTGATTGCCTCATTAGTATGCGGAATGTCATTTCGGTGCTGTCTGCTTTCTTCGCAGACAGAATCCACACCTGCTAGGTGCAGCCTGCTGGCGCTGCAAACATTGTCCATTTTATCCTGTATGCTTTGCGTTCCTCCATTTTGTATTCAGGGAAATGGCCAACTTCAGTGGCTACAGGACTCACTGGGCGTAGTATGAAAAGAACCCCAGGAGTGAGTCTTCCATTTCCCACAGTTTGCCCTTCCCAAGAGCTGACCCAATGTTCTTTGTTTTCCACAATCCCCACCAAATAAGACCAAACTGTTGGGCTCCAAACCCTCAGGGCATCCCAGCGCAGAAGTCCAGGGAGGATACCGAATTTGCAGCATTCACCAGCACCATCCAGCAGAGACACTCACCTCGGTGGGACGTTAGGTTCCAATACCACAATCTAATAAAAGTCGTGGGTCAGGTGAACTCCATGACACACTTTGGGGTTCTCTAAACCCTGGCCCATAACACCAGCCACATCCGGATATGTCCCAGGCGCAAGTGTACAATGCTCCAGTGCTCAGTCACAAAGGGTCATGGTTGAGGGCAAAGAGAACATTTTCCATAGCTGAGGGGCAACCAGACACAGAGGGACACAACACAGTCACAGAGGGACACAACATAGTCACAGAGGGACACAACACAGTCACAGAGGGACACAACACAGTCACGGAGGGACACAACACAGTCACGGAGGGACACAACACAGTTACAGAGGGACACAACACAGTCACAGAGGGACACAACACAGTCACAGAGGGACACAACACAGTCACAGAGGGACACAACACAGTCACGGAGGGACACAACACAGTCACAGAGGGACACAACACAGTCACGGAGGGACACAACACAGTCACAGAGGGACACAACACAGTTACAGAGGGACACAACACAGTCACAGAGGGACACAACACAGTCACAGAGGGACACAACACAGTTACAGAGGGACACAGCACAGTCACAGAGGGACACAACACAGTCACGGAGGGACACAACACAGTGACAGAGGGACACAACACAGTCACGGAGGGACACAACACAGTCACGGAGGGACACAACACAGTCACGGAGGGACACAACACAGTCACGGAGGGACACAACACAGTTACAGAGGGACACAACACAGTCACAGAGGGACACAACACAGTCACAGAGGGACACAGCACAGTCACAGAGGGACACAACACAGTCACAGAGGGACACAACACAGTCACAGAGGGACACAACACAGTCGCAGAGGGACACAACACAGTCACAGAGGGACACAACACAGTCACAGAGGGACACAACACAGTCACGGAGGGACACAACACAGTTACAGAGGGACACAGCACAGTCACAGAGGGACACAACACAGTCACGGAGGGACACAACACAGTCACAGAGGGACACAACACAGTTACAGAGGGACACAACACAGTCACAGAGGGACACAACACAGTTACAAAGGGACACAACACAGTCACGGAGGGACACAACACAGTCACGGAGGGACACAACACAGTCACGGAGGGACACAACACAGTTACAGAGGGACACAGCACAGTCACAGAGGGACACAACACAGTCACGGAGGGACACAACACAGTCACGGAGGGACACAACACAGTCACAGAGGGACACAACACAGTTACAGAGGGACACAACACAGTCACAGAGGGACACAACACAGTTACAAAGGGACACAACACAGTCACGGAGGGACACAACACAGTCACAGAGGGACACAACACAGTCACGGAGGGACACAACACAGTTACAGAGGGACACAGCACAGTCACAGAGGGACACAACACAGTCACAGAGGGACACAACACAGTCACAGAGGGACACAACACAGTCACAGAGGGACACAACACAGTCACGGAGGGACACAACACAGTCACGGAGGGACACAACACAGTCACGGAGGGACACAACACAGTCACAGAGGGACACAACACAGTTACAGAGGGACACAACACAGTCACAGAGGGACACAACACAGTTACAGAGGGACACAACACAGTCACGGAGGGACACAACACAGTCACGGAGGGACACAACACAGTCACGGAGGGACACAACACAGTCACGGAGGGACACAACACAGTTACAGAGGGACACAGCACAGTCACAGAGGGACACAACACAGTCACGGAGGGACACAACACAGTTACAGAGGGACACAACACAGTCACAGAGGGACACAACACAGTCACGGAGGGACACAACACAGTCACGGAGGGACACAACACAGTCACGGAGGGACACAACACAGTTACAGAGGGACACAACACAGTCACAGAGGGACACAACACAGTCACAGAGGGACACAGCACAGTCACAGAGGGACACAACACAGTCACAGAGGGACACAACACAGTCGCAGAGGGACACAACACAGTCGCAGAGGGACACAACACAGTCACAGAGGGACACAACACAGTCACAGAGGGACACAACACAGTTACAGAGGGACACAACACAGTTACAGAGGGACACAACACAGTTACAGAGGGACATGACTGAGGCAATGAGGGACAAAAATCAGTCACGGAACACTGTGGCTGAGGGAGTCTCATTGAGTGTGCCTTGTGCCTATTTGACAGAACAGTGGGAGATGATTGTGTGGTGGGGATGTTCATATTGTGCAGGTTTGCAGTTTTTATGTCAAGATGCTGAAGTGAGGGCACAGTTTAAAGTTGAGGGTCATTGAGAAATTTGTGCCTTTGCTCGGAGCTTTGCAGGAATGATATATTGAGCTAGGGTTGAACACTGAGGATGTGTCGCCTCATTATAGGAAGGACGTGGAAGCCTTGGAACGGGTGCAGAGGAGATTTACCAGGATGTTGCCTGGTATGGAGGGAAAATCTTATGAGGAAAGGCTGATGGACTTGAGGTTGTTTTCGTTAGAGAGAAGAAGGTTAAGAGGTGACTTAATAGAGGCATACAAAATGATCAGAGGGTTAGATAGGGTGGACAGTGAGAGCCTTCTCCCGTGGATGGAGGTGGCTAGCACGAGGGGACATAGCCTTAAATTGAGGGGTAATAGATATAGGACAGAGGTCAGAGGTGGATCTTTTACGCAAAGAGTGGTGAGGCCGTGGAATGCCCTACCTGCAACAGTAGTGAACTCGCCAACATTGAAGGCATTTAAAAATTTATTGGATAAGCATATGGATGATAAGGGCATAGTGTAGGTTAGATTTTTTTCCATGTCGGTGCAACATCGAGGGCCGAAGGGCCTGTACTGCGCTGTATCGTACTATGTTCTATGTTCTATGTTCTATGTGTCTCCTGGGCGAGTCCAGGGCTCATACACTCATACTGTGTGATACAAATGGGGGTAGGTTGACCTGCGGAAATCAAAGAACAAAGAACAAAGAAAAGTACACCCGAGGAAACAGCCCTTCGGCCCTCCAAGGCTGTGCCGACCATGCTGCCCGTCTAAACTAAAATCTTCTACACTTCCTGGGTCCGTATCCCTCTATTACCATCCTATTCACGTATTTGTCAAGATGCCCCTTAAATATCACTATCGTCCCTGCTTCCACCACCTCCTCCAGCAGCGAGTTCCAGACACCCACTACCCTCTGTGTAAAAAAACTTGGCACATACATCTCCTCTAAACCTTGCCCCTCACACCTTAAACCTGTGCCCCCTAGTAATTGACCCCTCTACCCTGGGAAAAAGCCTCCGACTGTCCACTCTGTCTATGCCCCTCAAAACTTTGTAGACCTCTATCAGGTCACCCCTCAACCTCCGTCATTCCAGTGAAAACAAACCGAGTTTATTCAACCGCTTCTCATAGCTAATGCCCTCCATACCAGGCAACATCCTGGTAAATCTCTTCTGCACCCTTTCTAAATCCTCCACATCCTTCTGGTAGTGTAGCGACAAGAATTGAACACTATACTCCAAGTGTGGCCTAACTAAGGTTCTATACAGCTACAACATGACTCGCCAATTCTTATACTCAATGCCCCGGCCAATGAAGGCAAGCATGCCGTATGCCTTCTTGACTACCTGCTCCACCTGTGTTGCCCCTTTCAGTGGCCTGTACACCTAGATCACTCTGACTGCCAATACTCTTGAGGGTTCTACCATTCACTGTATATTCCCAACCTGTATTAGACCTTCCAAAATGCATTACCTCACATTTGTCTGGATTAAACTCCATCTGCCATCTCTCCGCCCAAGTCCCCAAACAATCTAAATCCTGCTGTATCCTCTGACATTCCTCATTGCTATCCGCAATTTTACCAACTACTCACCATTCCAGGCAATGTCCTGGTAAATCTCCTTTGCACCTTTTCCAAAGCTTCCACATCCTTCTAAAAATGAGGCGACCAGAACTGCACACAGTACTCCAAATGTGGCCTTACCAAGGTTTTATGCAGCTGCATCATCACCTCATGGCTCTTAAATTCAATCCCTCTGGTAATGAACGCTAGCACACCATAGGCTTTCTGCATAGCTCAATCCACTTGAGTGGCAACTTTCAAAGATCTATGAACATAGACCCCAAGATCTCTCTGCTACTCCACATTGCAAAGAACTCTATCGTTAACCCCGTATTCGCATTCATATTTGTCCTTCCAAAATGGACAACCTCACACTTTTCAGGGTTAAACTCCATCTGCCACTTCTCAGCCCAGCTCTGCATCCTATCTATGTCTCTTTGCAGCCGGCAACAGCCCTTCTCACTATCCACAACTCCACCAATCTTCGTATCATCTGCAAATTTACTGACCCACCCTTCAATTTCCTCATCCAAGCCATTAATGAAAATCACAAACAGCAGACGACCCAGAATGATCTCTGCAGTATGTCACTGGTAACTGGGCTCCAGGCTGAATATTTACCATCCATCACCTGAATTCTATCGGTTAGCCAGTTCGTTATCCAACTGGCCAAATTTCCCACTATCCCATGCCTCCTTACTTTCTGCATAAGCCTACCATGGGGGACCTTAACAAAGGCCTTACTAAAATCCATGTGCACTCCATCCACGGCTTTACCTTCATCCATATGCTTGGTCACCTGTTCAAAGTATTCAATAAGACTTGTGAGGCAAGACCAACCCCTCACAAATCCGTGCTGACTATCCCTAATCAAGCAGTGTATTTCCAGATGCTCAGAAATCCTATCCCTCAGTACTTTTTCCATTACTTTGCCTGCCACCAAAGTAAGACTAACTGGCCTGTAATTCCCAGGGTAATCCCTATTTCCTTTTTTGAACAGGGGCTCAACATTCGCCACTCTGCAATCCCCTGGTACCACCCCTGTTGACAGTGAGGACGAAAAGATTTTTGCCAACGGCTCTGCAATTTCATCTCTTGCTTCCCACAGAATCCTTGGATATATCCCGTCAGGCCCGGGGGACTTGTCTATTCTCAAGTTTTTCAAAATGCCAAACTGTTAGCAGTTTACCAATCTGTTGCACACTGTCTTCTCACGCTTACCAATCTGTTGCACACTGTCTTCTCCAACAATATGGCCCCTCTCATTCGTAAATACTGAATAAAAGTACTCGTTCAAGACCTCTCCTATCTCTTCAGACTCAATACACAATCTCCCGCTAGTGTCCTTGATCGGACCCACCCTCGCTCTAGTCATTATCATATTTCTCCATATGTGTAAAAGGCCTTGGGATTTTCCTTGATCCTATCCACCAAAGATTTTTCATGCCCTCCTAATCCCTTTCTTCAGTTCCTTCCTGGCTATCTTGTAACCGTCCAGCACCCTATCTGAACCTTGTTTCCTCAGCCTTACATAAGTATCCTTCTTCCTATTAACAAGACATTCAACCTCTCTTGTCAACCATGGTTCCCTCACTCGACCATTTCTTCCCTGCCTGACAGGGACATACATATCAAGGACACGTACCTGTTCCTTGGACAAGTTCCACATTTCAATTGTGTCCTTCCCTGACAGCCTATGTTCCCAACTTATGCACTTCAATTCTTGTCTGACAGCATTGTATTTACCCTTCCCCCAATTGTAAACCTTGCCCTGTTGCACGCACCTAGCCCTCTCCATTACTGAAGTGAAAGTCACAGAATTGTGGTCACTATCTCCAAAATGCTCCCCCGCTAACAAATCTATCACTTGCTCTGGTTCATTACCAAGTACCAAATCCAATATGGCCCCATCTCTGGTTGGACAATCTACATACTGTGTTAGAAAAGCTTTTGGATACACTGCACAAACACCACCCCATCCAACCTATTTGATCGAAAGTGTTTCCACTCAATATTTGGGAAGTTGAAGTCACCCATGACTACTACCCTGTGACTTCTGCACCTTTCCAAAATCTGTTTCCCAATCTGATCCTCCACATCTCTGCTGCTATTGGGGGGCCTATAGAAAACTCCCAACAAGGTGACTGCTTTCCTATTTCTGACTTCAACCTATACCACCTCAGTAGGCAGATCCTCCTCGAACCGCCAGTCGGGGGACTACCGATCCACGGGTGGGGGGGGGGGGGACATTATTCGGGGCTGGGGGCACTGTGGGGTGTTGGTCCGGGGAGCGCAAGCCGGCCGAACGGGGAGACTATTTCAAGGGCCGGGTCCGTGAGCGGCCTCTGCATGCAGCATGACGTAGCCGCTGCAGGCCGCATGCGCGGCCAAGGATCCGGCAATTCTCCAGGGCGTATCAGCAGCTAGAGCCGGGTGCTGCATAGAGCCGGGTGCTCTATGCTGCCGTCCTGCTAGCCCCCAGCAAAAAGGGGAATCGGTGGCTGTTTTGTGCCATTTTTCCTGGCGTAAAACATCACCGTTCCCACGCCGGCGTGGGGACATAGCCTCAGAATTGGAGAATCCAGCCCATAGTTTGGAACAAGGGCTCATTCTACATAAATTGTGCATGTGTTTCGTGATTCATGTGCTTAATTGTCCAAGAGTATGGTAATCTTGTTCATGGATGTTAATCTTTAATTCAATTTAATAAATAATCTATAATAATATTTATTAGTGTCACAAGTAGGCTTACATTAACACTGCAGTGAAGTTACTGTGAAAATCCCCAAGTCACCACACTCCAGCGCCTGTTTGGGTACACTGAAGGAGAATTCAGAATGTCCAATTCCCCTAATAAGCACGTTTTTTGGGACTTGTGGAGAAAACCGGAGCACCCGGAGCAAACCCACGCAAACACGGGACAAATATTCTCCTCACAATAGAATCCCTATCACTATTCCTCTCCCCCTACTTTTTTCTCCCTCTCGGTGCAGCAGAGCCATTCATGGTGCCACAGACTTGGCTTTTACTGCAGTTCCCTGAGAAACCATCAGCAGTATCCAAAATGGAAAATCTGTACGAAAGGGAGATGGACTCGGGGACTCCAGCAATACCTACTGAGCGCTTTCACTCTCTCCAGCAGTCACTCATTCCCATTCTGCCTCTACACCCTTTACTTGCAGTGTGACCACTTCACTGCATGTGCTAACCTCAAAAATGTCATTGATGCAGATGCCCCACCATGATCCCAGCTGCAGATCTAGCTCCAGAACATGGCTGTTGAGTAGATGCAGCTGGAGACATGTGTTGAACACATCTCACCCTGGACACTGGAAGTGTCCCTGACCTCCCACATTACACCCTTTACTTTTACATCCTCTCATTTAGACAACATTATTTCCTCCCGTTTAGTGAATAGACATACTCTCCAGGTCATACTTACCAAGGCTTCCGCTCTACTTTCTGAAGAAAACTAGAAGAAAGGAACACCTCCCTCCCCTCTTCACCAAACTCCCTCTCACCAAACTCTAACTTGAGCGCTCTAATGCAGCCCAAAATAATATTGCAGCCCAAAAATCCGATGCTAATGTCCTCACCCAACAGTGGTTCAGCTGTTGATGTATTATTTACATGTGTACTTTTTCGAATTGGAAAACCGGATGCTCAGAGTACAGAACATGAGCAATTCCTATTTCCACAGAATTTAGTAGAAGTGACAAGTGGCAAATTGAAAATCTGTATCAACTGTTTACATGCATGAGAAGTGCATGGTGGATCATCTGGTATATTTATGATACTCAACTAATTATAGTTGACAGAATAATTCTGTGTGACTGGGTCACAATTCATAGAATCATAGAATTTACAGTGCAGAAGGAGGTCATTCGGCCCATCGAATATGCACCGGCCCTTGGAAAGAGCACCCCACCTCAGCCCACACCTCCACCCTATCCCCATAACCCAGAAACCCCACCCCATTTTTTGGACACTAAGGGGCAATTTATCATGGCCAATCCACCTAACCTGCACATCTTTGGACTGTGGGAGGAAACCGGAGCACCCGGAGGAAACCCACGCACACACGGGGAGAACGTGCAGACTCCGCATAGACAGTGACCCAAGTCGGGAATCGAACCTGGGACCCTGGAGCTGTGAAGCAACTGTGCTAACCACTGTGCTACTGTGTTGCCCAATCTAAAACCTAGAAGCAGATTTTCAAAGCTGCATTATTGAGCAGATTGAACTCCAGTCTGTATTACACTTGATAAAATGAAGAGATAATAATAATACCATGCCCCATAACAATTTATTTGAGGATGGGTGTTTAAAGGCTTTTACAAATTGGGGTAAATGTTTCCTCTGTATTGATGTGCAGTAAATTGGGAACTTG